>NC_090836.1:58016684-58319715 GCF_028021215.1 Eschrichtius robustus | reverse complement strand
GTGTATGTTTTCACTTTAGGGAAAAATGGTTAGAATACTCTAAAAAAAATACACATGGAGCCAAGATGTTACGAGCCTCTCCCCCAAAAACAATGCTTAAAATGCCCTCAACACTGCCCACCCACTTGCCTCCAAAAAAAAAAAGAAAGAAAAGAACAAGCTATAAATACTTGACATACAGATGGTTCTTTGTCTTATCACAAGAACTCTTCTTTTCCATTCTGTATCCCTATTCTCAGACTCTATAAACCTTCCTGACAAGTACAGGTATTTTCACTTTCATCCCTCTCCATCACCTCCGTCAAATCATAATTCATCTCAACTCACCTGAATCCCAGGTATCAGGATCCTGTGAATGGGACTAGTAAAAGAGGAAAGTACTGATACTTGAAAGAAAGGGAAAGAAAATCCCATCTTTCCCATTTCCTGGCTCCCTCCCTTATCCTGCCCCAGCACTGCAGAGTAGCAACAAACGGAAGGAATAAAAGCACCTTACGCTCATTCTATTGCTATTTCTCCTTCTTTTACCCCTAACTCATTCACTGCTCCCCAAGCGTCACCCTGTCTAACCCCTACTCTCCTGTCCCAGGTAATGGAAGTCACAAACAAGGGCCTAGATTTTGGGTAGACCCAGTTCCCTAAGAGAGGAATGCAACAAGATGAATGAATTTCCACCAGTCTTATAAAGGATGATTCGAATATATTGTGATATAATGAGTTACAACATTTTTTATTGCCTGACCTAGTAATTAAGCTAAATATCATTTTTATGACTTATTGGAAAAACAGGCTCCTAATCCCAAATTCCTTTTTTTTAATTCCCCATTTCCCCCACCCCAAGCCTCTAGCCACAATCTTTTTTAAAACAATTCATTAAAAAAAAAAAATTCATTTACAAGATAGAGGCTACCTATATCAAAGAGTCAAATTACAGTGACTGCTAGTGATTAAAACAATAGATTTTTGACAAAGTAAACAAGTGAATGCCAGTAGCTTGTGCAACATGAGTGAACCGTGCTTACAACCACATAACTAATAAAAGGAAAGAAAATAAATCTGGTTATAAACAGCATATTACCAACCAGTGATCACACTTTTGCAAAGAATATATTATAAAACCAATATTCTAACTTTAGAAATGAATATACCATGAAGAATAATTTGGTAATACCTATTAAAATGTTTAATGCATATATCTATTGGCACAGAGATTCCACTTCTAAGATTCAAAGTACTGATATATTTACACAGGTGTGATGTATGTATACAATACTCACTGCTGCTTTATAAAAGGAAAAGATAAAAAAAAAAAGCTACATATCAACCGAAAACGGAATGTACAGTATATTCAATACAATGAATACTATGTAACCAATAAAAAGAGTGGATATGGTTGTAAATGTAGGAAGAAACTTGCTACAAACAGCAGTTGCCTCAGGGGAGGGGACCTAGTAGACAGGGAGATGGGAAATGAGACTTGTTTTCACAATATACCCTTTTGCACCTTTGACTTTTAAATCATGTACACATATTACCCTTTTATTAAAAATGAGTAAGCTAAAAATTTGTTAAAGAATTTGGACAATTCTCTCCAATCCTCTGATGCATAAACAGTTCTACTTTCCTCATCTGTAGGCAATGTTAATCAGGACTGAGACTCTGGGCTACTAGAGGTTACCAATAACCAACATACAGGGTAGAAGGCTCATTTCCTCTTTAGTAAGAAGAGGTACAACTATGGCAACTCTGCCTCAATCAAAACAAAGTATAATAGGGGAAGAAAGAGGTGAAGAATTTATCTTACCCAAAGCAACCTTTATTACAGAAATAAAATTGGATGCAGTATAATTTTGTCAGCACTCTGAAAACCGTGCTTCGCCAAAAGGAAAAAAAAAAACTATCTGGCTGGAATTTCTGGTTAGGGTCTAGATCTCAAATGGGTACATGCACCAGAAATATTTTGTAAAGAACCTAAGAAGGGCCAAAATCATTCAAATCCAAAAGGCTAAAAAACAAGGGGAAGGGGGAGGACAAAGTCACGGGCAATGTTTCAAATGTCAAAAGAACATTTAAGATATTTTTCTATCAGAATTTTTCTCTTTATCTCTTAAATTCCAAGTAAGATTGAACACAGCAGTCCCTCAGTAATTAAAACTCAAGCAACTGAAAGAAACAATTCAAACTCTTTTTCAAGCTTATTTTTAAATGTTACTTTTTCATATGATTTTTGGTTTTGCTGCTAAAGAGAACAATTAATATAACAGCAGCTAATACTAATCTGGTTCCCTCTTCCTCTGATTCAAATCCAATTATAAAACCAGGAAAATAGGGGAAAAAAATCTTGATGGGCGGGGGGGGGGGGGGTGTACATAACATGGTAACATTTAGGAAGAGGATCATATTTATTTTTTGTGGAAAAAAATACCATTTTTGGGGTCTCTTGTTAACAACACTATGACATTTATGACTTAGCCATCTAATCACACAGGTATATCACTATGTACAATTTAAATTTTACAGACTTAATGACTTGTTTAAAAAATGTAGCTCAAAGGTGTGTTGTCATAACCGATTACAGTATTCTGAAGGCTAGAATATATCTCAGTAAGTGAAAGGTGCTAGCTGGCATATCAAAAAAAAATTAGTATATTCCTTTGCCAGATTCACCTGGACTAATGTCAAAAAAGAAAAAGAAATAAAAATCACGAAATAAAGTTACACTTAAGAAAGCAGGAGGGCTTCCCTGGTGGCACAGTGCTTAAGAATCCGCCTGCCAATACAGGGGACACAGGTTGGAGCCCTAGTCCAGGAAGATCCCACCCACGGAGCAACTAAGCCCGGGTGCCACAACTACTGAGCCTGCGCTCTACAGCCCATGAGCCACAACTACTGAAGTCCCAACGCCTAGAGCCTGTGCTCCACAAGAGAAGCCACCTCAATGAGAAGCCCGCGCACTGCAACGAACAGTAGCCCCCGCTCGGTGCAACTAGAGGAAGCCCACGCACAGCAACAAAGACCCAACTCAGCCAAAAATAAATAAATAGATTTATTTTTTAAAAAAAACTAGGAGGAAAAAGTGCCTTAGAATTAATATGTGGAGTTCATATATCTTGACATTTACAAAGGGAAAGGAGAAGAATGTTATCAACTGATAAGTTTCTTTTTTATTCTATTTTATTTTATATTTACTAGTAAACAATTTACTATGGCTCAAGAGTGTCCGAGGTACTTGATAAACTTAACTAAAGAGTAATACTAATCATCATATTAATTATAATCATACCAAAGTTACAGATTAACAACCACACAAATGAACATTTAAATTCGTATCAATGGGTTTCAATCCTGAGTCGAGTACCACCTAAGGTAGAACTGAGAGTTCTTTAAGCTATTTTCAAGATTTAAATAGCCTAAAAGCCTCACATACTGTCTGAAATATAACTTTTTACACTAACTATATACATATCCGTTTCTTTAGATCCTAGTGGCTCAACTGATGCTTCATGAAATAACAAGTAATGGACAGATAAAGATTGATCACATTCCAAACTAAGAAGGAAATTTAACAGAAGGAAGAACAAAGTTTATGTCTGTTCCCCACTCCATTTTTCCCCTTTACATTCTTTTATTTCACAATTACCTTAGGAGTTACAACACTGCAAGATCTTAGTCTTGTTCTCACATATACATAGCCAATATAAAATAAAAACAAATGACTGTAAGCCTAATTTTCACCTTGGGATGCACCCTCATTCTTTACATAGTTAGTACAAAAGAAACACTAAGGAGGAAAATGAAAGAAGGGCCCAAGATGTGGGATAACTGCAAAAACACAACCCCAAACATACCTGAAGACCACTCGAGAGTACTTAATGACTGGGTAAATAAGATGACCTAAAAGGCATCTAGCACCTGCACAGGAGGCAAAAGGACATGCTATATTTGAGCCTTATACAGATCTAGATACAAATCCAGTAAGCCCCCTACATATGAACCTTCAAGCTGCAAATGTTCAAAGATATGAACATGCGTTCACACGTCCAATCACGTAAGTTAGTTCATGTATCTGGCGTACACTGTCATGTGCGTACATTGTCACGTACGTGCATCCTCTACAAGTGGTTGTGCTTTTGTGTACTTCACTGTACAGAGTACAGTAGTACAGTATCTTTATTTCAAGCCCAGGATGTGAGTGAAATTGCAGCTTACCCTGTCTCCTATTGCTGAGGATCCTTCAGCTCTACCATCTCCCTCCTCATCTCCCTCTCCAGTCAGTAATTCTTTTTTACCTGTTCACTCGATGCCAGCCCCTGTATGCCAGCTGTTGTACTGTACTACTGTACTTTTCAAGGTAGTGTACTGTAAGATTAAAAATGTTTTCTTTATTTTTTGTTTTTTATGTATTAATTTGGAAAGAGTATTATAAACCTATTACAGTACAGTAAGTCCCCTACATACGAACGAGTTCTGTTCCGAGAGCACGTTCCTAAGTCCAATTTGTTCATAAGTCCTAGGGCTCCATCATTTATTACCTGCCTGACCTTGGGAATCTTACTTAACTCTGAAGCCTCAGTGCTTTCCTCTATAAAACAGAAATGAGAATAATAATTCAATAGAAACTCATCTAACAGGACCTCTACTTTATCAACTTAGAGAAATAAAGAGCTTAAATTCCTCCATAAATCACTTCCTGATGTCCATCATAGGCTGACCACTTGCACCTGGTAGTCCTCTAAGTCAACCACTTTCTTACTGTGTCCTCACCCTTCTACTCTCACTAAATGAGCTGGAGGCTTAACAAGAGCCAGCTGTTTGTTCCCAAACCCATGTATGCCAACTGCACTTGTTATTGTAA
This sequence comes from Eschrichtius robustus, assembly GCF_028021215.1. NCBI lineage: Eukaryota > Metazoa > Chordata > Mammalia > Artiodactyla > Eschrichtiidae > Eschrichtius > Eschrichtius robustus. The sequence goes on along the minus strand of NC_090836.1, from coordinate 58,314,860 downwards.
TTATGTAATTTAAGATTATGTAAACTGATGAATTATGAGCGTGAAAGGGGTTGTTTCTCTGAAAATTATGTTGAAAAGTTCAAAAAGATTCAAAGGCTACTTATTTTTTGGAAGTTATTATAGAGTTATATGTATGTAAAACAGCTTTAAGAGAATAGCGGAAAAAGCATAAAACTGTAGAAGGATTTTATTTAATACATTAAAAGTGCCTTTAAATTCTCTGTTCTAAAACATATGCATACCGGGGGGGTGGGAAGGGGGAATGAATTGGGAGACTGGGATTGACATATATACATAATTGATACTATGTATAAAATAGATAACTAATGAGAATCTACTGTATAGCACAGGGAACTCAATGCTCTGTGGTGATCTAAATGGGAAGGAAATCCAAAAAAGGGGGGATATATGTATACGTATAGCTGATTCACTATGCTGTACAGTATAAACTAACACAATATTGTAAAGCAACTATACTCCAATAAAAAAAAAACTAAAAAAATAAAATAAAATAAATTCTCTGTTCTATCTTAGACAGCGATACTTAATAGATAAATGCCTCATGGGTGTGGCTTATGCTAAAAAGACAACTCAGAACTCTAATGAAAGGACCCATCCATAAAGAAAAGCCCTGAGCCTATAGGGGGGAAAAATGGTGAAGGAATGTATATTCGAGTTAAAATTAAAAATATATATCATTTTTTATGATTCCCTGCTAACCAACTTTTCCAACTTTCTACTTACTCAACATCACATATGAGATCTTCACATGTAGCTACCTCAAAAATTTACAGGAATATTATGACGACTAAATAAAATTAAGCACAGTGCTGGCACTTAATGACATTCAAATTAAAACTTCTGTTTTACTTTAAGGGTTTTATTAGTACCCTGATGGTATGACTACTACTCTATAGTAATGCTTTCTTCCAAAACAGAAAAGTAAAAGGTGCACAATTTCCTTGTTATTCTGTTATTTTTATATTTGGGTACACTATACATACTCCATACACGATTAACCAAATAACTCTGTGGTGGCCATCAAAAAAGTGAAGACGTACAATACTACTGAGACTGTGGGCTCCCAGGGTTACACTGTAAGGATAACATTACAGTAATGCAGGTAATGTACTAACATATCAGAGTGACCTGGCATCTAAAGCTGACAAGAAAGTAGGAAAAGTCAATGAGATGCTGGTGTGTGGTGCCAGTGGAGGGAGCAGCAGCTCTCTGAAGAGGGAACAAACAGAGGAAAAGGTCAAGGATCCAGACTGAGGAGAGTAACTAGGAGGTGATAATGGCAGAAACCAGAGAGGAAGCAAAGCAGAAACTGGTAATCATTCTGTAGGTAACAAACCTATAAACTGAAGAGGTTACAGGCAAGGTAAAGAGAAGGATGTGGTGATTCAACTTCTGCTCAGAACCGCTAACACTGGCACAGATATTAAAATGCTTTTCCAAATTACTTAAAAGCAAAATCACCTTTTTAAAAGTTCATGTCATTTTGACATTACAGTCAATTTTACTCTTCATGGAAAAACTGTTACATACAGAAATGCACTCTAAAATTAGAACAATGAAGTACCTTTTCACCTTACTAAGTTAAGGGGGGAAAAGTAACACTAATATCCAATCCAACAAAGATACAGTGAAACAGTACTAGTAATACCGTCCTTTTGAAAAGCAATTTGACTGAATGTCTCAGGATTAATAAGCCTTCATATCCTTTGGCTCAGTATCACACACCTGGGAATCTGCTATAAGGAAATAACTAAAAATATGAAAAAATATATACTCTTGGGTGTTTTCTGCAACGTTTCTTATAATAGCAAAAATTAAGTATGATGATAACACAGGAAATACTTAATATAATATTAAGTTTAAAAAAGCAAACAACGAGGGACTTCCCCGTTGGTGTAGTGGTTAAAAATCCACCTGCCAATGCAAGGGACATGGGTTCGATCCCTGGTCCAGGAAGATCCCACATACCGCAGAGCACCTAAGCCCATGCACCACAACTACTGACCTGCAAGCCACAACTACTGAGCCCGTGCACCACAACTACTGAAGCACACACACCTAGAGCCCATGCTCTGCAACAAGAGAAGCCACCGCAATGAGAAGCCCACACACTACAACGAAGAGTAGCCCCTGCTCGCCGCAACTAGAGAAAGCCCATGCACAGCAACTAAGACCCAACACAGCCCAAAATAAATAAAATGTTTTAAAAAAACTTTTAAAAATTAGAAAATTTTAAAAAAGCAAACAAGGGAATTCCCTGGCAGTCCAGTAGTTAAGACTCCACACTTCCACTGCAGGGGGCACAGGTTCGATCCCTGGTCATGGAACTAAGATCCCACATGCCACGCAGTGCAGCCAAAAAATAAAAAAAATTTTTTTAAAAAGCAAACAAAATTGAGCATACACTATGATATAAAACATCATAAAAACGGGACGTAAAAAAAACACCACGGGCTTCCCTGGTGGCGCAGTGGTTGGGAGTCTGCCTGCCAATGCAGGGGACACGGTTCGAGCCCTGGTCTGGGAAGATCCCACATGCCGCGGAGCAACTAAGCCCGTAAGCCACAACTACTGAGCCTGCGCGTCTGGAGCCTGTGCTCCGCAACGGGAGAGGCCGCGACAGTGAGAGGCCCGCGCACCGCAATGAAGAGTGGCCCCCGCTTGCCGCAACTAGAGAAAGCCCTCACACAGAAACGAAGACCCAACACAGCCAAAAATAAATAAATAAAAAAAAAAAAAAAAAAAAAACACCAAATAATGACTGTATTAAAGTGGTAGATTCAAAATCTGTTTTTTTCTACCATCTAACCTTTCTGAAATGTTATTTTACACTTACAATTAAAACAAATTATATTTTTAAAACATGCATCTCAAAAGATTACACACTGTATAATTGCATTCTTACAGCATTCTCAAAATGACAAAACTAGTGATGGGGGGATGGGCTGTGAATACAAAGAGGTAGCACTAAGGAGTTCTGTGGCGATGGAACAGTTCTGTATCTTGATTGTGGTAGCGATTAAACAAAACTGTATATGGGATAAAACTGCACAGAACTACAAACACACACAGAAATGTAGGTGATATCTGTACATGGCCTGTATTCTAGTCAACAGTAACGTCCCAATATCAATTTCCTCATTTTCCTATTGTATGATAGTTATCTAAGATGTCACTGTGGGGAAACTGAGTGAAGAGTACACAGGGCTATACTATTTTTGCAACTTTCTATAAATCTCTACCTCAAAATAAAAGTTAAAAAAATATATATGCACTTGCATGTATAACATTAAACTTTTTTGAGGGAGTGGGAGACAAGGGAATGTAAAAGAGCCGTGTAATATATAACTTCCAAGACACTACTCCTAGTAACTATTCATAAAACCCCATAGGAAGCAAATGGCAGTCTTTATACTGAACGTAATTTACTTAGGTCAGGCTTTAATAAAAGGCTTCAATTTAAATTAAAGCTATCAGTCAATTTTCAGAACATGCTTAACTGAGTAGTTTTCAGTCTCATACCTTATACTTACATAATACATTAAGTAAGAGTCCTCAGAATTTTCTCCCTTGCCAGAAAAGTTTCAGCAGATATAAGTAAGATTTTCTTACATATATTCAATTTAAATATATAAATGACTAATACAAAGGGATATAAGAGTTCATCACCTCTGGATTGTGCTCCATGACAACAACCACATCTATCTGAATTCACCATTTTAACCTCAGCACCCAGCATGGTTCTTTTTTTTTTTTTTAATTAATTTATTTATTTATTTATTTTTGGCTGTGTTGGGTCTTCATTTCTATGCGAGGGCTTTCTCTAGTTGCGGCAAGCGGGGGCCACTCTTCATCGCGGTGCGCGGGCCTTTCACTGTCGTGGCCTCTCTTGTTGCGGGGCACAGGCTCCAGACGCGCAGGCTCAGTAGTTGTGGCTCACGGGCCTAGTTGCTCCGCGGCATGTGGGATCTTCCCAGACCAGGGCTCGAACCCGTGTCCCCTGCATTGGCAGGCAGATTCTCAACCACTGCGCCACCAGGGAAGCCCCCCAGCATGGTTCCTGATAGCTAGCAGGCTCCCAATAACTGAAGCCGAGGGATGAATTCGTGTTCTAACCAAGGTTCTATGCCTAAGTCCCTCCAGCTTTAACCAAGAACGGGAGGTAGAAAGTAGAAAGTAAGAGCGGAAAAAAAGGTGAACGTGGATAGGGCCCAGCTTCTACCAATTCACCAGGTCAAAAGATTACATTAACCAACACTACATTCTAGTATCGGTGAAAAAGTTGACCTTAGAAAAACTTTAAGTCATTTCCTCCGATCAGCAAAATCTTCAAGACTAGTTTAACAATTAGAAAAAGAATTGAACTAATATCAGAAAATCTGCCTCACTGATCTTTATCACCTAATGCCTTTACGAAAGCCAAATTTGGGGGAATCCCCCGGAGGTCCAGTGGTTAGGACTCCACACTCTCACTACTGAAGGCCCAGGTTCAATCCCTGGTCAGGAAACTAAGGTCCCACAGGCCGTGTGGTGTGGCCAAGAAAAAGAAAGCTAAATTTTCTTCGCTATGTGCAAATCCATTAACTTTTTAATCTGAAAAAACTCTTAGCTACAGTTATGCAAAGCATCAGAAAATCCTTCTACACAAGCTTTAAGCTCTAAGTAATTATGTACATTATCATATACCTATATATACTTACACATTATACATATACCTATATTTATATATAAATATAAAATATGTGAATAAGTAATACAGTTACATTAGAACTACTACCATATAAGACCCTTAAGTCAGATAGCAACTCATGTCTATATGTTATTTATTCATTCAACAGTCTGAAGTACTGACAACACAGTAAACAAGACATAGACCATGCCCTGAGTTAACAGTCTATCTACCAACTTAAAAGGCAACTGTAGGGCTTCCCTGGTGGCGCAGAGGTTAAGAATCCGCCTGCCATTGCAGGGGATACGGGTTCAGGCCTTGGTCTGGGAAGATCCCACATGCTGCGGAGCAACTAAGCCCATGTGCCACAACTACTGAGCCTGCACTCTAGAGCCCGCGAGCCACAACTGCTGAAGCCCGCGCACCTAGAGTCCGTGCTCCGAAACAAGAGAAGCCACCGCAGTGAGAAGCCCACGCACAGCAACGAGGAGTAGCCCCCGCTCACCGCAACTGGAGAAAGCCAGTGCACAGCAACGAAAACCCAACGCAGCCAAAAATAAATAAATAAATAAAAATAAATTTTTTAAAAAAAGCAACTGTAGCTAGTTAAAGAAAAAAAACTTCAGAAAACAAGGGTTTGAATTCCAACGCTACCTCTTACTAGCTAGCTATGTTTCTGAGTCTTAGTTTCCAGAACTATAAAATAGGTACTATTTCCATAAAGATTAAAAGAAGATTATAAAATACAGGCATACCTAAGACATACTGCAGGTTCAGTTCCAAACCACCACAATAAAGCGAGTCACACAAATTTTTCTGGTTGCCCAGTGCATGTAAAAGTTATGTTTATGCTATCCTGTAGTTTATGAAGTGTACAACAGCATTACATCTAAAAAAAACCGATGTACATACCTGAATTTAAAAACTTTAAATCAACCATACTTCAATAAAAAGTTGTTTGCCTTAAAAAAAAAAACCTTTATTGCTAAAAAACGCTAACCATCATCTGAGCCTTCAGAAAGTCATAGTAGTTAACATCAAAGATCACTGATTACAAATCACCATAACAAATAATAATGAAAAAGTTTGAAATATTGTGAGAATTACCAAAACGTTACACAGAGACATGAAGCAAGCAAATGCTATTGGAAAAATAGCGCCAATAGACTTACTCAACAAAGGGTTGCCACAAACCTTTGATTTGTAAAAAACGCAATAGAATGAAGTACAATAAAAGCAATTTTTTTTAAAGAAAGCAATAAGCAAGGTGTATATAAAAATGCTTGGCAGGGGCTTCCTTGGTGGCACAGTGGTTAAGAAACTGCCTGCCCAGGCAAGGGACACAGGTTCGAGCCCTGGTCCAGGAAGATCCCACATGCTGCAGAGCAACTAAGCCTGTTCGCCACAACTACTCAGCCCTCATGCCACAACTACTGAAGCCTGCGTGCCTAGAGCCCGTGCTCCGCAACAAGAGAAGCCACCGCAATGACAAGCCCACGCACCACAACGAAGAGTAACCCCCACTCGCTGCAACCAGAGAAAGCCCACATGGCAACAAAGACCCAACACAGCCAAAAAAAAAAAAAAAATGCTTGGCAAACTAGAAAGCACTATACAAATGAAAAGATATATTATTACTGTACTTAGCTTTTCATTAAGAAAAAGCAAAACACGACGCTAGGATCTCCCTGCAGGTTGCTTATTAATTGTAAGGGGAAAAACAGTAACTATACAGTGAATAAACCAGTCAACACCCTGGCCAAAATTAAAATCGCTAATGAGGGGCAAACGGACATATGTATATCCCCACGGGCATCCTGAGAGGGACACATACCTTTTGTAGTAGTCTGGCTGAAAATAAATAACCTGAAATCATGAGGCAAATCCAAATTGAAAAACTTTCTATAAAATAACTTACCTATATTCTTTAACTGCATAAAAGACAAAGAGAAGCTAAGGAACTCTTCCACTTTAAAGGAGACTAAAAAGAAAGGACAACCAAATACAAGATACGATCAAATTTACAGAATTGGAATATAAAGTGTACACAGACTAAAGTATGTATCAATGTTAAATTTTGGAATTTGATAACGGTACTGTGATTACATAAAAGAATACCTTATCCTTAGAAAATACACCCTAGGGTATTAAGAAGTAAAAAAGGCATGCAACATACTCTTCAATGGTTCACAAAAATAAATAATAATGTGTGTGTGTGCCATAAGACAAATATGGCAAAATGGTAAAAATTGGTTAATACAGGTAAAGGGTGTAAGAGTCTACTATATCACTCTTGCAACTTTACTATAAGTTAGAAATTATTTCAAAATAAAAAGTTTAAGAACACAGGATACTAATCTCCAGGGGGTTACTTAAAAGCTCTAAGCTATATACTATTTTTTAAAAATCACTCTGCAAAATTAGTAGAGAGAAAGTTCTAAGGAACTTCACAGTCCAATTACAAAACAAATTAGGAAAACACAGCACCATGAGCAAGAGCCAGCAAAACAAACAGCAGAATCACATCTGCAAAGACTTCAGATACTGTATTCCCTGGTGGCACAGTGGTTAAGAATCCGCCTGCCAATGCAGGGGACAAGGGTTTGAGCCCTGGGCCGGGAAGATCCCATATGCCGCAGAGCAACTAAGCCCATGCACCACAACTACTGAGCCTGCACTCTAGAGCCCGCAAGCCACAACTACTGAGTCCACGTGCCACAACTACCGAAGCCCACATGCCTAGAGCCCATGCTCCGCAACAAGAGAAGCCACCGCAATCAGAAGCCTGCGCACCGCAACAAAGAACAGCCCCCGCTCACCGCAACTAGAAAAAGCCCGCACATGGCAACGAAGACCCAATGCAGCCAAAAATAAAAAATAAATAAATAAGTTTATTAAAAAAAAAAAAAGACTTCAGATACTGGAATTATCAGACAAATATAAAATAAGTATATTTAATAGATTTTTAAGAAATAAAAGATATCTTGAGAACATGACTAAAAAAGGAATAACTACCAAAAAAGGATAAACAATCTTAAAAAGGAACTGAATGGAACTTCTAGAGATTAAAAAAACATAGTAAATGGAAATTTTTAGAAACTCAGTAAACATGGTACAACACAGATGAACCCTAAAGACATTATGCTGAGTGAAATGAGCCAGACAAAAGGACAAATACTGTATGATCCACGTATATGAGGTACCTAGAATAGTTAAATTCATAGAAGTGAAACAGTTGTTGCCAGGGGCTGGGTGAAGAGGGAACAGGGACTTATCATTGAATGGGTACCGACTTCATGAAGTTTATGATGATGAAAAAAGTCCTGGAGATGGACAGTGGTGATAATTGCACAACAATGTGAATATACTTAATGTCACTGACCTGTACGCTTTAAAATGGTTAAAATGGTAAATTCTATTTATGTATATTTTACCACAATAAAAAAAAAATTGATATAATTGTTAAAATAAAGTGAAAAAATTCAAAAAAACAGGTGAACAAAGCTGAAGTGAGAATCAGCTAACTGGAAGAAAAGATACTAATTATCCAGAACACAATACAGAAAAATACAGAAATGGAAAATATAAAAAACAGGTTAAGAGGCCTGGTGGATAGAGTAAAAAGATCTAACGTACTTCAAATACAAGTTTCAGATAGAAAGTATAGAAAATAAAATCTGAGGAGAAAATGGCCAACAGTTCTCCAAAATTGCTGAAAGACACCAATCTTCAGATTCCAAAGCCTACTGCATACCAAGCATGATAAATAAAAGAAACCGTCTTCTAGACATATCAAAATTAAAGTGCAGAACACCAAGGACAAAGAAAAGATTCTAAAACTAGCTATAATGAAACAAGATACAGTCGTCTCTCGGTTATCCAAACGGGAACGGTTCCAAGACGCCACAGGATACCCCTCCGATGTTCAAGTGCCTTATATAAAATTGTGAGTATTTGCATATAACCCATGCATGTCCTCCTGTATACTCTAGATTTCTTCTAATACTTAATACGGTGGAAATGCTATATAGATAGTTGCCAACATGCAACAAATTCAAGTTTTGCTTTTTGGAACTTTCTAGAATTTTTTTCCGAATATTTCAACCCATAGGTGGTTGAATCCAAGGATGCAGAACCTGCAGATATGGAGGGCCAACTGTATCTCTAAAGGAATGACAAATTACATGAATTACCAATTTTTCAACAGCAATAAAAGCCAGAAGAAAATGGAATAAGATCTATAATAAAGAAAAAAATAATTGCTAGCATTGAATGCACATTCAGAAAAGCGACCTTCAGGAATAAGACTAAGGTACTTTCAAACAAATAAAAAGTTTTTCAACAACAGACCCTCTAAAGGATATTCAGGCAGAGAGAAAATGATCTGATCCCAGATCCCAGACAGGAAGTCTGAGATGCAAATGGAAATGAGCAAAGACACTTGTAAATATATAGGCAAATCAAAGCAACAGTGTTTAAAACAACAATAACATCTAATTTGTTGGGAGTCAGGGAGAACTAAGATAAAGGAAAACTACACAGAATTTAACTTCCAAATGTGAAGAGAGAGGAAAATGGATTTTTTAAAAATACATTCACCAAAATTAAAAAAGAAAAGCAAGGGAATGATTAACACAAAATTCAGATGGCGGTTACTTAGGAAGCATGTCAGAGAACACAAGTGGTGAGAAGTACAAAGGGGCTTCAAAGAGGCAGTGTTCTACTGTTTAAGCTAGTTAGTGGTACATGGTAGTTCATATTATAATTATTTAAGTTGCACATTTATTATCCTATATGCTTTTGTAATAAAAGTAAATCTTAAAAATCAACACAAGAAAAAAACCAAAAGGCTAGTCATCATTCCCTAAAAATCTAGAATATGTCCCAGACCTTGGTATTTAAAATTGAAAGAATTTAAAAAGATTCATTATTCTATTTAACAACTACCTATTGAGTGCCTAATCGTTGCCTATAACTGAGCTGAGGGGTGGCACGAAGATTCCTAACCTCTCTTCTCCCTCTTGTGTTCCTAACCCTAGAGGGCAGCACTAATACAGTAGCCACAAGGGGCTGTTCACACTTAAAGTTAATTAAAATTAAATAAAATTTAAAATTCAGTTCCTCTGTTAACACTAGACACATTTAAGTGCTCAGTAGCCATCTGAGGTCCACTATATTAAATAATGCAGATACAGAATATTTCCATCACTGCAGTAAGTTTATTAGACAATGCTGCTATATTTTTATAACATTAAAATATACTGATAATTGAATAATCTTAAATTTTCAGATGTTCTTACTTTTATAATTATTAAATCTCCTTTCAAAGTCATTTTATTTCTATGAAACTACAGCTCCTTAGTAGTATTTTAAAATAGTTTGCTGTTTGTTAAGAAATATGCAGAAAGCGCGAGGATCTCTTCACCATCTCCCATGTCTCACCAAAACCATCAGAACACAGGATTTTTTTTTTAATGAGCCAAAATTAAATAGTTAAGCACAGTGCTACTAAATTGTAATACAAGCCACATCAAAAGGATACAAAAATCCACAGGATGAACACATGACCCTTCTTGGGGGCACCAACTTTAGTTGGCAGTACTTTAAAATACTGTTTACATACATATAAAATAGCAAAATGCAAAATTCATATGAATTTTTAAAAACAAAACGCTACAGGCATCATGAAATTTTCTACTTATAGCAGGACACTCTGGGCCGCACCTCCAGACTTCTGAACATACCATTCATTTCTGCTGTCGGCAGCACTTAGGAGGAAAAATTTAAGCATTCTTAAAATAAATGGGGCTTCCCTGGTGGCACAGTGGTTGAGAGTCTGCCTGCCAATGCAGGGAACACGGGTTCGAGCCCTGGTCTGGGAAGATCCCACATGCCGCGGAGCAGCTGGGCCCGTGAGCCACAATTACTGAGCCTGCGCGTCTGGAGCCTGTGCTCCGCAACAAGAGAGGCCGCGATGGTGAGAGGCCCGCACACCGCAATGAAGAGTGGTCCCCACTTGCCACAACTAGAGAAAGCCCTCGCACAGAAACGAAGACCCAGCACAGTCATAAATAAATAAATAATAATAAATAAATAAATAAATAAATAAATAAATGAATTCTACATGATTTTTTAATTTAACAGAAACAATGATGTACAACAAAACTCTATAAAACAATAGCATCCTTAATATCTAAAGCAGCAAACCTCCACTTTCTTTAAAATTAAAGGACAGAGGGCCTAAGCTGTTTCAGCTTAACCTCAACATTTTGCTTTAGGCATTCTAACACAAATTAAGTATTTCTATAGCACTCGAATTTTTAAAATTACCTAACCAAAAACATTCAAAGGAAACAAATGTTAAGCCTTAATTTAACAGTCACTTAGGCTAGGTTTGCAACTTAAGTTTTCCCCCAACTCTAAGTGAACCAGGGGGTCAATAAGCTTCTCATCTAAACAGCTGAATGCAATTTCAATAAACACTTATGCTAATAAATTGTTTTGTGTCCTCAGGAGGACTTCTGGGGCTCCACTTACATAACCCATTATGCAAAGTACTGAACTATTCTCTTTCTCTAGAAAGCATTCTGAATACCAATATGTGTACAAGGTTTACTTTCTATATTAAACGAAGATTTTCTCACTCTAGCTTCAACGATCCTGCAGGAGAGGTGAAAAGGAAAGCCACTTTCTGCTACTTCACTATGTCAAAGGCGAGGTATTTGTCTTCCTGGCTCATCAACAGAGGATGACTTACAGCAGCGGCCCCCACGGTTCGCTGGTCTCCTCATGGGACTCCGGTTGAGAAACACAGCTTTAAACAAATAATTTGGAGCAACTTGTTTGAACTCAACTGAAAACAATCTGAACTGCTCCTTGAAATGTGCTGTAAGTATTAATGTAAAACTTGACAAAATTAGATGCAATGGAGGTGAGAATCACAATACAGCCACTGTAGAGTAGTTGAAGGGTAGAATGTACCCCAAACCTAACTTGAATATGCATAAATATGTTGGATGAATACTCCCCCCCCCAATCTCCTGGCTCTGTTTAAACCAAGATTTTCAGATTTCACAAAGTCGTAATCTCTAGGGGACAAAAAAGGTGGGGGGCAGGGGGGAACGAACACAGAGTTGCCAACTTTTATTCTGCCAAAGACATTTAAAAAGAAAATAACTACCAATTACTATCACCATTATTTCATTAAAAAAAATCTAATATGCTTATACCAAAAATGGTAAGAGATAATTTTAGAAAAAAAAATATTATCTTCTAAATTCAGTAAGTGTAGGTTTATGAGAAGTTCACTCATTCTCATTTCACTTCAGACAAGTGAAACCTCTGTCGTGGACTGACACCGCTCCACAGTCCACCATTTGGGAACCACGGGTCTAAGCAGCTAACTCCCACTTGGAAAAAGAAAGCAATGGTAGCACATGCCCAAACCAAATATTAACCTATTCAATAATGAGGTAATCGAGGCTTGGAGGGGTTTAGGGACTCTCCCAAGGTCACAGACCAAGAATTTTGACACGGGTCTGTCTGATTCCAGAGTCAGAGTTCCTAACCATCATGCTAAATTTCCTCTAATATTCTTCCAGTGGTAAAAAGATCCATCCCAATCCAGTCACCTTTGTGACCAAGGACAACCGAGGAATTTCCAAGACAGCTGGCAGGAGTGAGAGGTGTACTCCCTGGCCATCACTCAGACTGAAGCTAAATGGAACTCCTGACCTTTGCCTCATGAATAGCAGGCTCACGGCAACTAAGCTAACCAGCCCAGACAAAGCACACACAAACCCCTGCCTCCGACAACACTGACACAGGACTCCTCCGTGTTCCCAAGTGCCTGCCTTTCACAGAGTGAAAGCCATATTCCTAAAAACAAAAGGAATGTATGAATGATCAAGAAGGAAATAAACACTTCCATGGTAACTCAGTCTAAAAATAATCAACTTGCCCTCAAAAAGTTACAACTCTAAGCCTCATTCTGCAAATAATTACAATCTTTTATACACTGATACACAGGTTCCCTTAAATTAAATATCTAAACAGAAAACCACACGAAGTTCTGTAAATCTATAGTTCTTAAATAGTTTCCAAATTAAAATATATAGTTTTTATATATGTATCATTATATGATGGATAGAGTGTCTTATCATTCTATCTCTCTAGGATAGTCCAAATATTAGAGACAAAACTACTCATGTTAATCAAAAGTACTTATAAAAGAGAGTTGAAAGAAAAATATGTAATTAAATACCATTTTCTATGAAAAGCACTATTAGCAGCCAGTAGTAACAGGAGGCACAAAAATTATCTTTGAATAATCAGAAGTTCTTGATATTGAAACCAAAACTGAAAGTCATACATATAAATAAAGAGAATACTATATCAGAGAATTGCTTCCATATCACTTGCCAATGTCCAAAAGGAACGACCAAACAGCTCTACAGTAACCAAAGACTTAACACCCTGAACCAAATGAGTCTGAAATAGTTCTTCCTCTCTGAAATAGAGTAATGATAGCACAGTATTCTTACTAGCAACGGGCAAGAAAGTTTTGTTTCCCAATTAGATTTTCAATGATCGGATTCTTTTCTACTCCATCTGAATCTGCAATGTGAGTGAGCAGTATACAGACTGTCAAGTTTTTTACCCATTGAATAAAATTATCTATTTAGTGTCTTTTCCTTCTGTTTTAAATAGATGCCATCTAAAATAAAGGGTTTTTTTTTTTTCTTTCCATCTAAACTTTCCCTTGGCTCTTTCATCTTCATATACAGATTCAACTAATACATGTGTTTCCATTATTCTCTACACACATGTTTAATATATGCCTAGCACTGACCTCTCTCATGAACTACAAACCCATATTTCCAAAAACCTCTGAGCATTTCCAGTGTTTGGCAAGTATATAAAAAACTCACCATATTCAAAACTGATCTCATTATGCACCTTCTTGTCCATATTTCTAGTAATAGTACCACCACTGCCATCACCCACACTTAAAATGAGTGTAATCTTCAACCTCCACTTCCTCCAAACCTTTCCCAACAATCCCTCCTCCCACCCACCTAGTAAATCATACCAACACCATTGCCCTTGCCTATTATTTATACTCTATTGAAAGTCGGCTGTCTACAACAAATCATTCTACACACTACACTATTAGACCTTGGTAGTTTCTCATTACTTCCCAAATACTCCTAAATACAGCACTTAAACATGTTCCACAATCCAGCCCCAATTTAAATTTCAAACCTCATCTCTTATTCCCAAAAATGAACCCTATATTCTAAGTAATCTGGTCCACTAACTTTCCTCTGAGGACACAATGAACTTTCCCACCTCCACATTTGTGCTCACATCATTCCCTTTATTTAAAAAGCTTTCTTCATCCACCTACTCCCAGCCCCTACACTTTTGTCTTAGAAAAGTCTTACCCTCTGCAGTGTTGAACTCAGGCTGCTGGTTTATTGCAAGGCAGCATGCTGTAGCGAAAACACACAGGCTTTGGCACCAGGCAGACCTGGATTCAAATTGGGGCTCAGTTACCTGCTAGCTACATAGCCCGGGTAAGTTACTTAACTTATTTAAGTATCAGTGCCCTCATTATTAAGAAATATGCTTAGATGTTGTTATGAGGCTTAGAAAATGTATGTAAAGCAACTAGCATAGAGCCTGGTATACACTAAATGCTCAATAAATAAGAGCTTCAGAACTAACTTTATAAGTATTATATATATATATATAATATACCTATAATATACCTATACCTCCACCACTTTCCATTTTACTCTAAGAATGAATCCATTTTCCTTTCATACAACTCCAAACTTTAGATCAAACCACTCATGTAGTATTAACGTATATTTCTATATGCTGTAAATTTTTATACAAATATCTGACATCCCCTTCTAGATTTCAAATTCCTAAAGACCCAAGATTTAATCTTTGCATCCTATAATGCCTAGCAGTGATTTTCATGAAGCACAAAGAACTCACCTCCAATTAGAAAAATATTTTAATATGCCTAAATATTTAATACGCTCTTCATGATTTCTGACAAACCTTAAAAAAATTATTGCCAAAAACATGAAGCTTAGCTGTAAGGGCTGTATCTTTACTTGCTCCTACATGGTGGCCTAACATAGCCTGATGCCTAACATAGCAATATCTGTTGAATTGACTTGAATGATATAATCTCCAATGTAAATGTTCAGTATCTGTTGAACTAAACATAACTAAATTTACTAAGGGTATCTGATTTTCCCCAATTACCTTTTTCTGTTCTTACAATTCTTGAAATCCTTCCCTTCAAAACACATTAACTATCATACCTTCAGTACAGATCCACAACCGTATCTAACTTGACTCCGTTTCCAGATTCTCTCAATTCCAATATTCCAACCATAGGCTCTAAACAATTAGAGCATTTCAAGTAGCTAAGAATCTACAGTTTTCATCTAAATCTAAAAGTTGAGCAACTAATCTCCACTCCACAATTTTTTCCAGGGACTTTAAAAATCATCCACCCTTTGCCTGTTGAAGATCAACAACCCTGAAATAAATCTTCTTTTGCATAAGAGAGCTCCCTGAACTTGTCACTTCAGTCTGTTTTCCCTAATTCATGAGACTACCTCCCCTTCCAGTGGTGGGAGGTGAGAAAATGAGATAAGTACCCCCAAAAAACTACAGCATAAGTCCTAATATAAGCACAAGATGAGAAGTGCAGGCAAGTGTCACTGGTTTCACAAAGGTGGTGTGCATATACTTTACACTGCAATGGTCATCTACTGGTAGTCAAAATCTGCAGTAACTGCATTCCCTTATGATCATAATTTAAAAATCACCATTAAATGTGGAAAATCCTATTTCCTACAAACCTTTCAGGAGTAGTTTATTACCTAAAATCTGTTCACTAAAAACAACACCTACATCACTTTCTCCTCTAGGAAATGCTCAATTTATCCGAAGTAAACACCTCATACTATAAATTTAAAAAAAACAACAACAACAAAAGACAAAAACCAAAACACTTCTGCCCACCTGTGTGAACCTCTGCATTGCAGGAACAGCTTAACAGTCTAAAGAACCTCCTTGGAGTTACCAAGAACAATTTTTCTTTAAAAGTTAAGGAAAATGACAATTCCAAATATGAACTGTTAAGGAAAATGACAATTCCAAGTATACAAACTTCGGGAAAGAGGGGGCGTAATAATTCTCCAACCGTTTGCAGTAAATACGTGCAACAAACGCAGACTAAACTCATCAACCAACTGCGACTTCTTAGAGCCACAGAATTAGGAATGTAGATTAGAGAAAGCATCATTTTTTACGTCTGCCAAGAAAATAAGGGAATTTACCTGAGCTCCCGATTTTCCTCAAGCAAGTTGTTTTTTTAAGAAGTGACTTCAACAACAGCTTGAGTAAGCTTTCGAGTGAGTAAAGATCATCGGAGGCACGGTGGTGCCACACTGACCTACGAATCCAGAACCCGTCCCAAGCGCAGTCCAAATCGACCGTAGGCAACCCCTAAGCGGGTCTAGATGGAAAGCCTTGCAAGAGATCTCCGGCATCTACACACGATTCGCCCCGCCCTGGGACCAAGGAGACACCACCTCTGGGACCCCAGCTAATTACTGAGCCCGAGGACAGACCCAGAGGTCGCGGAAGTCGGGAACTAGAGCCCAAGACTGGGTCTGACGTCCAGATTCCCAGACCCGGGTCGGACAGAGAAAACCAAATCCGAGAGGCAGCGCGACGATCTGGGGGAGCAGAAATAAGGGGGTTGGATGGACGGAGGCCCAGCCCATTCTTACTTTCAAGTCCCAACAGCAACAACAGCTCCAGGAACCCCCTCCCCGGCTCCGCCCCGCCCACCCCACGGCCCCACCGCCCGCTCCTTCCCGCCCCGCGGGCTGGGCGAAGACCGCGGCGGTCGACAACCCCCTTTCTCGAACCCCGACAGGCCAGCCCGCAGCCCGGAGCGGGCAGCGGGGGCCCGAGAGCGCCAGCCCCGACGCGGCCCGCGGCCGTCAAAGTTCACTCCGCCGGCCACTCACCGTCGGCCCGGGAGCTGGGAGGGGGCAAGGCGCGGGTTGGCGGGCGCGGAACCCCGGACTCCCACCCGGGCAGGAGCCCCTCCTCGGAGCCGACCGAGCCTCAGCGTCTGTACCTACAAGGCCTCTCTCCGGCCCGAACCCTGGAAAAGCACTTCCGGGGGAGCGGGGGAGGGAAGGGTTTTGGCACCGGAACTGCTCCCGGGCTGGAGCTGCCAGGGCCTCCGAGGCGGGGCGGAGCGGGGCGGGGCCTCTCCGAGGGCTCCCGCAAGTCCGCCCCCGGGCTGGTCGCTAACCCTTTCTGCCCCTTGGCCCCTCGTTTCCCCAAACTCCGGCTGTATCCTTTACAGCTCTTCGACGTGTTCCACTCAGGCCACCTGATTGTACAGAGGAGGAAACCGGGGCTCAGAAAATTTAGGTGCAAGGATCCAGCGCCTACACCCGCCCTCCGACTCTCTCCAGTATTCTTACCATTCCAATCTACCTCCTTTAAAAATAATGATAGTTAACATTTATTGACCGCTAACTGCGTGATACACACTGTATTAAGCGCTTCGGTGCTTCACTCAGTTAATCGTCCTCAAATCCCTTGAGGTTGGTGCTATTATCTACGTCTTGCAGAGGAGGAAACCAAACCCAACACCACAAACTTCGGTTCTTGATTTTATTTTAACTCATGTTGTGTGTATAAATTTCACTTATCCCTAACACGATTTTTAAGTTCTTCAAGGGCAGGAACCAAATTATATTCCTATATTCCATCATCACTTGAGGCCAAGAGCTGGGAGACTCTGGAATCTTACTGCCTGGATCCTGTTATTTAATACTTTTACTTTTTCAGCCTGGGCAAGTTGCTTGACCTCTCCAAGCCTGTTTCCTCATTTGTAATATATTTGATATATTTGATGTGTGTTTGTGTGTATGCACATATATAATCATCTCTGGATTGTTACGGGAATTCAAAATAAAAATGCTTGATAAACAGTGGTGTACCTAGTACCAAAGTATGACTGGGTAAAAATCAACAATTCTCATGCCTCATCATTAACAGGAACAGTTTTTCCTCCAGTGGAGTCACTCTAGCAGGGGGTAATTTGAAAAACTATGGGTTAGCAATAGGCAATAGAAAAGGTTAGTTAAGGAAATAAAGAAAGAGTAGAGGTTTTTGCAATGGGAAAAATGAAGGTAGGTGAGACAAAGAATGTCTTGGGGCCAGCCTGGATACTTGTGACGCTGTGAGCTGAGACAGTTTGAGGACCCAGAGTCAGACGCCAGGCAGGGAAAAGAGGGGGAAAAAGAAAAAGGGATTCCTCAGCCACAAAATCAGGAAGGCACCGGACATCTGAGATAGTTTCTGTATCTGAGTCCAGATTTTGGGGCGGGGGGGGCGGTATGGGGGTGTTTAGCATGCATACTATCTGCAAAACATCTCTAAAAACTGAGGGGGAGGAAGAGGAAGATTTTTTCAAAATTGTCTACTAAGCAAGGCAGGGGAAATAGAAATAGTTCAGAACCCGTTATTACAAATTTAAGATGCAAACAATGCCTTTGCTTTTGGCTTTTGTTACAGCACTGTGTTATTTTTGTGTGTGTGATCACAGAAGTGTTTGTAAATACTTCTGTAATACCCAAATTTACCAGCCTTTCGTGCCTTGGAGTGTGAAGAAGTAAAAAAACAGAGCCTGGGTTGGCAGGACTCACTAACTTCTCTTTCCACCAAGGGCTTAGAGGGATAGTGAGAGGGAATCCTGAATCACAGACATTGTCAGGCTCTCCTGCTGGACGCAGGCATGCTAAAGGTTGGTCACGGAATCTGGTCATCTAACTAGTAAGTGGTGCCGCCAGGATTTGAATATGAGTCTTTCTCCTCAGCTGCTCCTCGCCGCTGTGCCAAAGGTTCTCAATCTCGAGAGTGCATCAGAATCACCTGAAGGTCATGTTAAAACACAGAGCGCTGGACCTCACCCCCAGAATTTCACTTGACCATACTGGTGCTTCCCCGAGGTGTAGTCCCTGGGCTAGTATCATCAACATCATCTTTGAACTTGTTACAAATGTGAATTATTAGGCCTCACTCCAGAACTTGTGAATCGGAAAGTCTGGCGTGGGGTCCTGCCATCTGTGTTCAGACAGGCCTTCCTAGTGATTCTAAAACATTCTCCAGTTTTAGAACCTCTGCACTCTACTATCTTGTCTTCCACATAACCCTCTTTTTTTTTTTCTAATTATCCCCAACAGAAATAACTCTACTGAAGCAAAAGTTCTTCCCAATGAATTAAATGATGTATTGAAGCATTTTTATTCATGTTTTGCTCTCAGTGGGAGAGGAGGCTAGAAAAAAAATTAATGGAGAATTCTGTTTTGATTACTTTCAATTTGTACTGAAATTTAACCAGATAATACTGGCTTGGGGGTGGAACTAATCTCACTTGGGAACTTCTCTGTGCCAGGGCTTAACGTGCATTTTCTAAATTGATCTCCACTGCACTACCATGAGGTTTCATGGCCTTAATTGTACAGAAGAGAAAAACTGAGGCTTAGGTGAAGTAATTGACTTAAGGCCACATTCTTATTAAGGGGCAGAAATCAGGGTTGTTCAAACAAGGATCCCTCTAATTCCAAAACTCATGATCGCTCCACCTCACAGCAGGAGCTTGGAGAACCAAATTCCACTGTGGGCTTCACCACCCCAACTATGCAACATTTGGTAAGCAATTTAATCTCTATGTCAATTTCTCCATCTATAAATAATGTTATCATAAATCTGCCCCTCCCACACTGGAATGTTAGAACAAATGAAGAAATAAAAGTGTAAGTGCTCTGAGTTTTTGAAGAAAAACAGTAAAAAGACAAGTTACTATAATATTAATATGTTTAGCCAAGTGTTACTATGTGAGCCTGAGCATTGAATCTTTCCTGGTTATCTCCTGATTCATACATAAGAGGTTCAAAAACTATAGCTGATGCCAAAGAAAAAGCCTTTTGACTTAATTTGTCAGTATCTACTGGAGGTTAAAGAGGATGACAGAGGATTATATGTGTTTCTCTTAAAAATTACAAGAAATCTCTCAACAGGTTCATAGGCTCCAGGTGGTTGCCAAATTGCTGGCCCATCCACATCCTAGAGATCTTTTCTCCAAACCCTTTCTTCTCCCCATAACAAGCACCCCTCCACCCTCCTGCCTCCACCCACTAGGCAAAGACTTAAAATTCCTCCCACTTTATTATGTAGAAGGATTTAGCTCTCAATCCTCCTCTCAGACCAGACTCCAGGCCTATCTTTGTTGACAGAGTCGCCAAGTTGCACAGTTCCAGGGGGTAGCATTCACAAAGAATACAACCTGAATGGTGCTCGAGGGGGTGCCAATTGCACAGGCGACAATAGGAATGGTCCCCCTGGAACTGTGCAAGGCTATAGCCCTGTCTATGCATAGCTCCCACCCCAAAAATCCATTAAGGTGTTTTGTTAAACAAAAGAACCATCTACTTGGGTGTCCACTAGTTTGCCAACCTTTCAAATAATGGGGTTCTTTGTGTTTTTTGTTTGTTTTAACGTAGGACTGATCAAATACTTAAATCACCAGGCTTAAGTCCTGGGTTCCACACTCTACTATGGCATTTTTCACTCTCTTCTGTGACATTATTGCCTATCTCCCCACTAGACTTGTGAGTTTCATGAAGGCTTTGTCATATTTTGTCTTCCTTACCTTTTATTCATGTCTTGGCACAAGTGCTTAAAAAACACTTGCTAATTTGAATAACAGCACGGTGTACTTGTAGATATGTACTAGTATAGTTGGCAGAGATTTGACAAATGGCCTCAAATGTGCTGTTTGACCCACAGAGTTCTGTACCAAGAAATAAACTGAGCCAAAAATTTTTAAATGAGAAATGTCACATAAAATAAAAATCCCAATTTCTGGCATCTCTTGAAAATTTAGACACTGGCAAACTGGGCGTGCATCCCACAAGGTGTTGGCGTCTTTAGCTCAGGTGCAGCTCTCCATTCAAGTAGTACAATGAGTTGGCTCCACTCATGTGTGAAATCTTCATGTCAAGCGCTGAGTTTGGAGCCACTGGTGTGTGGGATCATACGGATGTTTTAGAGAAACAAGTATAGAATTTTGCCTTGTAGATTTTACATGTGTTCTTAATGATTTATTTCAGTGTATTCTGAGGTAATTTTAAATTGTTTTTCTGAGGTAGAAAATTGTGAGGTACCATCTTGTACCATTTCTAAACAAGCCAAGCAAGTGCAGACATCAGATTATAAATATGATTACCACCAACATTTTACAGGCATTGTAGCTAATGTTATTTGTCAACTGCCTTGGAAACAGAAACGAGAAATAATAACAAACAGTTGAATAAGCTTCATGATAAACTAACTTTATGGATTGTGATTTTTTTTTTCCTGGATGGAGAAACACAAGCACAGCTAGTTCAGGTAGCAAGCAAGTAATGGAGCCAGGATTAGAACCCAGGCAGTCTGTCTCCAGAGACATGGTCTTAACCACTAAATTAATATTTATTGAGCCTTTCCCATGTGCTATGGCCATGACTGCCTCCCAACTCAAAGAGACTACCAGATTTATAGAAGAGTGCATGTATCTCTTCCAAGCCTTTTATAGGCTGCTATATTAAACCCACACAGATCCTTCTCATCTCGCTCCCCCTCCCAACCCAAGTCATACTGACATGTTTATAATCTTCAGTTTTGAAGTGTACAAACTGCCAGACGTCTAAGACTTCCTTTAATTCCAATATAATTCTTTCACAGAGTTTGTTTTTATTGCTAATTATCATGAACAGTCTTATGCATTTGGTGAACAAAAGGCATTTTTTAAAGACAATGGAAGCACTTTGAAGCAATATAATATTGACAGTGGAAACCAATATCTGTAGTCAAATTATGCTTGTGTGGAGAAATGGGAGATAGCAAGGTTGAATTTGAGCAAAAATGTCACATGGACACAAATGCAGTAAAAGCTCAAAAATAGAGGAATGGCGATCAACATTCCATCAACGTTCAAATATGTCATCAGCATATTTTACATTTAATTTTTAATTAAAAATGGGAAAAAATTTTGGAACTTACATTTTCCTTTAGGAGTTTTAAAGAATTAAACTTCTGTTGTTGTCCAAAATGAGCTGTTTAGCAAGTCTCAGGAATTTTTTTTTTTAATTTTTATTGAAATAAGGTTGATTTACAATATTCTGTAATAACCTATATGGGAAAAGAATCTGAAAAAGAATGGATATATGTATATGTATAACTGATTCACTTTGCTGTACACCTGAAACTAACACAACATTGTAAATCAACAGCATACTCTTTATTGACTGCCTTTACTTCCTTTACAACTATCCCATTTCCTTAAGGATGTTAGCTGCAATTCCCAAACAAACCATTTTCATTCACATCCTTGTTTCAGGGTCTGATTCCTAGAGAACCTAAGCTTAGATTCCACGATTATCCTTGAGTCAGTTGAGAAAGAACCATGAATGGAGTCTCAGGAATTTGAGTTGCATACTACCTTCACACTTCCTTATGAAGATATAGCCTATCTTACTCTGCCTCAGTTTCTCCATCTGCAAAAATGCATGATAAGTGCATCTTTACATTGTAGACACGTTGTGAGACATAGCTAATAAATGATTATAAAGCACAGCTCTTTGAAGGATAAAGCACTGCATAATTACTAAATACTATAATAATCATCCTCATAATAATAGTAATTTTCAACCAACACATCAACCAGACCCAGATGTCTTTAGTCACCTCCCAATTAGACAAAAGTGTATATGCCAACTATGAAATAAAGTAAAAACCTTAAACCACGAACTAGTTCCACTCCCTTCCTCTTTCCTATGCAGAATCTGAAGTCAGATGGCCAGAGACATAGCTCAGTTCCATCACTTGCTAGCTGTGTGACCCAGCTTGTACAAGATAGTTAAACCTCACCAGCCTCTATTTCTTCAACGGTAAAATGACAGTAGTAATAATACCTACCTCACAGGATTATTGTGGGAGTTCAACAAATTCATACAGGGAGCGCTCTGTACAAGTGCTTGGCAGACTGGAAGAGCTCAATGGATGTCAGTGGTGACGATGACTAGCACCAATATCTGGGAAAAAAACCAAAAAACAAACAACTAATAGTGAGCAGCTGTCTAACCATGTTATTGGATGAAAGAGAAAGAAAAATCAATACACTCAACTTGGAGGATGATTTCAGCTGCCCTCTAGATTACATTCACATTTATCAAATATAAGCATCTTAATATGAAATTTTGATAGAAAAAAAAAGGTGAGGCGTTTTACTCTCGTAGTGTGTTCATTTGTTTGTTTTTAATGACTGTGCATGAAGTAAATGACTATAGATGATTAGGGGAAAAAAATAGAGTAAAATGAAAAAATACAATGCTCCCCATTCCCCAGCCCACTCCTCTCCTCAGGTGTAACCACTGTTAATGATTTGGCATGCTCCTTTCCAGACTATTTTTGTGCATTTACATTTATATAAACAGAATTACCCAAGAGGCAGATGAAGTATGTACTTAAGGCACCAGGAAACCAGAACCACAAAAAGAATTTTTGTAAAGAATTTGATGTCTTTACAAATGCATAGATACAAAAAATCAGAACTTGTCGGGACTTCCTTTACATTTATTTAATTTTAAGATGGTTTTAATCTTAAAGTAAATAATAGGATATTATTTCATATGCATCATAAGCTCTTCAGCGCTTAGGACTTTTCTTAATATCTTAATCCAAGCTTGCTTTATAATTATATATACTCCCATATTTTTTTTTTAAAGGAATTCCTTTATTTTTATTATTTATTTATTTATTTTTGGCTGTGCTGGGTCTTCGTTTCCGTGCAAGGGCCTTCTCTAGCTGCGGCAAGCGGGGGCCACTCCTCATCGCGGTGCGCGGGCCTCTCACTGTCGCGGCCTCTCTTGCTGCGGAGCACCAGCTCCAGATGCGCAGGCTCAGTAGCTGTGGCTCACGGGCCCAGCCGCTCCGCGGCATGTGGGATCCTCCCAGACCAGGGCTCGAACCCGCGTCCCCTGCACTGGCAGGCAGACTCCCAACCACTGCGCCACCAGGGAAGCCCTATACTCCCATATTTTTAAGACCATAAATATAATCATATTGTTTTGCAACTTTCTCTATTTGTGTGAGTGATTTTAAAAATTGTGATATTTACATAGTGGCAACCTAAGTAAAAAGGAACTTTCAACATATATGCCATTTTACTTCAAGAACGATCTCTGTATAAGGGTCCTATTAGAACAATTTGAGTTTCAAAATCTTCCTTTCTTTGTAAAGCAAATTTCATCTTCCATCACATTTTCAAGCCAATGTAATTCAATCCTTTTTTAATCTCCACAGAGCGTATGATGGATTGAAATCCTGCCGACCAGGAGTTTTCTAAATGGTGACTATGGAGAGATGCCAAGGAAATTGAATGGTGCCAAAATGTAGAATCCTCAAGTTGCTCTCTAAACCAACGGAAATTCATTTGGGGCTGGATATCACTGAGGCAGGACGTATTTCACCTACAAAGATAGAGCACATGTGGAGATTATATTTGGGACCAGGGAATTAAGAGGAAAAGTAAAGCTACACTGTACTTCAGTAGACAGTAAGAAGGAAACATTCCCTGAAGCGAAGACGAGTGACCTTCTGTGAGGGAAGAAAGAATGCTTAAGCAATAGTTTAAAACTACAAGTATTTAAAATGTTTCCCTTATAGTAAATTAACTGTTGAATAAGCTCAATGCATTCTGAGGATACAAACATATATGCAAAGAGAGATATCCAGTTATTTCAAATTTTAAAATGTATATGTATATATTTGTATACATATTAATGTATGTGTATATATACATATGTATATATTTGAAATAACCTTGGATCTAAACTATTGCAAATGCTTATTGCACATTTACTGTGAACAAGACACAGGGGTGTCAGGGGATACCAAGAACTCTAAGTCACAGAACCTGTCCTCTAAGAATCAAAATGCCAGTTGGGGAGATAAGTTATGGACTCATAGAACCATAATAATGCCAAGCATCCTGTGGTAAATGCTAAATAACAGAGCCACTAATCTTTGAAGCCTCTTCCATCATTAATGGTCTTGGGACCAAATAAGAGGCAGAACTTAAATAGTATCTTAAAGGACTTGTAGAAATTATAGGAAAAGGAGGGAAATAAAAAGGATCTCAGCTCTCAAAAAACTATAGATGTAGGAAAGTAAAGAGCACATCCGGAAGACCTTGACCTTTTAACCGAAAAAAAGAGTTTGGGTAAGTAGGTTGGGCCTCTCGTCTGAAGGGTCTGACTACTAAATTAAGATACTTGAATATTATCTTTTTAGGCAATAAAGAATCAAAGCTGTAATTCCATTTCTGGGTATATACCCAAAGGAAATGAAAACAGGATTTCAACAAGGTATGCACTCCCATGTTTATCACAGCATTATTCACAATAGCCAAGACATGAAGACAACCCAAATGTCCATTAATGAATGAATGGATGAAAAAAAGAGGTGGTATAGATACACAATGGAATATTATTCAGCCATGAGAAAGGAAGATATCTTCCCATTGGCAACAACATGGACAAACCATGCACACTTTATGCTAAGCACGATAAGTCAGAGAAAGACAAGTACTGGACGATATCACTTATAAATGGAATCTAAATAAGTTCAACCTCGGAATTCCCTGGTGGTCCAGTGGTTAGGACTCAGCATTTTCACTGCTGTGGGCCCGGGGTTCAATCCCTCGTCAGGGAACTAAAATCCCGCCAGCTGCACAGCACAGCCCAAAAAAAAAGTTAAACCTGTAAAAAACAGAGTAAAAAACTGTGTACCAGGGGCTGGGGGTAGGATAAGAGTGATGATGTTTTAGGGTACAAATTTGCAACAAGTAGTAATTGAGCCACAGAGATCTAACACACAGTATAATGAATATAGACAATGCTATTGCACTGTAATTAAGTAATGTGATAAATATCACTACATTGGCAATCATATTATAATATATAAATGTATCAAAGTAACATGCTGTACACCTTAAACTTACACATCAAATTTACTCAATTAAAAAAAATCAAAGCTGTTTTCCTGACTGTGAAGCCACAAAATTAAAGTACACGATTAATTTTTTTTCATGAAGGAAATTTGCAAAACACAGAAAAGCATAAAAATAAAATTAAAGTCACCTGGAAACCCACCATTCAGAAATATGCTATGCTTTTGATGGATAAACTTATAGCATTTTTTCTGGTTATATGTGTGTGTGTGTGTGTGTGTGTGTATAAATTGAGATTATGCTTAATTCACTCAACATTATTTTGCAAGTATTTTCTTATTAAAATTGTAACTGCACTGTATTTCATCATATAAATGTAATATGTGGTACTTACCCAATTTTTTATGTTTCATCCAGACACAAATAACTAAAATTAATCCAAAGTTAACCTAAGCAGTATGTTGAATGGATTGGAGTAAGGATAAACTGAGAGCAGGAGTAACTGTTAAGAAGCTTTTGGTGGGGCTTCCCTGGTGGCGCAGTGGTTGAGAATCTGCCTGCCAATGCAGGGGACACGGGTTCGAGCCCTGGTCTGGGAAGATCCCACGTGCTGCAGAGCAACTAGGCCCGTGAGCCACAATTGCTGAGCCTGCGCTTCTGGAGCCTGTGCTCCGCAACAAGACAGGCCGCGATAGTGAGAGGCCCGCGCACCGCGATGAAGAGTGGCCCCCACTTGCCGCAACTGGAGAAAGCCCTGGCACAGAAACCAAGACCCAACACAGCCATAAATAAATAAATTAATTAATTAATTAAAAAAAGAAGCTTTTGGTAGAGGACTGCTTATACAAATTAGGCATATTCACAAACTAGAATAGTTTATAACTATTATATTACAACGTAACAATTATTTCAAAGAATGATGCTCCTCCCTGTGTATTATTTCAGTGTGATCTCCCAGATATATTTTCTCTTCTCCCAGCTTCTTAAACTTGGAGTGCTCCAGAACTCAGTCCTTTCCTCTCCATTTACATTTCTTCCCTTAGTGATCTTATCCAGTCTCAAGGATTTAAATACTGCCTACATGCTAACCACCTGATGGCCGGTGGAAAGAAAGGGTATTCTATATGCAGAAGTGGATACAAGTTTTATGAAGAAGAATTCAAAACTGTAAGTAAAAAATGCCTGCTCCAATCCAATGCTATCCAACAGGAGAAATTATAAATACAAAATGCTGGTGTTCTGCTCTGAGAGGGGTCCTTGGGAGTCAGGGGCCTTGAAGCTGTATGCTACAGCTTAAGCAAGGGTCTGGAGACAGGAGCAAAAGGATATGATGAAGGAATCAGTAAGGGGGTATCACTTCTCAAAGTCAGGGCATGGGATGGGTGGAAAAATTACCCATCAATTTAGGCAATTTGCTCTTTGACCTCTATTCATTCCAATGCTTATAGAATAACAACTTGAAATCATCATTTGATTTGGAGTCCTAAAAAATGGTACATAACTCATTGTGAAAGGGGTAGGAAAGTCTCTGTGGGCTAATTAACAAAATAATTCTCCTGAGATAGAAAGCAAATGTACCTGATTCTTCATTTCCAATACCTTCTCCATGTCAAAGTTTCTCTCATTGGTTTCTACTCCAAGCCGTGCTTTTCACCAAATAACACCCTCAGCTAAAATCTGCGAAGAATTCTTGCTTTCTGTATTGAAAAGACTGGGCTACTTTGATATGACTGCGGTCTGCCCCCCATTACATGTGAGTACAAACAACTAAAAATGCCTATACATCTCTCCAATCTATAGAAAACCATTTTGGGGTCTTGAAAACAGTCTCTTTACAGATGGAGAGAATGTGAGAGAAATGCCCTCAGTGCGCTGGCTAAAAACTGCAATGTCTGCTCAGCACTTCCTCTCGTAACAGGGGATGCTCTGCTGAATGAGCCCTTGTATGTCAAGATTCAAAACGTTCTTGTTTGCTCCAGTTGAACAAAGCTCTTACAGACAGTGGGATCTGCAGGGCAGCCACCAAGAGCGTTAGAGCAATGTTCCCTCCACCACATCGCCGAGTAGTTTATCGTAATGGCAGTTCTCACCTTCATGTATAGAGGTCGGTGTTCGAGTTGCCGTCCTGCACAGAGCTCCCTCTGACTTCAAAGGAAATGACACAGAACAGAACCCCATGGTGTAAGGAGAAACAAGCAGCATCTGAGCAGAATCGGGCCATTTTGTTTTTCATTCTCTCTGTATAAATGGCTAAATTTATATCCAGAGTATTTAAAGGCCACCTTTCACTTCAGCAGTTTATGGATTGTCAGATGTACATACACTTATTGGGGAGCTTGACACTGAGCTGTGTTTTATGTAAGAGGGGAAGGGAGGGAGTTGTTTTGCAGAGAAATCCATCCCAATCTCACAGGTTTTTTTTTTCTTTTTTTTTTTTTTGGGGTCTATAAGACCCCCAAGAGACCAAAGTGATTGGGGCTTGCTTAGTGACTCATTTTACTTAAAGCTGGACTTGAGGCAAACCCTAAAAAAGAAGGAGAAGAAAAAGAGGAGGAGAGAGAGAGGGAGAAGGAAGGCAAGGAAGAGAAAAAAGAAAATATAAGTGTACATTTATTAAATCTCTGCATAGGGGAGGTCTCTTTCTAAGCTTAGAAGAAAGAGGAGAAGTCACCAGAGTAAAGATAGGTAAATCTAACTACAAAAAAATGAACAGGGCTTCCCTGGTGGCACAGTGGTTGGGAGTCTGCCTGCCAATGCAGGGGACACGGGTTCGAGCCCTGGTCTGGGAAGATCCCACATGCCGTGGAACAACTAAGCCCATGCGCCACAACTACTGAGCCTGCGCGTCTGGAGCCTGTGCTCCGCAACAAGAGAGGCCGCGATAGTGAGAGGCCCGCGCACCGCGATGAAGAGTGGCCCCCGCTTGCCGCAACTGGAGAAAGCCCTCGCACAGAAATGAAGACCCAACACAGCCAAAAATAGATAAATAAATAAATAAATTAATTAATTTAAAAAAAAGAACAATTCTACATGTCAAAAATCAAAATAAGATTTAAATGGCAAATAAAAAGCCAGGGAAAATATTGGTGACAACTCTGATGGGTAAAGGATTAATACTGTTAATATTAGAATTTTCTACAGACTAGCTAAAAATATAACAAAGTAAGTTCCAGATGGGTAGAGAAATGTTTAACAAAATTTCTAAAAATATTTAACAAAAATAAAAATGTTTAACAAAAATATTTAACATTTCTTAAAATGTAAAGTTTCTTAAAATCTTTAACAAAAATAAAGTATAGGTGAATATCTGACCTCTGGAGAGGGAAGGCAATCCGAATCTTAAAGATAACTAGGAAAAAATCAAAATATTAGGCCAGGGCTTCCCTGGTGGCACAGTGGTTAAGAATCCGCCTGCCGATGCAGGGGACATGGGTTCAAGCCCTGGTCTGGGAAGATGCCACATGCCTCGGAGCAACTAAGCCCGGGTGCCACAACTACTGAGTCTGTACTCTAGAGCCCGCAAGCCACAACTACTGAGCCCATGTGCCACGACTACTGAAGCCCGCGCGCCTAGAGCCCGTGCTCCACAACAAGAGAAGCCACTGCAGTGAGAAGCCCGCGCAACGCAACGAAGAGTAGCCCCCGCTCACCGCAACTAGAGAAAGCCCGCGCGCAGCAACGAAGACCCAACACAGACCAAAAAAAAAAAAAAAAAAATTAGGCCATATAAAAATTTTCAATTCTGTAAATTAAAAAAAAAAGAAAATTTAAAAGATTCCAACCAATTAAGCTGGAAAATATTTGAAACAAACAGGCAATTATTCTCCTGAATTTATAAAGAACTCAATAAAGTTGATTTTTAAAAAACCACAAAGATTCTCAGAGAAGAAACAAATGATGTATACAATTCACAGAAACGTAAATTAATATGGCTAATAAACATTTGAAAAATGTTCAGTGTTACTAGTAACCAATAAAAGCTATGAAATAAAAACTTTCTAACCTCAGATTGGCAAATATAAAAAATGAAACTATATATTGTAGCCTTTCCAAATATGAGCAATAAACAGAAAATGTAATTTTTTTTAAAGTGCGTTTTAAAAATAGCAACCAAACAAATAAAATACCAAAGAATATATATAATAAAACATGTGCAGAACCTCAATAAAGGAAATGAACTTTCCTTCCTTCCTGACCAGAAGAACTGCCCAAAGGCCAGGCCTGCACAAAGAGAGCATTCTGTCAAGGTGGCAGCCTAAAGGTGTCAGGAGATTGGCCACACACAGGGTGATCAAGCCAACTAGCAGAATACTGAGGACAATGACAGTCAAGCTTTTCACTGTGAGAGAAGAGGGGTATAAATATGGAAGGAGGAAAGCTAGAATGAGCTCTGTGGTAATGGACTGAAATGTCAGTGTGAACTCACCATTTTCAATATAGGTAGATATAGAAACAAACACAGATGTAAATGTATGTGTGAATATATGTATATTACTGGCTCAGTCCAGTAAGACCGCCTAGAAGGGACACCCCTAGTAACTGATCTAGTGCTTGGTTTCTTTTTTTTTGGCCACGAGGCTTGCGGGAATTTAGTGTCCTGACCAGAGACCAAGCCCGGCCCCAGCAGTGAGAGCACCGAGTCCTAACCACTGGACCGCCAGGGAATTCTAGCTCTTGGTTTCTAAATATCACCGTCTTCGCCACCTAGACTTTGTTCTTTGGGGAGCTCATCCATTTCCTAAGGCTTCATGCTGAGGAAACCTACATTAGTATGTCAAAGCTAGACCTTTCATCTAAGCCCCAGATTAATATATTCAAACTACTAATTTGACATCTCTACTTTGTTACCTCACAAACATTTCAAACTTAACATAGTCAAAATAGAATGTTTGATTTCCTTGTGTCCTCCCTAAGCCATTCCTCCCCATTGTCCCTACTTCTATAAATAGTGACTTTATTCACTCAGCCACTGGAGTTTGGAGTCAGAAAACTGGGAATCGTTCTAGTCTCCTCCCTTTCCCTTATCCTTCATAGTCAATCCATCAGCAAGTCTAAATTGTTCTACCCCCAAAATACATCTTGAAGTCATTCACTTTTCCCCATCTCCACTTGTGACTATGCTAGTATAAGCCACTATTCTCCCTCTCCTGGATTACTGCAGTAGCTTTCTAACTGGTCCCTCCACTTCCATGATAACCTCCCTGCATTCCATTATCAACACAGCCAGAGTGAACTCTTAAAATGTAATTGGAGCATGCCATTTCTCCTCTTTAAAACTCTTCTGTGATTTTCCAGCCTGTTGGAACAAATCCAAGTCCCTGGCTATGGCCAAAAAGACCCTGCATGACTGCCACCTGCCTGAGACCTCCAAATTTATACCATGTACCTTATCCCACCAGTTACAACATCTGCAGTCAAAGTGTCCTCTGCAGCCAAAGTTCCTAGAATACACCAAGATTTTTTCTGTTTCGGGATTTTTGCATCTGCTCTTCTTTTTTTTTTTTTTTTAATTTTATTTATTTATTTATTTATGGCTGTGTTGGGTCTTCGTTTCTGTGCAAGGGCTTTCTCTAGTTGCGGCGAGTGGGGGCCACTCTTCATCGCGGTGCGTGGGCCTCTCACTATTGCGGCCTCTCTTGTTGCGGAGCACAGGCTCCAGACGCACAGGCTCAGTAGTTGTGGCTCACGGGCCTAGTCGCTCCGCGGCATGTGGGATCTTCCCAGACCAGGGCTCGAACCCGTGTCCCCTGCATTGGCAGGCAGATTCTCAACCACTGCGCCACCAGGTAAGCCTCTCTGCTCTTCTTTCTTCTTATAATGTCCTTCTTTTGGCTTTCATATGATTGGCTCCTTCTCATTCTTTAGTTCTTAGCTTAAATGTCAATTCCTCAAAGCAGAATTCCTTGGCCATCCTATTCAAGTAGGGCCCTCTATTCTTCCTTACTACAGCAACTGTTTACTGTCTTCCTAACACAAGCAGCAATTTTTTGGTTTATTTGTTTGGTTCACTGTCTATCTTGCTCACTAGAGTGTAAGTTACATGAGGGGAGTAATCTTGTCTTTCTTGTTTTCTCTTGTATTTCCATAGCCTAGCACAGTGCCTGCTATCTACCATGTAGTTGATGAATTCGAAAAATATCTGTAGAAATTTACCATATGTTAGGTGCTAGGGATTCAGAAGAACACAAAATTCCCTCAACTGGCTTATAATCTAGAAGAGTAATAAATAGGAAGGTAAATAAGAAATTGCATTCTGCATGATTAGTACTATAATGAGGAAAGTATAATTGGGAAAATATCATATAGAAGAAGCCCCTAATCTGGGCTCAGGGAAGATCACAAAAGGCTTATGGAAAGATGTGACACCATAGTGAAACCTGCAGGATAGACGAGGTTAGTCATCAAAGATATAGTGGGGTAGAGCAGAGGCAAAGAACAGCATGTGCCTGGAAATGAAGCAGAGCATGGTACATTCAGGGGCCTTAGGGTGGACAGTAGAGATGAGGGTGAGGAGGATGAATGGTGAGAGATGAAGCTATAGAAATAAGCTGATATAATGGTTTGTACTTCATCTTAAGGGAATGGGATGGTCACTGGGAGGCTTTCTGCAGGGAGTAACATGAGCAGTTTTGTGTTACACGAAGGTCATTTTGACTGCAGTATGTATAAGGGATTGCAGACCAAGAAAGAGTCAGGAGGCTATGGAAGCAATCTAGGTGAAAGTTGGCAGGATGAGAGTGACCTAAACTAGGGAAGTACCAATGGGAAGATAAAGAGTAAGACAGATTTGAAGGCTATTTAAAAGGCAGCAGTGGCAGAAATTGGCAATTCAATACATAATTTGATAAATGATGTAGGGATAAATGGTTATTTGGAGGAAAGGAGATCCTTACTTCAAAAACTATGTCAAAATAAACCCCAGATCAATTAAAGATTTAAATGTTAAAAAAATAAAATTATAAAATTATCAGAAGACTTCTGGTCAGGATGATGCTTTGATGCACCCCATCTCTTCCAAATCTACAGTTCACCCACTTATGAGAAGAGGCTAAAAAACAAAGCTGATGCCAACCCTCTTCCTGAGGTTATGGCATTATATAGAACTGTGAACCTGAGGAGGTAGAAAGACAAGACACAGCAACTACGAACTGAACAAAGTTGACCACTGTCTCAGTGACTGGATCTGCAACATCCCTGATGTCCCATAGTTATTACAGGAACTTTGAAGGGTTAATATAGGACGTGATTTTGGATGGAGGGAACAGAGTCTGACTGGAGGCAGCCACAAAACTGCTAGATAAGGAGGTGTGAGCACAGAAGTAGAAGAAGAAAATAAGCAAACAAATAAACAACAACAAAACAAACAAACAAAAATCCCTCTTACTTAAAATGAGTCTGAAAACCTAAATTCCAAAACACGTGAAAACAAAACTAACACTAGGGAAAAAAGTACATAAAGTAAGCAATTGTTGCATGAACTCACTCCAGTTGTATAGGTCAGTCTGAAAATTATTTTTAAACAAATATATTTAGGATACTAAAAGATATAAAGGAATAACTTCTATTAATATAAGAATTTATGAAAATAAGTATAAATAAAATTTAAAACATCTGGATATAAAAAAGAGGCAACAAGAGACTATTAGAATTTATAAACTTTTATGACCATTAAAAATTTAATAGACAGGATAAACTCTAGACTAGACACAGTTGAAGACTGACTTTACTGCATTGGAAGACAGTGCTGAGAGATTCATCTAGAAATAGCACAGGGAACCAAAGAGATAAAAATATTTTTTGAAAGAGCAGTTAATTAGGAAATATGGAAAACAGATTGAAAAAAAATTCATTCAATAAAAATTCCAGAAGAATGGAGGGAACGGCGAAGAAACAATATTTGAAGAAATAACAACCAAGTAATTGTAGAATTGACCACACATATGCACTGAGTACTATGCAGGATGTATCAGTATAAATCTCCAACTATGTACATTATAATAAAATGAACATCATCTGGGATAAAGAGCTAATTTCAAAAGCTATTAGAGAAAGTAATATGATGGCAGTAATACTGTAAGAAACAGTAGACTTCAACAGCTGTGCTTCAGAAAATATCAATAGATTATAAGAAAAAAATAAAATTTGTTTTCTATCACACACCATACATAAAAATAAACTTAAGAGGAATTAAAATTTTTAATGTTAAATGCAAACCTATAACTTTTAAAAGAAAACATAAGATAATATGTTTATGACCTTAGAGAAGGATTTCTTTTATTTATTTACTTATTTATTTATTTAGGCCACACTGCACGGCTTGTGGGATCTTAGTTCCCCCACCAGGGATTGAACCCAAGCCCTCAGCAGTGAGAGCACAGAGTCCTAACCACTAGACTGTCAGGGAATTCCCAGAAGGATTTCTTAGTTAAGATATAAAAATGAGAATAATAAAAATGATGAATAATTTTTCAAATTTAAGAAGGAAAACTTTTATTCAACAAAAGCCATCATAAATAAGTGATAACCCCTGCTTGCTGCAAGTAGAGAAAGCTCGCGGGCAGCAACAAAGACCCAACACGGCCAAAAATAAAATATAAATAAATTGATTAATTAAAATAAATAAATAAGTGATAAGACAATCCACAAACTTCTCTTTTGCAATGGACGAATATATTTTCAAAGCATATATTATGCCATTGAACCTAGACAAGGGGTAGGTGTCTGCCTTGCATTGCTGGTTCTAAACTTTTCTGCTTCCTTCCTCCCTAAAACCCTCAGGTTTTTTTTTAGTTAATTAATTTATTTTATTTATCTATTTTATTTTTGGCTGTGTTGGGTCTTCGTTGCTGTGCGCGGGCTTTCCTCTGGTTGCGGTGAGCGGGGGCTACTCTTCGCCGTGGGCTTCAGTAGCTGTGGCACAGGGGCTCAGTAGTTGTGGCTTGCGGGCTCTAGAGTGCAGGCTCAGTAGCTCAGTAGTTGTGGCGCACGGGCTTAGTTGCTCCACGGCATGTGGGACCTTCCCGCACCAGGGCTCAAATCCGTGTCCCCTGCATTGGCAGCCAGATTCTTAACCACTGTGCCACCAGGGAAGCCCAACCCTCAGTTTTGATTAACATGGTATCTGACTATAGCACTCACTTTACTCTTTGTTATACCTGTCCTCCCATCCTGAGACACTTATCTTTCCTTGAAGATTTCAGCTGGTGGTTCACTGTCACTTCAGTACTATTCTTGCCATAATTCTTGCAGATTTCGATATCCACTTACTGGTGTGGTCTTTCCAATAACCTAGCTTCTAAGTTTTTGGCCTCCTCTTCTCCAATAACATTGTCTTCCATTTTAGCTACTCACTAACATGGTCATAATCTCTAGAATTGCACTGTCAAATATGGTAGCTACTAGCTTCATGTTGCTTTTAATTTTAAATTTATTAAACTTAAATAAAATTTAAATTTTATTTCCTTAGACAGCCCATTTCCAGTGACCAGTAGCCACCAGTGGCATATTAGACAGTGGATACAGAACATCCCCATCATCAGAAGAAGTCCTATTAAATAGTGCTGCTCTAGATCTTGTCATTTACCCGTAAGTGCAACTCCTCCATAGTGTCAGTATTAAGCATCACACTCTGACCAAGACTTTCTATTTTTTAAGCTTATTCCTGTCTCCAAAAATTTGTCAAATATACCTAGACCTATAATCCATGATTCTTCCATCATTTTATTATCCCTAATCTGTGCCATGTTCTACTTCCATTATTATCTGACTTACATGATCAACCATTGTGATGAAACTTCCCTTGCATACACGTCTCTCTTGCTTTTTTTTTTTTAACTTGACAGATTCTGATTAAATCTAAATTTCTGCCTGTTTGTTACCTGGACACATCCAATTCTCCACTTCACTCTGCACCCACACCTCTGCAGCTGACTGTGGTGGGAGAAAAAAACCCACACAATCATCACTAACCTCAAATAGGCCCTTAATTCTACTACCAATTGATATTGTTCCCTAGTGCATTCAATCTCCCATTCCTCTAGACTACTCATACTTTTCTCTAAGTTTCAAACCTCTCACAACTTCTCCCTATCTTCACTCTCAGTTGATGACTTGCATCTTACTTAGCTGAAAAATAGAAACAATCAAAAGAGAATTTTCCTATGCTTCCATAATCATATCTACTCACCTACCTGCACTTGTGACAATATGGTCTGCCTTCTCACCTGTTACTCTGAATAGACTGTATATGCTCCTAATGAAGACCAGTCCTCCACGGAGCACTAGAGCCCATCCCCTCTAGCCTGTTCAGTACAGTAATTCTCTACTTTCTCTCTGGCATCATCAGTTTTCCCCTCTTTACTGGATCTTTTTTATCATCATGAAACCATGGTTTTATTTCTCCCATCTGAAAAAAAAAGACTACTGTTGACCTCACTTTTCCCTCCAATTACTCATCTGTTTCCTTCCTTCCCCTTTTAGCAAAAGTCCTTGAAAGAGTAGTCTGCCTATACCCACTATCTCTAACTTCTCTCCTCCCACTCTTTCTTAAATCTGCATTGATCAGGTTTTGGTCCCACCATGTCATTAATTCTCTTGTCAAGATGACCAAAGATTTCCACATGACTAAATCTAATGGTCAATATCTGTCCTCACCTTGCTTGACCTATTAGCAACATGTGACATAGTTAATCCCTCTTACCTTCTTGAGACACTTTCTTTACTTGACTTCCAATCTGGTTTTCCCCCTACCTTACTATTTGCTCCTTCTCAGTCTCCTTTGTGGGTTTTTCCTTATCTTTCTGACCTCTGAACATTGGAATACCTGGCTTTGGATTTCTTCTCTTCAATGTACTCACATCGTGGGAGATTGAATTATGGTTTACAACTATTTACTCCCTCCCTTCTATGAGAATTGTACATACACACCGTTTGAATTTGTCTTGAAATGCCTTTTCTGTGCACAATATACATCCTTGTACCAATGCAGGGCTGGGCTATGTGACTTTCTTTAGCTAATGGAATGGAATGGAAGCAAGTGATATAGCCACATGCAAAGAGAAGCTTTAAATTGAATTGCATTGCTTAGTTTAGCCCCTCTTGATTCTGCCCTTTGCTGTGAGTATGGCATGTGCTGGACAGGGGATGTTTATTCAGTTTAGGCCCCAAATTAGAATACACTCTAACGAGACACATAGCTGGCCCACAGCCTAGAGCAGAACTGTAATCAACCTGTCACCCACATGTGACAAGAGCAAGAAATAAATGTTTGTTGCTGTAATCCACTGAGATTTCAGAGTTGTTTATTACATCAAAAATGGTGACTAATAAAACTCCCTTTAAATTCTCCTGAATGCCAAGCTCATATATCCAGTTGCCAGCTGGGCATCTCCTCCTGAATATCGAAAAGGCAGCTCAAACTCAATAGTCCATAAATGAGCTCCTGATCTTCTCTACCAAATCTGGTCTTCTTGAAGCTTTTTCACTATCAACTTATGGAAACTCTAACCTTTTAGAAAAAAAAAAACCCTAAAGTAACTCCTGATTTCTCACTTTTGCTTACATTCCATGCCCAATTTATCAACAAGTCTTGTTAGTTACACTCTCAAAATAAATCCAAATTCTGCAAACTTCACTGGGACCACCTAAGCCCAAGCCATTACCATTTTTGTGTATTTACTGTTATAGCCATACCAACCACCACCAATGTCTTGGTCATTTTTGTTTTCTCCATCCAGAGTCCCAGCTCCTAAACATTAGTAGAGAAAGTTCTTCTAGCGTAAGAAAACAAAAATTAACCAATAACTACCCAACAAATGCTACCCAACCTCAACATGGTCATAGTTACTCATGGATTATCTTTTAGTTTTCTCTAATCACTTTTTACCACCTCAGTATCACCTTAGTGCAAGCCACCATTATCTTTCACCTGAATTATTCTTTTTTTTTTAAATTTTAATTTTAATTTTAATTTTTGGCTGTGTTGGGTCTTCATTGCTGTGCGTGGGCTTTCTCTAGTTGTGGTGAGCAGAGGCTACTCTTCGCTGCAGTGGCAGGCTTCTCATTGCGGTGGCTTCTCTTGTTGCAGAGCAGGGGCTCTAGGCGCGCGGGCTTCAGTAGTTGTGCCATGTGGGGTCTAGAGCACAGGCTCAGTAGTTGTGGTGCACGGGCTTAGTTGCTTCGTGGCATGTGAGATCTTCCCGGACCAGGGCTCGAACCCATGTCTCCTGCATTGGCAGGCGGATTCTTAACCACTGCGCCACCAGGGAAGCCCCACCTGGATTATTCTGAAAGCCACTCAGTTTACTCCTCCCCTTGTTCCCAGAATGGGCCTTTTAAAGCAGTAAGTCAGACTGTGTCACTCCTTTGCTCAAATCTTTCCTTCTCTCAAAAGGCTTCCCACCTCACCAAGAGTAAAAGTCAAGTCCTTATAATGGTCTACAAACATCCTTTACATTCTGCACACATACATTCTCCACCTTGCTGTTCAAATCTCATGTCTTGGAGAACGGTATGGAGGTTCCTTAAAAAACTAAAAATAGAACTACCATATGACCCAGCAATCTCACTCCTGGGCATATTCCTGGAGAAAACCATAATTTGAAAAGATACATGCACTCCTATGTTCATTGCAGCACTATTTACAATAGCAGGACACAGAAGCAACCTAAATGTCCATCAACAGAGGAATGGATAAAGAAGATGTGGTACATATATACAATGGAATATTACTCAGCCATAAGAAAGAACAAAATAATGCCATTTGCAGCAACATGGATGGGTCTAGAGACTGTCATACTGAGTGAAGTAAGTCAGACACAGAAAGACAAATATCATATGATATTGTTTATATGTGGAATCTAAAAAAAGGGTACAAATGAATTTATTTACAAAACAGAAGTAGAGTCACAGATGTAGAAAACAAACTTATGGTTACCAGGGGATAAGGGGGGCAGGGAGGGATAAATTGGGAGATTAGGATTGACGTATAAACAGTACTCTACATAAAATAGATAACTAATAAGAACTTGCTGTATAGCACAGGGAATTCTACTCAATACTCTGTAATGGTCTATATGGGAAAAGAATCTAAAAAGAAAAAGAAGAGTGGACATATGTAGATGTATAACTGATTCACTTTGCTGTACACCTGAAACTAATACAACATTGTAAATCAACTATACTCCAATAAATTTTTTTTTAAAATGTGTTCTTACCAAACAAAACAAAACAAAACAAAACAAAAACCCAAAACAAAAAAAAAATCTCATGTCTTATGACTCATTTTCCTCATTCAGCTTTGGCCACACTGGCCTCCTTGCCGTTCCTTGAACACACCATTTATGTTCTACCTGCAGGGCCTTTGCGTTTACTATTCTATCTAAGATGCTCTTCCCCCAAACTCCTCTATGGCCTGTTTCCTGACCTCCTTCAGGGTTATACTCAAAAGTCGCCTTCCTTGACCACTATTTAATTTAATTTAATTAATTAATTAATTTGCTGCACCATGCCGCTTGCGGGATATTAGTTCCCCTGCAGTGAAAGCACAGAGTCCCAACCTCTGGACTGCCAGGGAATTCCCTTGCCGACTTTATTTCAAACTGCAACCCTTCCCCAGAATTCCCTAACCCCCTTCCCTGCTTTATTTCTCTCTATAGCATTTATCATAGAGCATGTAAAATTTAATATACCTTCGCTTTACTTATTTATTGTGTTTATCGTTTCTCTCCCTATACTAGAATGTAAGCTTCATGAACTAAGAGTGGTTTTTTTGGTCTGTATTGTTCACTGCTGTATCCTTTGAGCATAGTAAGTACCCAATAAATATTTGTTGAGAGAAGCAGTATAACTAACGAAGTGTAATATCCAGAATATGTAAAGTACTACTACACATCAAAGGAAACATAAAACCAACTGAAAAACTAGCCAAGGATGTGAATAATGACTTCAAAGAAGAAATGCATAATCAATAAACCTAAGAAAAGGGACTCAACCTCACTAGTAATCAATGAATTAAGCAGAATGAGCTCTCTTTTCATAACCATCAGATTTGCAAAAAGTTTTAAAATCTAACAATACCAAGCCTTGGCAAGGAGTAGAGCATCAGGAACTCTCATGCACTGCTGGAACAACTTTGGATATTTGAAATATCTAGTAAATACTAGATATACACATGCCCTTCACCCAGCAATTCCAGTCCTGGATATAAACCCAAGAAATAAGTGCTAACATATATTTTTACAAGACACATGTAACAGAACGTTATGTTAGCATTATTAATAATAGCCCCAAACGAGAAATTTAAATGTCCATTAATAGTTGAATAAATACATAAATTTGGTACGTGCACACAGTGGAATATTGTACAACAATGAAAGTGAGTGAACTATAGCCAAACAACAATATGAAAACTATCTGAAACAACCAAAAAGCCAAATGTAACATCCTGGACAACGTAGTTCCCTGTGATACAGCACGGAGCAGGGAAAGGGTGGGAGATGGTTCTGAGAGCAAACAGGAAACTGACAGGCACACATGGGAAGTCGGGTTTGAGTGCAGCTCCTCTTCCTGGTGAGACAGATGGGTGTGTGGTCCAGTCATCCCATTTCCAGACAATCCAGAATAAGTTCCTGGAGTTATTTTTGATTTATCCACTTTGTCATTCTACAATATATTTCCCTGTCCACTCTTTACCCCCTCTATTCACCCACTCCAACGGTCACTCCTTCATTTATCAGATAGTACATTGGGTGCTATAGAGACTAGAAGGAAGTATAAGATGTGAACTCTGTCCTCTGGGAGTTTAGAATATAGGTTTTTTTGTGGGGGGGGGGGGCACCAGAGCAGCTTGTGGGATCCTAGTTCCCCGAACAGGTATACATCCCAGGCCCTCTGAAGTGAGAGCGCAGAGTCCTAACCACTGGACCGCCGGGGAATTCCCCCTAGAATCTAGTTTTAAAGGTAATACTGATGCTGAAGTGCCACATTCATTTGCTCATTAAAAAAATGTTATCATACTAAGTATCCTGGGAACTTAGGCCAGAAAGAGATTGCTTCTGACTGAGGTAGACAGGGAAATTTCTAGGAGAGAGTCGAATTTCAGATATATTTTAGAAAATGGCTAAGGTTCCTGTGGGCACACATGGGGAAAAGCTCATGAATAATAATAACTCATGATGGTAGAGAACATAAGGGAGGTTCAGAAAAGGGCATCCAACAGGGGTGGATTGAAAGACAGCACAAATGTAGGGAAGAATAGGGAGAGAAGGGTAAAAAGGAAGGTTGAAACTGTATATCGAAGAATTTGAAAGGGATGCTAAGGAGTTTTAACTTCAATTAACAGGTTTTGACATG
Source organism: Eschrichtius robustus (assembly GCF_028021215.1). Classification (NCBI taxonomy): domain Eukaryota; kingdom Metazoa; phylum Chordata; class Mammalia; order Artiodactyla; family Eschrichtiidae; genus Eschrichtius; species Eschrichtius robustus. The sequence goes on along the minus strand of NC_090836.1, from coordinate 58,273,707 downwards.
GGAATAATTTGGTCAAAAATGTTATGGAGAAATAAACTGGCAGTAATAATGCAGATTAGCTTGGAAAAGGGTGTCTGAAAGCAAATATGTTTATCAAGAAAAAGAGATTATGTTAACTACTTCATGGGAATTCCCTGGTGGTCCATTGGTTAAGAATCCTCCTGCCAATGAAGGGGATACTGGTTCGACCCCTGGTCCAGGAAGATCCCACATGCTGCAGAGCAACTAAGCCTGTGCGCCACAACTACTGAGCCAGTGATCTAGAGCCCACGAACTGCAACAACTGAGCCCACGTGCCACAACTACTGAAGCCCATGCGCCTAGAGCCCCTGCTCCGCAACAAGAGAAGCCACTGCAGTGAGAAGCCTGAGCACCTCAACGAAGAGTAGTCCCCACTCACAGCAACTAGAGAAAGCCCGCGTGCAGCAACGAAGACCCAACGCAGCCAAAAAAAAATAAATAATTTTAAAAAAACAAGGTAATTTTTATTATAGTTATTATTATATAAAAGTAAGTGTGATTAAAATACACTGTGTCTCAGCAGTGAACAATATTTACATGAACATAACAATGTAAACATGAACATTGAAATAATCAAAACTCCTATATTGGGAGGATGGAAGTACAGAGAAAGATGACTTCTCTTTTATGCTGGTTGAGTTTAAGTTATACCTGATGGGACTCCAGGTGGAAATGTCAAAAACCTATAGGATGTCAAGCTAGAGGTACACATTTTTTTAGCAATCTGCTTGAGCTGTGAACGTGGGTAAGATTACTAACGTGGACAGTGGAGAGACCAAGTTGAAGACAAAGAGCAGAACTATGACCCTCTTTACAGTCCAATGAAAGCATTCAATAAAGATGTAAATAAGCAGTTAGAGGGAGAGGTACTTGAAATAGGAAACTTTATGGAAGAAAGGGGAAAAGACATTCTTAAAAAAGGTGTAATAATATAAAATATTTCAGAAAGCTCAAGGAAGATGAACAGAGTCTCTTGGTTTTGTTTTTTATTCTTTAGCTTTTAAATATGGGTGAAAAGATATATTTAGAATTAGCCATCTGGACTCAGTTTAGATGATCCCAATTTTGTTGGCACTATTCAAGGCACCACAGTCAGGAGCCAGTGGAACATATGCCTTCTTCTTTCCTTTAGGCCTGATGAGAGTGTTGACCTTGGCCACATCAGTGTCAAAGAGCTTCTTCACAGCCTGTTTGATCTGGTGCTTGTTGACCTTGACATCCACAATGAACACAAGTGTGTGTTATCTTCTATCTTCTTTATGGCTGACTCAGTGGTCAGGGTGACCTTGATGATGGCGTAATGGTCAAGCTTGTTTCTCCTGGGCGTGCTCATCTGAGGATATTTGGGCTGCTTTCTGAGCTGCAGTGTCTTAGGCTGTTGGAAGTTGGATGGCATTCCTTTCTTCTCTTTTATTGTGGCTGTGGATGCCTTTCATCACTGCCTTCCTCGCCTTCAAAGCCTTTGGCTTTAGGAGGGTAAAGAGCAGGGACTTGCTTCTTTGCTTTCGGCACCACCTTCATGAAAAGCCAAAGGCTCTTGGTTTTCGTGGTAAGGAAGTCACTAGTGACCTCCTACAGAAGAGTTTCGTTCGGTGGCGGGGGGAAGAAGAATTAGGGAATAGGGTAAAAGGCAGCAATATGAGAGTCTTAAAAACTTCTTGGCATTACATGGGGCCAAAGTATCACTCCAAGCATTGGTTATTTACTGATTGCAATGGAAAAAAAGTGTATCATAACTTAACAGTGGGAAGATCTGGCTGTTGCCTCCTTAACTCAGTAATTAACGTTAGCATCACTAAAAGTGAGACAGTTAGAAGTGATGTGCATAAAATGTGATGCAATAGAAAGCACACAGCACCAACTACGAATATTCCCAACAAAAATATTTAACTTGAAATCAGCCTTTATATCTCACCTGCATTTTACAGAAAATACGGGGTAGATGAACCTCTAATGACACCAAAAAATAAACAGTCAGACAAATCCAGAAAGTGGGACATTAAATAGGGACAATGGGCCCAGTCTCTTCAACAACTCAATGACATAAGAGGGTGGGGGGGTCTTCCCTGGTGGCACAGTGGTTGAGAATCTGCCTGCCAATGCAGGGGACACGGGTTCGAGCCCTGGTCTGGGAGGATCCCACATGCCGCGGAGCAACTGGGCCCGTGAGCCACAGCTACTGAGCCTGCGCATCTGGAGCCTGTGCTCCGCAACAAGAGAGGCCGCGATAGTGAGAGGCCTGCGCCCGGCGATGGAGAGTGGCCCCTGCTTGCCACAACTAGAGAAAGCCCTCGCACAGAAACGAAGACCCAACACAGCCAAAAATTAAATAAATAAATAAATAAATAATAAAATTTAAAAAAAAAAAGAGGGTGGGAAGCACTGTTGAAATCAAAAGAGAATTAAGCCATCCTAAGCAATGCATGGTCTTTAATTGAATTTTACTTGAAAAAGAGAACTGTAAAACACATTTTTTGAGATCACTGGGAAAATTTAAATATGATGTGTTATATAAAATGAAGGCTTTATTATTAGTTTTGCTAATTGTGATGATGATATTTTTAAGAGATGCATTCTAAAGTTTTTAGGGGTAAAATGTCAAGATGTCTATCATTTGATTTAATATTTCAGGAGAAGAAAGATGAAGCAAATATGGTCAATTGTTAAATCTGGGTGCAAGAATATAGGTATCTATTATGGTATTCTACTTTTCTGTATGTTTGAAAATTAAAATAAACTTAGTGGTAAGAAGAAAGTGATGAAGTAGTAGCTTGAGGAAATAATTGAATCCAGGTTGCTTTTACTGTGGACATGTTTGCAAGCTAAAGGGGAGGAGGCAATACAGAGAGAGAGAGAGGAACAGATGGAGCAAAGCCAAAGAAGAAGTGGGATAGGATGGAATATAAGGACATGTGAAGAGTTTAGACCCAGAAAGGAAGATCAACACCTATTCCTCGGAGACAAGAGGGAGAAAAAAATAATGAGTGAAGAGATGAAAACATTCTCAAGTGGAGATAGCCAAAGTGGGGAATGGCCTTCCATTGGAGGAAAGCTAAAGGTAGACTAAGAATAGTGAAGGTAGATTTGGGAACTTGAGGAGAATGAGAAAGTTCTGGAAATGCTGCTGGGTAAATTCTGTAGGGATGCACTTCTGAGGAGAGGTGTTACCCAGATGAAGTTAGATAGCATCTATTTATAGTGCACCCAATCAGCATGATTTTATAATTTCCTTCAGGCATGCTCATCAACCTGCAAATGGAAGAAAAACCAGAGAATGCTAGATCTTTCCTAAAGTGGAGGAAGGGAAGGTGACAATCCCACAATCAAATAGGTGAGTGTAGGTGTTCCTAGGTTTTTAATAAGCCTGTACATAACTAGCCGCTCATAGGAAACACCCTGTGTGGGGCTTTGAGTAAGACAGGAAGGATATTAATAGACTAGCACAAGAAGGGATGAAAAGGCTAGGAAGTCATGTCTGCTGTGAGTGGAGTTGTGGGACAAGTAGAGGGAATGACAAGTCATAGTCATGACAGAAAGCAGAGAGGGTGAACGTTTGAAGAACAAAATTCCAAGTGGTGTTGAGGTCCCAGGTATGGCCATACCAATTCATGACTGAAGTAGAAACAAGTCAGCCAAGGGACTTCCCTGGTGGTCCAGTGGTTAAGAATCCGTCTTGCAGTGCAGAGGACGCTGGTTTGATCCCTGGTCAGGGAACTAAGATCCCACGTGCCGCGGGGCAACTGCACACCACAACTACTGAGCTCGCTTGCTCTGGAGCCCATGTGCCACAACTAGAGAGAAGACTGCGCACTGCAACAAAGAGCCCGTGCGCCGCAACAGAAAGATCCCACATGCTGCAACTAACACCCAACGCAGCCAAAATAAATAAATAAATAAATAAATATTAAAAAAAAAACAAAACTGGTCAGCCAAGTTATTAGAGGAAAATGCACTTGGATGTAGTAGGCAGCCTCTAAGATCGCCCCCAAAGATCCTCCTGCTACTTGCACCCTTGTGTAATCCCTCCCCTTGAGCGTAGATAGGATTTAGTGACTTACGTCTAACAAATAAAATAAGGCAAAAATAATGGACTGTCACTCCTGAGATGACAGAAAGACTCTGGCTTCCATCTTGCCTCCCCTTTCTTACTTTTTCACTTGTTCGCTCTATGAAGCCATATTGTGAGCTGCCCAATGGAGAGACCAACCAGGCAAGTAACAGCCCGTGAAGACACGAGGCCCACCGTAAGTCACACGAGTGAGCTTGGAGCGGCTCCTCCCCAGCCCAGCCTTAGATGACTACAGCGCCAGCTGACACCTCAATTGCAGCCTTATGAGAGACCCTGAGCTACAAGATCCAGATAAGTCTTACCCAGATTCCTGATGCACAGAAACTGTGAGATAGTAAATGTCTGTTATTTTAAGCCAGTAAGTTGGGATGATTTTATATGCAGTCATAGATAACTAATACAACGGGTACTGATATCTTAAGGGTAACAGCAGACCAGATAGAAAGGAAAACCGTGAGCCACGAGCAGCGGTCATCATAAAGATGTAAAGCATAGCTTCTCCAACTCTAATGTGTACACAGATCACTTGTGAGTCTTGTTAGTCTATAGTTCTAACAGGTTCACAGGTGATGTTAATGCTGTTAGTCCTTTGAGAAGTAGGGATCTAAAGGATCAGCACAGGAGAGCAGTATGGGTAAAAGGTGAGTCAGGAGAGTCCAAATCAATATGCTTGTGGAGAGGGTCAAATTGTTCAATAAAACAAGGAAGCAGGCTAAAGCATACATAAGCCAGGGCCTAAGATGAGGCCAGAGAATAACAGAAGGATCAAATGAGTAGATCAGTCTGTGAGAAAACGTAAAGCATTAAGTATTGCATAAGACTGGCCTGTTATGGGTTCCCCATGGTATAATGTTTGGATAGGTCTCTCCCCATTAGGGAATAGGATTCATTCTTCTCTCTCTCTCTCTCTCTCACACACACACACACACACACACACACACACACACGCACACACACACACACACAGAGATATACAATTGCTCTTAATGTCTATCTACATCCATTTAATAAAACCTGATATAGAAGGTCATTAGGGTAGATGGAGAAAGAACTTGATTCATTCACTCATTCCTTCATTCATTTAGCAACTCTGCACTGAGTACTTATGTGCTAGGCATTGAGGAAACAAAAGTGGACAGGGACCCTCTCCCTGTCCCAACTATCTAAACAGCAGGGGAGACAGGTACCTCAAGAACTACTAGAATACGAGTGATTGGTGCTATAATAGGTATAAAAGTTATGCTAAGCTGGCTGGGTGAGTGATTAATTTTTCCCGAGGGCCCAGGGGTAGAAGAAGTTTCACAGAATAGGTAAGGTTGTGAACTGGACCTTTAGAGGAATAGACACTGTTAAAGGGAATCAGGGAATTCTAGGCAGATCAATTTATAAATAAATCTCTCTGAGACCCCCTTCCTCCTACCAATAATTTACACAGCAACAGACTTCTAGTCTTTGGTTTCCTTGGTGAGAAGAGAACTCACAAACTGGTCAACATAAATATCACCCCACTTGGCCTCTACATTTCTCATTGTAAATGATTAAACTGATTTTCTGATACAAATCAGATTCACATGAATTTGGGATGCATGAGCCAGTTTTTCTTAGGTCCTGACCAATCCAGGGTAAGCCAAGATTGAGGATCCAGATTTACAAAGACAGAAAACCCAGAGAATCTAGAAGGGCAACATCTTTGACCATCAACCCACTCCTCATCTGTACACAGTGAAACGATAAACCTAAAGAAGATTCAATTAGTGATAACATTGTTTAATGAAAGATACAAACGGCACATACTGTAAGATTTAGAGTCAGGGGAAGAGTCCTGAAAGAGAACTAGGAGGAGACCTAATGAACACATTTTAATAGATACTAAAGTTTGGGTACTTCAGCCATTTGGGTGCATTAATAGTGGGCCTTCAGCACCATGCTTTTATGCCTTTGACGGTGACAAATACCAATAAAGAGAAGAGAACTCGGTGAACTGTTCCTGGACGATCTTTGAAACAGTACATAAGGTCAGTTTGACATCACACACTAATGTTCTGCTTGATCAAGTCTGAGCAGTTTCTCTCAGTTAATAGGGCAGTTCTTTTCCTGCTCTGTGACTTCTCAGTGGTTTTGAGCTGCTGCTCAGCAGTCCCTGATGTGACCACAGGCCAAGCGTGCATGTGCATCTACGAGCACACTAAGTACAGTCACAGGCCGTGGGCCGCCTGCCCCATCCCCATCCTGATTTGAATTGATGCAAACACTGACATCCCAACATAAAAAAAATCTGTCACCGTGTCCTTAGCCCCAACCTGTTGTACTGGGGCCTTAAGTTTTTAAGTTCCGCTTCTAGTTTTCTCTTCATTATATAAAATCCCATGTGAGTGCCCCCAGAAGAAAATTCCAAGGGCATTATTTTCCCTGTTTAAATTTTTATGTCACACTTAAACAGAAAATCTGATTCACATACAATACCAAACATTTTATTACTTTTTATTACTATCTAGTCTTTGTCAGTATGTACATGTGTATTTTTACAGAGGTGAAAGCAGGGTGTTCATTATCCTGTTTGTTAAGTTTATTTCACATTTCCCACCTTTAGACACATGCTCATGCCTCAACACAGACCAGATTCTTATCGTCTAAAGTAGGTACAGAGTATTCCAGTGTATCGATAGAGCAGGTCTTGCTTAGCCCTGCCCTTTATTGTTGGGTTTTGGTTTGTTTCCAGTTTTTTCATATTGTGGATAAAGCTACTACATACATCCTTGTACAAGTTGCCCTTTTCTTCCTTTTAGGTTATTAGCTTGTAACACATTTCCCCAAGGAAGGATTAATGAGCCAGTGGGTGGACAGTGAGGAAGCACTGAAGGATTATAAGCAGGGAAAGCGTACGATCAGGTTTTCATCTTTAAAATATCTGTCCAGTGAGGGTGATACCTACCACAGGGTTACTGTGAGCATTAAGATAAGGACAAGAAGGTGAAAGACCAGTAAAGAAACTCTGCAGATACACATTATTATACTCAGAATTTGGGCAGCAAGTCTATCTACCAAAGTCTAATCATAGTTAATTGAAAATTTTTGATTAAATTAATCCCACACTCAAAGTGTTTTTCTTGGGTTCTTATTTTATCTTTGCATGCTAAGGATAATGCCGTGCCATGAGAAGCAGTGAATCCCAACAAATAAATACTCAAAATAGACCTATTCTTTATCCTGTGGGCAAATACCTGCTTTAGGAACCCAGGCCTGCCTCAAAAGCATCGAGGTGGCCCACTCTGAAGCATGACAACTTCTGTGACCTGACAAAGAGAAAGGAGACATTATCTAGTCTAGACACCGGCTTAAGGGACAGCGCCTCACATTTCTCTTCTCTCTTTTCATTTTATCCATTGTAATCCTCTTATTATATTTAAGTCCTGTTATTGTGTCTCTCTCTTTTCTTAAATGCTCAAAATTTCCTGGCTTCACCATCTCTGGGCTCTATTTTCTCATCTGGAAAATAAGGAGGTGAACTTGAAGGATGTCGTCTGGCATTTGGAGCTCTGACCTCAGGGGCTCTACGGTTCTGTCCACTCTCTCTAGATGGCAAGGCCCAGTGTCTTGTTGCTGCAATTTCCCCACACCATGAACCACTGGCTCTTTAAGAAAATCTTTGTCAGACTGTGGCATCCAAATCACCTTAAAGCAGGCTAAAAATGCAGATTCCTGGGCTCCAGGCCTGCAGAATCAGAATCTTAGGGGTAAAGCCTGGGGAAGCTGCTTTTATTTTATAAAAGACAAACATGTATTCAATACAAATGGTCGCTGCCTTAGAGGAACACCTCCGCTGCAACTCCCTTCACCCTCTAGTCACTACCTCTTATTTTTCAAGGTTCTGCCCTCTAGAACAGGTCAAAACAGTCACATCAGAATCATGTCAAAGACAACAGGTTCAAACGATGGGATTGGCAGGCATTAGATGCATAAAGAAGGCCTTTTCAATCCCACTGATTCTCAGTCCTACCTCATCTGCAATTGCCTACCCTACTACCATTAAGGTTGACACTAAATGTGACATTTCAAGACTGTCATGGATTGAATTGTGTCCCCCTCAACCCTAAATTTATATGTTGAAGCCCTAACCCCCCAGTACCTCAAAATATTTATATGAACTTATTTAAAAACAAGGTCTTTACAGATGTGATTGGTTAAGAGGAGGTCATACTGGAGTAGGGTGGGCCTCCAACACTGTATGACTGGTGTCTTTATAAAAAGGGGAAATTTAGACCCAAACAGACAAAGCACACAGAGAAAACACTATGTGAACATGAAGGCAGAGATCAGGGTGATGCATCTACAAGTCAGGGAAAGCCAAAGATTGCCACCAGATGCTAGGAGAGAAGCATGGAACAGATTCTGTCTCCCTGCCAACATCTTAATCTCACTCTTCTAGCTTCCAGAACTGTAAGACAATAGATTGTTGTTAAGCCACTCAGTTTGTGGTACTTTATCATGGCAGCTCTAGCAAATGAATACCCAGACCTTGGTTATGTTCCTGGCTTAGTCACAGCAACTAGGCTATCACTTCAGCTACTCTGGGCTGGGCTGTGCCATCTCATCAGAAAGACAGAAAACAGGCTGTGTTCATTAGAAGATAAGTGTTGAATGAGATCTGTGTGAAAGCACCTGTGAAGTATTGACTGTTAGTGATGTTATTATTTACCAAGTGGCCAACTGGGAACTGCTTTGGGAAAATCATAAAGGAATTCCTTGGTAACCAAGACTTATTCTTCACTATGTATAAAGATAGGCACCAGATTGTAGGTGCCTTCAATTATCCAAAATGTGCTGTTAGCATAGATGAACTCCCTCTGCGCTTGTCCAAAGGCAATCCTTCTACTTGTACGTACCAGACTGCATCCCCTTTCACCTAGTCAAGGACATCAATCTAGCATTTTCCCCTTTCTCTTCTAAAATCTTCAATTTTCTCCTCCCATCAACATACAAACATGCTATTATTTCTCCCAGCTTAAAAAAACCCTTCTTTAACCCTCCTTCCTCTGTGAACTACCCCTCATATCTTTCCTCCCCTTTGCAGCAAAACTTCATGAAGGAGTTGCTATAACCCCTGTTTCCAGTTCCTCTCTTACCATTTTTAATTTTTAGGAAACTTTATTTTAGACATTCAGAAGTGTGCAGAAAATCCTAAGTGCTCAGTTAATTTTTGCCAAGTGAACAATCCTGGTAACCAGCACCCAGATCAAGAATTAGAAGATCATCAGCACACTTGAAACTCACCACCTGACCCCTCCCAGTCACTAACCCCAAGGTAACCAGCCTGCTTATTTCTAGCACCGTTGATTAGTTTTCCTGTTCTTGAACTTCCGACAAATAGAATCATACAGTGCATACTGCTTTATATCTGGCTTCTTTCCCTGAACATTGTATTTTGGAAATTAGTCCATGTTGTTATGAATAGCAATAATCCAGTCATTCTGATTGCTCTAGTCTAGAGATGGGCAAACTTTTTCTATAAAGGACCAGATGATAAATATTTGAGGCTTGTGGCCATAGGACGTTAGCACAGCTACTCAACTCTGCTGCTGTAGCCCACTAAAGCAGCCACGGATATTATGTAAACAAATGGTTGTGTCTATGTCCCAGTGCAACTTGATGAAAATAGGCCCTGTGCTGGATTTGACTCTCAGGCTGTAGCTTGCTGACCCCTGCTTAGTCTATAGTATTCCCTTGAATGAATATGCTATAATTTATCTACGCATTCGAATATTGATGGGTATTTGTGGTATTTCTAAGTTTTGGTTATCCTATTTCATACTTCCTCTCTTCTTGTGCTTTTAAGTTAACTTTATTGAGGTATAATTTATACATAATAAAATGCACCCATTCATTCATATATATATATATTCCAATCTGGATTTTCCCCATCTCTCCAGTAAAACGTTTGTTAACAAAATCACCAACGATCTCCATGTTGGTAAATCCAATGATCATTCTCAGTCCTCATCTTACTTGACTTTTCAACAGCATTTGACATAGTTGATACCCACCTCCTCCATGACATACTTTCTTCACTTGGTTTCCAGAATTTAGCATTTAGGTGGCCCTCCCACCTCTGGTTATTCCATCTTGGTCTCCTTTTTTGAATCCTCTTTTTCTCACAATCCCTTAATGTTGGAGTATTAAGCTTGAAGTCATACTACCTGGACCTCTCCTCTATACATACTCACTTCCTTCGTGGTCACAACCAGCCTTTGGGTTTAAATATCATCTGTATGCCAACAACTCCACATTTATCTCCATTTATCTCCAGACCAGACTTTTCCTCTGACCTCCAGACTTGTATATCCAACAACTTGCCCCACATGCAGTCTTCTCCATCTTGATGGTTATAGTCATCTGACTCATCTTTTTCTTTCTTTCTTTCTTACACACCACATCCAATCCACAGCAACTCCAACTGGCCCTACCCTCAAATTCTACCCAAAATATGACTACTTCTCACCACCTCCACTGTTACAGTCTGGTCTGTGCCAGCATCCTCTCTCTTCTTGATAACTGAAATTGCATTCTCTCTGGTTTTCTCATTTCCACTCTTGCAATCAACTTGCAACACAGCAGTCAAAGTGATCTGGTTATAACATAAGAGAGAACTTGTCACTCCTTTGCTCAAAACTCTTCTAATGGAATCCCATCTCATTCAGAGTAAAAGTCCTACAGTGTAAAAGTAGAAGCCCCGACAGTGGCCTACGAGCCCACACATGATCAGGTCCTTGCTACCTCTCCCGATCTTTCATGGTCCCCCGCCCCCCGCCATCCTTCACCCACTGCTTTGCCACCCTAGCTTCCTACTATTCCTCAAACATACCAGGCACACTCCCGCCTTGCTGTTTCCTTTGCCTGGTGTGCCCTTTCCCCAGATGTCCACTTGGCTGATCCTTTCAACTCCTTCAAGTCTTTGCTCAAATGTTACCTTCTCAATAACGTCTACCCTAACTATTCTACTTAAAATTGCAACCATCCCTAAACACTTTCAATCCCTCTTATTCTGCTCTACTTCTTTTTTTTTCCCATAACACTGAAAACCTCCTCATATACACCATATAATTTACTTATTTATTATGTCCATTGCTAATCATCTATCTCCCCACACTAGAGTACAAGTCCCACGTGGGCATGAATCTCTGTTTTCCTCACTGATGTATTTCAATCTCCAAGAACAGGGCCTATCACACAGTAGGCACTCAATAAATATTTGCTGAATGAATGAATGAATGAATGATTTAGAAAATGGGTATTTCTATTTCTCTTTAAAAAGCATTAGTCTTAAAAAAAAAAAAATTAGTCTTATTTTTTTCGTGCAAATTCTCATCCTGGATTGGAATCTAAAGGACTCATCTGTCAAGTTCCCAGTGAGTGGTTTGGCAATTATATCAACTACAAGCAGGTCCTCTTAGGTCGATAGACACCTGAGGCTATTTATTTTATTGGTGAAAGCTTGGTGTGAGAGCATTTTGGTCCAGTTCACGAAAGCAGCAGTGTTCTAACCAGCAGCTCCAATAAATCTTACACATTCTTGAGCCCATAAGTCCTGGCCTCTTGCCTCTCTACACATCCATTCATCCAACTAAGAAGAACCTCTTGTTGGAGCACACAGGGGCACTTGATTAGTATGAGCTATGGGAAGGAGTACAATCTTCTTTCCTTTCTGCCCTGGGGACAAGACTTCAGACAACCAACTCTTTGCTCAGGACACACGGACTCTGATGAGAAAGACTTTACATCTCTTTCCACATATACCAGATGGTTTGCCCACTGTCCAGAGACAGATAAAGTTAACACACAGAGCCCTTCACTGATATAATCTTGTTCCAAGGCAAGCTGTGTTTACTTCTGGGACTGGCAGTTACTACATGGCCATCAAAGTCTATAGAAATTAGTAGGCTGAGAGATGGTTCATTCAAAATAGCGTGTTTCCTATAATAATTTTCTGATTCCAATCTTCCTACCTATATCTCTTGCTCATCCACTACACTAGCAGTTTCTCATAGCTGGGACTATGGTTTATTAACTTGGCAGCAAAGTATAGTAGTTAAGGGCATGAACTCTGAAGCCAGATTGTGTGGGTCAAGTCCTTGCATTAACACTAGCTGTATGAGCCTGGGCAAGTTATTCAACCTCTTTGTGTCTTGATTTTCTGGAATGTTAAATGAGCATACTAATACTACCTGCCTCATGAAAGTGTTGAAAGGATAAAATGAATTGATATATATATATATAAATCACTTAGTACAATACCAGGCACACAGGAAGTATGAATAGATAGATAGATAGATAGATAGATAGATAGATAGATAGATAGATAGATAGATAGATATGTAGTATAAATATATATTCATATATGTGTATATATGTATATGTACATATACATATATGTGTTTGTATATCCTCATTTTTGTAATTTAGAAGCACTTTGTGACTTGGCAAGGTGACAGAAATTATCCAAGATTGTCTTTCAGTGTGACCCCTGCATTGGAATCAGAATGAACCAGCTGTTTGGTGAAAAGGTTCTAACAAAATGGTAAGGAGAAAAATCAATTTGACCCTGTGTATACACTCCCAGAACGCATTTTGCCTTCCAGCAGGGCTGGGCCAATCCCGTGAAATAAGCTCTCCAGCAGACATCCTGGAAGGGAGACCTCAGAGGGCTAGGGATTTTGTGTGACATCACCAGGGTGTGAAGGAGGGGAAGTAGTGGCAAAGTTTGGGATAAGTTTTTCATTTGCTTCCTCCCCATCCCCCAAAATGCATATTAAATCTTTGTGATCATCATATTCATACTTGAGTACTGTAAGCTTAGCCTATATTAGTTGGATCCCTTAAGGTTTGCTATTAAATAAATCATGTCCCACCCCCATCCATATGTTGAAGCCCTAAGCCCCCAGTGTGATTACAGTTGGAGACAGAGCTTTGGGGAGGTAATCAAGGTTAAATGAGGTCATAGGTTGGGGTCCTAATCTGATAGGATTGTGGTCTAATAAGAAGAGGGAGAGAAATGTCTCTCTTTGTGCACCCAACAAGGAAAGTCCTTGTGCGGACACAGCAAGAAAGTGGTCATCTGCAAGCCAGGACAAGAGCGCTCATTAGGCACTTAATTGTCCCACACCCTGGTCTTGGATTTCCCAGCCTCCAGAATTGTGAGAAATAAATTTTTGATGTTTAAGTCGCATGGTCTATAGTATTTTGTTGCAGCAGCCTGAGCAGACTAAGACAGGTTGAAGCAGAAAGCGTGCCCAGATGAACTCTGATAGCGCGGGTTTATTGCTGGGATTCATGGAGCAGCATGAAGTGCCCTCTGTTACCTGGGCAGCCATTCTTGGTCACAGAGCTTCCCAGACAGGGATGATCTATAGGCTCATGGAGAAATGAAACAAAGGCTCAGCATGGATTGGATTATTGCCTACTCATTGTTTATTTAGTATTTATATTTCCTGGCTGACTCCATTTGTCACTGTCCAATATACAGTGTCCTTATTAGGCAGTCTGACACCAAGCTCTTTTTGGCCTCCTTCTGACTAGCCCAGTACCATGGGACTCTGGCTCCAACCAAGTGTAGCTGGAGTAGTAGGGTTCGTTTCACATGGTAAGAAATAGAACAGCTTTATGCAGAACAGACCACAAGGGGCCTGTTTCTCAGAAGGGGGCTGTAGAGCTTCAAGGGTTTCTACTTAGTGTAGAGTCTGGCCCTTTCTATAACAGAGCTTGAAAACAGCAATTTTGAGGTAAGCTATCCTATAATACTTGTATGGTTTTCTAGGGCTGCTGTAATGAAGCACCACAAACTGAGTGGCTTAAAACAACATAAATTTATTCTCTCACCATTCTGGAGACCAGAAGTCTGAAATCAAGGTGTCAGCAGGGCCATGCGCCCTCTGAAGGATCTAAGGAAGAATCCTACTTCAAACTTCTGTTGGCCTCAAGCATTCCTTAGCCTGTGGCAGCATAACTCTAATTTCTGCCTATCTTCATCCTCAAATGGACTTCTTCTCTGTGTGTATTTCTTGTGTCCTCTTGCATTGTCATAAGAACATAAGTCATGGGATTAAAACCCACTGTAATCTAGTATAATAACCTCATCTTAACTAATTATATCTGCCAAGATCCTATCTCCAAATAGGAGATAAGTTCACATTCCGAAGTTCTGGGTAAATATGATTTTTATTGGAGAGGGGAACTATTCAATCCACTATATTGCTTTAGTTAAGATTCTTTAGTTGAAGATTACAGAAAAACACTTGAGCCATATTATGCAAAACAACAACAACAAACAAACAAAGAAAACAACAAAGGATTTTATTTATAGGACACAGGAGTGTTTTATGGAAACAGTAAAGTAGTCAGGCCTCAGGAGGAAGAACCCAGAACTGTGCAGCTATCAGAAGTATTAACCTCTCTCTCTTCCTCTCATCTCAAACTCTTCCTGCCTATCAGCTTCATTCCCTCTCTAGACTGGCTTTCTCTGCATCTCCATGCCCTCAGCAGGCAGCAGATGGCCAATCCATTGCTCCAGAGTTTACATTTCTGTTCAAGTGATCAGTTCAAGTTGGATAGTCTTGGTCCCAATTCTAAATTCTCAGAAGACAGAACCTGATTGGTCCATCTAGGATTAGGTGTTCAGTCCTGGTCCAATCAATTGTGGGTAGGTGAGTGGAGTGATGTAGTAAATCCAGCTGGGGGTGTGGAGTCATACTAGTGGATGGGAAGGCAACCCTCAGAGAAAGATGAGTCATTGTGAGCTGGGTAGAAAGCACAAAATAGTCTATACTTATCTTGTGTCTCATAGCATTTAACAGCATACAAAGTGTTTTCATGTACTCAAATCTGATTTGTGCAAATACATCTGGAATAGGCATAATTGGCATTCTGCCCATTTTACAAATGCAGAAACAGACGCAGAGAGATGAGATGACTAGCCCATAGAGATGGTCAGTGTCAGAGACCAGACACAACATTAAGCCTTCTGACTCTTGGCCTGACTCTTCCACCTCGCCACACAACACAGAAATGTAACTGACTCTGCAGTTTTTACTGCAACCAAATGTCACTTATGCAAAGTTATTACCAAGTTTACAAATGTTCTTTCAAAAACAAAAATTTAGTTGTCTGATGATCACAGCCCTTCTACTCTTGTCCAGCTCATCCGAAGTTTTTCCCACCTCTCATTTTCCTTCTTCTTTCCCAGTCCACAGTTTCTTCACAATTCTAACCTCCTCCACATCATTATTCTCCCAGAAAGTTTTCACTAGGATTTAGTATACTAAAAGAAAAAGGGAAATCATCTTCCTTTTAACATTTAAACTCAAATCCCTCCTCCTTTGCATTTTAGGGTTCCCTTCTTACTGACTCTGGCATCCAATCAATTCACAGTGTTTGGGGAAATGTGGCTGTTTTGGGGATACACCTTTGTAATCCTTTTATTCATCTTATATTTTCTCTGAGGCTTGTTTCCCACAGTCACTGGTTCAGGCGCCCTCTTCTCATTTTCTCACTCACTGGATTCCCTTGGCCTCTTCGCATTGGCCTCTTAGTGAATGATTTTGCCTACTGTTCACTGAAACTCCGTTAATTACTTTGGCCTTGTATAATTCCCTTGAACTTTCTGTCTCTATTTTATATTCATCTTCTTTCCATTACCTCAGGGAAAAATCATTCCTCTTCTCTTTAGAGATAAAAGTTTTCTCTCCTAAAGCTTCCTAAAGCCATTAACCTCACATAATTTCTTCTTTCTAACAATTAAACATTTCTTTCCCAACAACCTCCTTCTCTTTAGTTTTCATTTTTAGCTTCTCAGTTTCTTTCTAGGGAAAAGAAAAAAAAGATAAACCAACAACCCAAGACTTTGATAGGTCTTGCTGTCCCCTTCTGTCTTTGTAGTTCTACTTCTTCTTTTTTTTAATATTTATTTATTTATTTGGTTGCGCCAGGTCTTAGTTGCAGCAGGCAGGTTCCTTAGTTGTGGCATGCGAACTCTTAGTTGTGGCATGCATGTGGGATCTAGTTCCCTGATCAGGGATCAAACCCGGACCCCCTGCATTGGGAGCATGTAGTCTTATCCACTGCGCCACCAGAGAAATCCCTACTGAAGTCCTACTTCTGAAGTAATTGGTGTTTGCCCACTACCTTCATTTTGCCCTCCTCATCCCTTCCCTGTTTTCAGTCTTGTATCCCTCTCCACCGCTCTGTTGAAACTTCACTTTTTTTTTTAATGTCCTCCATTTCTCTCCTCATTGATCATGTTTTCATTTAAATAGTCAAACATAGTTATAATACTGCTTTAACATTCTTGTCTGCAAATTCTATGCATCTCTATCATTCCTGAGTCTGCTTCTTTTGAGTAATTTTTCTTCCGGTTATAGGCACATATTCCTGCTTCTTGGCATTTTTAGTAATTTTTTACTGGACATTTTGCATTTTACATTGTTGAGTGTCTAGATTTTGTTGCCTTTCTTTAAAGACTGTTGTGTTTTGTTGTGATGGGCAGTAAAAGGTACTTGATCCATTGGGGGCTTGTTTTTAAGCCTTTTTAGGGCAGACATAAAGTAGCCTTTATTCTAGGACTAGTTAAGTAACACTACTAAATCATGGCCTTTCTCGGTTCTCTACTGAATGTTCCTAGTGATCATTGAGGACACTCCTCCCTGGCTAGACAGAACTTGAGCAATCCTGCCCTGTGTAAGCTCAGGGACTGTTCAGCTCACAGCTCCCCAACCTCTTTACCCAAACTGTGGAGTTTCACTGTATTCAGCAAAGACTCAAAACGAGCCCATACAGATTTGTGGAACTCTCTTTCTAAGTAGCTTCCTCCTCCCTGCAACTCTGCCCTACAGCTTGCAGCAGCTTCAGGCGTCCTGAACTCTGATCTTTGTCTCCTCAATTCAATACAATCATTGGGGTTTACACGGGACCCACTTCCCTGCTCCATGGCCAGGCGTGCGTCTCAGGGCAGAAAGCCAGGGCCATCTTAGGGCCGCCTTTTCTCAGTGATCACGGTTCCATACTACCTGTTGTCCAAAGTCTGAAAACAGTTGTTTCATATATTTTGTCCGGTTTTCTAGTTGTTCAAGTTTAATCCTGGTTGCAATGACTTTATTCTGGCTACCAGCTGGAGTGTCTGAAACTGTTCTTTGAAGAACACCAGTGACTGCTTCTAAGTAATTCCAAAGGCTTTTCCTTACTCCTCTCGTTCTTGTGGCAATATTTGAGTCACTGTCTTCTTAAAATTCTCCTCCCGGGACTTCCCTGGTGGCGCAGTGGTTAAGAATCTGCCTCCCAATGCAGGAGACACGGGTTCGAGCCCTGGTCCAGGAAGATCCCATATGTGCGAGCAACTAAGCCCGGGAGCCACAACTACTGAGCCCACGTGCCACAACTACTGAAGTCCGCATGCCTAGAGCCCGTGCTCCGCAACAAGAGAAGCCACCACAATGAGAAGCCCGCGCACCACAATGAAGAGTAGCCCCTACTCGCCGCAACTAGAGAAAGTGCGTGTGCAGCAACAAAGACCCAACGCAGCCAAAAATTAATTAACTAATTAATTAAAAAAAGAAAAAGAAGGGAATACAATTCCAGAGCAGCATGAGTGAATAAAAAGGAAGTCAGTCAGGGATGGAGAAATAGTAAACGTAAAGTGATGCATTAGGGAATTGGCTCTGGTTTCATGAGAAAACAGTGAGTTGCTTGGTCAAGCCCTATGGAATCATGGTGCCCAGAGTGGTCCATCAAGGAGGAAGGGGAAAGGGAAAGAAGTGCTGGCTCCTGTCTTTCTTTGATGAAAATAGACCTCACAGACTTCAAAATGATTGCTGCAGCTCCAAACATTATATCTCCAAAGAGCAACATCCAGAAGCAGAGGAAGGAAAGGGACAATAGAAACTTTCTTCTCAAGCATTTCCTTCTTTTCAAAGAACTGCTTCCCAGAGGCTCCTTGTATACATCCTTTTATACCCTATTAACCTAAAGTGGGCTGCATGCCCCAACCCTAGATCAATCAGTGGGTGAAGAGACTGAGATTGCCATTATTAACTTCAATCAATCAAGATATAGCCTCCGTGGCTGAATATTTTTTGCACATAATTGCACATCGAAATTGGTCTCCTTCTTGACCTTCTTGCTTCTAGCCAGCATGCTCTTTCTAACAAACAAGCTGATGATGTCACTGTCATGCTTGACATCCTTCCAGGGCTTTTCCTCATCTATAGGGCAAGTCCAGGTTCCATGACCATTCATATTTCTTCATGTTAACTCATCACTTTCATCCCCTCCCACTCTGCAAAGGGCACTGTGTTTCAGATACGTGGAATTAGCTGAAATTCCCAGAGCACACCGTGCTTGTTGTTACCTCTAGTTTTTCTATATACTGTCTCTTCTGACTTTCCCCATTGTCTTCATAGCAACTACAACTTAACTTTCAAACATAGGCTTAAATGCCCCCTCCTCAGAAAGCCTTCCAGGATGTTTCTCCTGTTTTCTCAATAGCACCCTGATTATACCCCTTTTATGACATTTACAGCCTTGTGGTAATTACTTATTTCTTCATCTACCCCCTTAACATGATCGGAAATCCCAGGGCTTAGCTCACTGCCCAGAATGCAGAAGCCACTTAAAAAGTGCTGATTAAATGGAAAATCTCTGTAGATGTATGCCATCAATCTCAACCAGGTCTTTATTTGTTTAATTTTTCACTTGGTGAATCCTGACCCTGGGGACTGTTGCAAACACTCCTCGCCCTCCCAAGGCCCAAGTGCAGTCTTCACGTCCCTCATCCTCAGCAGGTAATCTCTACTTCTTAGAGTCCATTGATGACATTAAGTTCACAGTCTTTAAACTTCCCTCATCTACCTCAACCCCCATTCCCAACATTTAACATTTCTCTGTTTTTCACTCTCTTCATACCTCTCATCTGAAAGGAAAAGGTGTCTCTTCTCCCTAAGGATCTCATGCCTCTCACCTGCTCCTTGGACCTCTTACCCCAGAATCTTTCATCTTCCCTTTGACACCAGCTAGCACTCCAGTCTCTAAAACACCCATCAGACTGGTTACTCTTGCACTGCCTTATATACAAAAGATTCCTGTCCTGTCATCAATGCCTTCAAAACTAGCAGAGGTTGCTAGAACTGGTGGCTCAAAAACCAGATACAACTGATAGAAGAGTTTCACTTGACTCCCACAGAGTTTTTTCATTTGGGAAATTTCACTTAAAAATTAAGGATTTTGGTCTTCTCTGTAAAGATCAGACAGCTGGCTGCCCTGGGCCACCCTTTCCACGTGGCAACAGTGGTCTGGGTACAGCAGCTGTGGGTGGGGCCTGTGATCAGTAGGTCATCACAGTCTCCTCTGACCCTCTTTGCTCACTTCTATCACCTGTCAGGTCCTTATAAGCATTTGACTTTGCAATCCCTTGCTAGTGTTTGGTTTTGTCCCTATCTTTCACCTGCAAGTTTCTTCTTGAAAGTCCCTGGTGATTTTCCAGTTATGAGATACATGGGTGTGTGCTCCATCCTCAGTGTCCTTGAACTTTCTGCCTCTCTCTATCACCTCTGTAGAGACCACATCCAGCTTGGCTTCCTTAGCACCTATGCTCCTGGTACTATTAGATCCTTAATGCCAATTTTGCTGGCTGTTTTACTTCTGCTCCCTAAATGAAAGCTTTTCCTAAAATTCCTGGAATTTTCCTTCTAGTCCCCATTCACCTCCATGGGCTCACCAAGTCATGTGGCTTTTGCCATCCATCCCTTTATGTGAAGAGCTGCCAAATATCTCTCAGTCTCTAATGTCTCTTCCTCATGTTCTTTTCACATATCTCCAATGATCTGCTAGAAACATCCTCCTGGATGTATTTCCAGCACCTCAGATTTAATACATCTGAAACACAACTCATCATCTTGCCTTCCGCCCCCTCCCCCCTACCATCCAGGTGCCTGACTAGTTAACTGTTGATGGAGATTTCACAGCAACGCAGTTTGCAAATCACTTCACCCCTTTCCTTTGACATCCAAAGCATTTCTTCAGGTCCTCAAAACTCCTGGCCTCCCAACTGGCCTCCCTGCCTCCTGCGCATCATTCGTATCTCATTCCTTATACCTCAGAAAATCATTCTTCTAAAACACTGCTGTGATTATGCCCTTCTACTGCTGGACATTCGGTAGCTGAAAGAATGAAACATGCAGTTAGTCAAGGTTCCTATCCATGTTCTTCTCAGCAATCCAGTTATATTTAAACCTCAAAGCAATGACAGTTCATCCTCCCCACACTGTTCTTGGTAGATCAGAGGCTTTTCGTAGTTCTCCATTATTTGAAAAAGAAAATCCAAAACTTATGACTTTCAGCCATCCAGGCTCAATTAGGTTTCCAGCCTTATCTCCCACTGCTTTTGGACACCGACCTAATGTAACCTGGACAACTTGAAATTTCACCAGACAACGTGAAGATACCTCATGTTTTCTCCCTTTGCTCATGCAGGTCCATTGCTTGTAAGCTTCTTCCCACATCCTTCCAGGCCCATCTCAAATGTTTCACTGATAATGCCACCTGTCACACACATTCTTATATTGTATTTATGGCTAGGTCTTCTGTGATCCACTACATTCTATGCTCCTTGGGAGTAGAGACAGACTCCTTCTCCATCTTTCATCCCATTGGAGTGCCCAGCACGTGGCACCCTTTCGATCAACAAGCATTTAGACAAGCCTTCTATAATGGCAGACACGGAGCCAGGTGCTGGCATACAAAGGTGGACGAGGCACAGCCCTGGCTCTGATGGGGTTCTCATTTGAACCAGTGAGAATGACACATAAACACGTGACTATAAACTAGGATGAGCACAGTAGAGGTGTATGCTAAGTAAGGGAGGATCTATTTATGGAGGGATGATTGAGAACGGGAAAGTGAGGCCTCAGAGGATGTGACACTCGAATTGGGCCCCAAGGAAAGAATGGTTAGAGAGGTGGGCAGGAGAAATGTTTGCAGTGAAACTTAGGCCAACCATATTTACAACTTAATGGCAATATTGATGATGAGGAGGTAGCAAGGCTGAAGGATTAGCCCAAATATATTTAGATTATGTAGGTTATACTTTGATATGAAACAGATAAACAAGAGTTAAGTATCACACAAGGATGGATTCTACCAAGGGAAATACGTGGAGGAAAAACCAACTGAAGTCACTCTGATTCTTGGTTGTTTACTCCCTCCGACACATACATCACTTTGTTGACAGGTAAATGTTTTAGACCGGCATTTATTTATTATTGACGTCTTATTTTATTTTACTTTTTTGGCTGCACTGCGAGGCACGTGGGATCTTTGTTCCCTGACCAGGGATCGAACATGGGCTCTTGGCAGTGAGAGCTCGGAGTCCTAACGGCTGGACCGCCAGGGAATTTCCTATTATCGACCTTTGAAAAAGAGGGATAGTGAGTTGTCGATCAAGATTTGGGGCAGATCAGAAAACATGTTAAAAGTGCCTTATACAAATTGCAAGCAGAGTATCTGCAGTCCAAAATTGACTTAGATTTTGGAACTCTTCCAACCTCCGAACAGGACTAGAACAGCATTATCACCTGCCAAGGCTGAAGTCACTGCTAAAATGGCTTCCCTAAAACAAGACAATCACCAGAATCTTTGTCAGAACAATGACCTTTGATTTCTCTGCTAGAATACACAGCTTTATTTGACAAAGATAAACAAAAAAGCCAGAAACTTAAATATAACTGATTTTATTTGATCATCTTAACTGAAATCTCTTTCTATTTGAGAAAAGATACCCTATCAGCAGTTTTTTAAAGGGACATCTGGCTTCAAAAGCTTTGATTACTTTTTCTTCTACTGTAAAAATATTAAGTAAAGCATTTCTGGGGAGGCATGCAACAAAAGTGCCAACATCAAACTAAGCGCTACTGATTTCCACTGGGACTCTTCCCACAATGACAAGGGGTTGCTGTTATTTTTACAGAGACACCAATAAATAAACAGTCCTGGAAACACAGCACATGGATAGTGATTGATAAAATTAAATATTTCTCCACTTTAAAGCTAGTCCTAAAACATCACAGAATTCCTAGTGGAGAACACAGATAATTAGACTTGAAAAACAAAGGATTTAGTCACAGGAGTTTTAGCCTCCCACCCACGTAGCCCTTATGCATTAGCAGTTGGTCATCCTTTCTCATCTGCTCCAAAGCCTCAAAGGTATTCAGCCAAGATCTTATAATTCAGCCCTGACCAAACTGGGAACTAACCATCCATCTCCCACCGAGTGTATTCTTAACATCAAAATTAAGCATTGGAAGTCGGTCGCTACACATGGACCTGAGAGGGAAGTGGACTGTCCTAGGTACCTTGTAATATCAAATCCAGACCTTGGTGAAGCCAACCTAGGTCATCTGATGGTGGTGGGAGGGTTGCAGGGAGGTGGGCAGGGAACATGACCCACTGTGCGCATTGGACTGCCCTTTGAACCAGATCAATGGAGATCTTTCCTTACTTGTGATAAGTGCCTTCACATACCGATAAGCACCATTTGGAAATCTTCTCCATTCTGATAAACATCACAAGGCCACGGTGAGTATTACTGAGTTCTGGGTCTCTCCCTGCGACCAATCACTTTGCAATAAGCCTCTTGGGCAAACTCCAGTTCACTAGCTAGAGGACTGTAAATATAAAAATCTGGAGAATTTCTTTTTCTTTTTTATTGCTTGCTAGGTAACAAATTAAACACATCAGAGGACTGAAAAGCCTCGAAACTGTTTCTTGTTATGCTGTTTTACAGGCAGGAGAACAGCTCATTAACCAGGTTGAAGTCTTTGTCCCTGTTTGCTCTTTGAAGCATAGCGTACAGGTGAGGGTTAGTGGCGGCGTCCGTTAAGAGGGCATGGAGCTGGGTTCACTTTTCTTCCACTGAGGTGGGACTGAGGGCCTGGAAGGTGCCAGGCCTGGAGGATCCAGCTGCCTTTGGCTTCTAGGGCTGGTGTAATGGCTCTGTTTTCACAGAAGTGCTGACAGAAAATGACAAATAGAAAACAGATGTGAACTGACCTTCCACAAAAATGTATTTCAAGGTTTCTTAATCTTCATAGGAATCCTTCAGAGTGAGAGATGCCACCTTCGGGCAGTGACGCACATGACATTTAAAGAAAGGCTGCTGTTCCTGCCTGGAGCCCCCAGCCAGTCCCCCACTCCCTTCTCCTCCCACCCCTCCCTTCCTGCCTTGACTTTCAGACATCTTTCCCCTCCCAGTCCGTTTCACCTGTGGTCATGTCCCTGCACACACGCTTTTCCCCCACCTGTCCCCCCATACCTATGGCCTTGGTTTTTATAGATGTACCATCTTTCACCAAGCATTCAGGCCACTTCACTCCCAATTTTGCTTTGAAGCCGTCACTGTCACTGGGTCCATTACTAGCTCTAAATACTTTTGTGACACTAAATGTTGGTTTGGAACCACTGAGTACACTGGACTTTTGTCCACTTAATGACTTAAGTTAGAAATACTGGAATAGAGGGGTACAAAGGCCAACTGGGGAAACAAGTTCTCATGTTCCTCTCTTACTGCCTCCAGGGCCCCTGGCTCTGAGGGCAAAGTACTGCTCCTTGTGCACGTGATACGGGCTTGAACCATGCATGATTCTAGGTGTTTTGAATTGCTCTGCTTATGTTCTTCGTGGACACCTGTCTGCATCCTGCAGGAATTTGGGTGGGATTTCCCAAAGTTTTGCCCTTCCAATAGCTACAGTACTTTGTCAAAGACTTTCTTCCTTGCCAAGTTGTTGATATCTCACAAAACAATTTATGGCAACATTGTCCCTGAGAAAGAAAGTCACATAAACGCAAGGCAGTGCAAATTCATTCCCAATGCCGCTGATGAGCAATCAGCTACATCACCCCGGTTGATCCCAAGTCAGTTGGCTTCAAGGTCTGGTCACCTCTCAGTGGGCCAAGCTGGCTCTGACCCTGGAAGTCCAGGGGATTCTCTGTTTAAGAAGTCAGTGCATTCTCCTACTTCTAGACATCATATGCCAAGAAATTCCCATCTTATTTTGAGGTGAACTAAATAGAAAGTTCTGGGCAGAAGTGGATCGAGTTTGCGGATGTCAAATATTTGAATCTTTTTTCTATTCCAGTATCACTTAAGACTAAAACATTTGTCCAATTTGTAGGATAATCAAAAATGCACTCTTTATCAGATATGCCATTGTTGTTTAGATTTTTTTTTTTTTTTGACTTGTGAAGTGACTCCATTTGGGGGATAATCATGGGAAGGACTACATGCTCAGATGTGAACTGGATGGGGCATGAGCACTGCAGTTTAAATGAGATAGCATAGCAGGGATCACATCTGGATGCACTGTCATTTCTCTGTGGAGAAGGTATTAAAGAAACTGCACAGATAACTTGTTTACTAATGTGCAGGAATAGCTGGAAAAGAAGACTGATAATGGAAAACTTGATCTACCTAACTTTATAATGCGTCCCACCCTTAACAAACTGAATCAGCTTCAGTGTCATCTCCTCCGTCCCATATCATCCTATTACAACCCCCGTCACACCCGCCATCTCTAAGGAAGGCGCTCTGCAGCCCAACCCCCTGCACCTGAATTCTGACTTTGCCTGATTGTGCAAGTTTGGGCTATTCACTAACCCTCTCGATGTTTGACTTTCCTCACCTTTAAATGGGGACTATAGTGGTACCTGAGCTCTCGAGATAGGTCCATATTAACTGAGAAGATACCTGTCAAGCGCTTAGAGCTGACCTGACTTGCAGCAAGCCCTCTGTCCATGTTAACCATTACCATTAGCTGTTATAGTGATAGGGGAGGGAGTGTCACTAGGCTGGCCACCACAGCATCCTGGCACATAGCACAGTGCCTATGAATATTCACTGGGTAAAATGAAGCTCCAGTTGCACAAACATAGCTCATCCCCAGCTCCCAACCCTGATCATCATCATCTCTTGTCTGGATTCTGAAATAGGGTCCCAACCAACGTTCCTGCTTCTATCCTTCCTCCCCTCCAGTCCAGCCAGAGGGGTCTTTTCCAAACTTACGTCAGATCATGTTGCTCGTCTGGTCCCCATCTCCCTTGGAATAACAACTAAAGTCCTTGCAAGGTACACGAAGACCCTACATGGCTTGGCTTCCTATTATCCACCTAAGCTCATCTTCCGCTCCTCTACCCTTGCCCACTCGGCTCCAGCCACACTGTCCTCTGTGATACTCTTCAAACACAGCAGGAACGCTTTTTCTTTAGGGAGTTTACTATAGCTGTTCCTTCTACCACTGTTTCCACAGATAATTGCTAAGCCTATCCCCTCCTTCATGTCTTATTCTAATGCCACCTTCTCAGTAAGGCCTACATAGATCACCTATTTAAAATTGCAACCCCATCACAAGAAAGAAAGAAGAAAGAAAAGAAAAGAAAAAGAAAAGAGAAGAGAAGAAAAGAAAAGAAGAAAGAGAAGAGAAGAGAAAAGAAAAGAAAAGCAGGGACTTCCCTGGTGGTCCAGTGGTAAGGAATCTGCCCTCCAATGCAGGGGATGCAGGTTCGATCCCTGGTCAGGGAACTAAGATCCCACACACCCCGGGGCAACTAAGCCCTGGCGCCTCAACTAGAGAGCACGTGCTGCAAACTACAGAGCCCACGCACCACAACTAGAGAGAGAAAACCTGCACGCCACAACTAGAGAGAAGCCCGTGTGCTGCAACAAAATATCCCGTATGCCACAACGAAGATCCCGCGTACCACAACTAAGACCTGACACAGTCAAAAAATAATAAATAAAGAAAAGAAAAGAAAAAAGCATAGAGTGCAGGAAGAAACTTTTGGAGATGATAGATGTTTATGGTATCGAGATTGGTGATGGTTTCACTGATCTATACATATCTCCAAACTCATCAAGTTTTTTTTTGTTTTAAATATTTATTTGTTTTATTTTTGGCTGCGTCAGGTCTTAGTTGTGGCACACATATCTTTGTTGTGGTGCTCAGGTTTCTCTCTAGCTATGGCGTGTGGGCTCCAGAGCATGTGGGCTCTGTAGTTGTGGCCCACATGCTCAGTAGCTGCATCACGCAGGCTTAGTTGCTCCGTGGCATGTGGGTTCTTAGTTTCCAACCAGGGATCCAACCCGAGTCCCCTGCATTGGAAGGGGGATTCTTAACCACTGGACCACCAGGGAAGTCCCTCATCAAGTTTTATATTTAAATATGTACAGCTTTTTGTATGTCAATTATACCTCAATAGTTTTTTCTCAAAAGCAAAAAAATAAAATTGCAACCTCGTCTATGCTCACCCCCAGCAATCCCAACCCCCTTACCTTGCTCTGATTTTCTTTAACTTAACACCTTCTGACTTGAAGGTTTAGTTAACTTATTTATTATTATTATGTTTACTGTTTATTTTCTGACTTTCTCTTTTAGAATGCTAACGCCACAAGCACAGGGACCTTTGTTTATTCACTGATATATTCCCAAGTGCTTAGAACAGTACCACGTGGCACACACAATTAATAAATATTCCTGAATAAATGGTTCCATATGCATGCATATGTACAGCTATGCATAGTTTTAGTTTGTAGTTACTATGGGATGGTAAGGTTAACAGGAGACCAAGTCTTCCAGGTGAGAAAAGCAAAGACCTCTTCACTTGCAGTTTTGACATAATGCCCTAGCTAGATTTCATCTAAGTGGATCTTTTCAACAGAAGGGGCGTGATACAAAGCCCCATCTTTGTGCAGCCTTAACATTGTCTTTGGCAGTTTGGATGCTCTGCCGTGTAGGCGTGGCCCCGCACACGTGGGCTTGATGGAATGTCCCGATTAGTTATCAGATGTGCCTGAGCGGCTCTGGGGACGAGCTTGTCAGTTCAGGTCTCACCAAAGAAAAACAGTTTCTCACTAGCAGTTCGACTGAAATCCTCCTTGGACTGTCTCAATCCTTCTGCAGCTCAAAAAAGCACTCTCCCTCATAGTCTCTTTTGTCAAACTTTTCCCCTATTGATTGCTAAAAACAAACTTATAATTTCTTAATTTATGACTACAGTGCTAATTTTGACTGAATATTTCAGCCCTATCCCAACTATTCTGTGGTACATGTAATAATTTTTGTCTTACTTATATTGGAAATAAACTATATCAGGAATATGTTACTGTATAACATATTCAGTATGTTATATTCAGTTGTCATATTCAGTATGTTATATTCAGTATGTCATATTCAGTTTACAGGACAGATCTGGGTTCAATATAAGAAGATTTAATAAACAGATTATCAAGGTATAGAATGGGCTGACTCAATATAAAAAATTTCCTAATCATTGGAGATTATTTATATGAAATGTTCAGAAAGGCAAATCTATAGAGACAGAGAGGAAACTAGCAGTTGCCTGGGGCCAAAGGTGGGAATGGGGAGTGACTGCAAGTGGGGACAATGTTTCTTTGAGGAGTGATGAAAATAATATTATATCATACAACTCTGTTAATTTACTAAAAATCAATGAATTGTACACTAAAATGGGTGAATTTTATGCCATGTGCCTTAGTTTGCTAGGACAAAATACCACAGACTGGGTGGCTTAAACAGTAGACATTTATTTTCTGACAATTCTGGAAGCTGAAGTCTGTGATCAAGGTGTCAGCAGAATGGATTCCTTGTGAGGGCTATAAGGG
This sequence comes from Eschrichtius robustus, assembly GCF_028021215.1. NCBI lineage: Eukaryota > Metazoa > Chordata > Mammalia > Artiodactyla > Eschrichtiidae > Eschrichtius > Eschrichtius robustus. The sequence continues at coordinate 58,245,910 of NC_090836.1, read as the reverse complement.
AAGGAGCTGTTCCAGGCCTCTCTGCTTGACTTGCAGATGGCCATCTTCTTTTTTTTTCCTTTTTTCAAAAAATTAATTATTATTTTTGGCTGCATTGGGTCTTCGTTGCTGCACGCGGGCTTTCTCTAGTGCAGTGAGCGGGGGTTACTCTCTGTTGCGGTGTGCGGGCTTCTCATTGCGGTGGCTTCTCTTGTTGCAGAGCACAGGCTCTCGGCACGCGGGCTCAGTAGTTGTGGCTCACCGGCTTAGTTGCTCCGTGGCATGTGGCATCTTCCTGGACCAGGGCTTGAACCTGTGTCCCCTGCGTTGGCAGGCAGATTCTTAACCACTGCGCCACCAGGGAAGTCCCTTTACATCATCTTCCCTCTGTACATCTGTAGGCAAATGTCCCCTTCTTATAAGGACACCAGTCATATTGGTTAGGGTCTACGCTAATGACCTCATCTTAATCTAATTACATCTTTAAAGACCTTATCTGTGGACACAGTTCCATTCTGAGGTACTGAGGGTTAGGACTTTAACCTATGAATTTGCGGGGTGAAGTGGGGGACACAATTCAGCTCATAACAATATGTAAATTATACTTCAATAAAGCTGTTTTAAAAATATCATATCAATTGAGCACTTATTAGGTTCTAGGTGCTATGCTAAGTACTTTACATATATCATCTCATTTGATCCTCTCAATAACACTATGAGGTAAGTATAATTATGCCCACTTTACACATGAGTAAAGCAAGACACAGAGAAGTAAATAATTTGCCTGTGGTCACAAAACCAGTAAGCAATGGAGCCACGATTCAAAGATTCAAACCTTGTAGTCCAACTTCAGAGCCCGCGCTTTTAATCCTTATGATAACACCCACATGTGCTGGGCAGTCAGGCCCTTTAAATCATTCCCCTGAAATCGGTTTTATAATTTCAATTATGCAAGAGAATACTGAGGCTCAGAGAAATTAAGCACCTGTCCCAATTCACACAGTCCATAATTGGGCTTTCTCCAAAACCCAAGTCATTTCTAAATATTATGGTATTTCTAATTACGTGTAACTGTGGCTCTCACCATTTGGGATGGGAGAGCTCTAGGGCAAGAAAAAGCGTCTTAGCACACAATAGATGCTCAATAAATAGTTGTGGAATGAATGAGAATATATTGAAAGGGGCTGGTCTGTGGTTTTAATGTCAGTGATGGACAAAGGAATATGCTATGCTGGAGACCTGAGCTGCCTCCAGCCTGAAATTCTGGAGATGACTTGGGCTGCAGGTCAGGGAATCGTCTTGCATGTGAAATTCTTGATACAAACTCCAGAAGTCACCTCTCAGCTGAATTCCTTTGTATGGGGAAATGGGCACCCTCATAGTCTGCTGGTGCAAGTGCAAACTGGGAAGAAGTTTTCTTGAGCAACCTGGCAATGTGTATCAAAAGGCTTAAACACACACACACACACACGCACACACACACACACACACACACACACCGTTATGTCCCGATAATTCCTCATCTAAGAATATATAAGTGTTAAGAAAAAAACTGGAAACAATCTAAGTATCCAATAATAAAAGAATATGGTACAGTCATAGAATGGAATAATGTGCAGTCCTTACTTACGGTGTTGCTTTTTATTATTGTTCTAGATAAAGTTCATGCTATATAATATTAAGTGAAAAAAGAAATAAATAAGACCAGTTGCATGGCAGTTCACAAAAAAAGAAACTCAAATGGCCAATAAGTATATGAAAAGATATTCATTCTCACTCAGAATTGACAGAAATGCAATTCAAAACAATGAAATATTTTTCACCTAAGACTGGTGAAGAGTTGGCCAGAGAGTAGGGAAACACTTTAACGCACAGTTGTAGAAAGTATAAATTGGTACAAACTTTTGGGAGAAATTTGGCACTATCACTAAAATTTAAAAATACATATACCCAGGGTATTCCCTGGGGGCCCAGTGGTTAGGATTCCGCGCTTCCACTGCAGGGGTCATGGGTTCGATCCCTGGTTGGGGAACTTAGATCCCACATGCTGCGTGGTGTGGCCAAAAAATAAATAAAAATAAATTGCTTTAAAGTGATTTAAAAATAAAATACATACAACCTTTTTTGACCTAGCAATATTACTTCTAGCAATTTTACTTTGTCCTATAGAAATACATATATATGCAAAGATGTTCATTATAGCACTAACTGTAGTAGCAAAAAACTTGGAAACAAGTTAAATGTTCATCAATAGCCAAATGATTAAATATATGGTGGAACATTCAAAAAAGTGAAACATAGGCAGCTCTCAAAGTAAATGATGTAGATCTCTATGTGCTTATTTACAAAGACATTTACATTAGTTAAGGTACAGCCAGGAGCACAAAAGTCATGTTAGACAATGCAATAGAGGGAATTTAACATAGGAATTAATTGCAAAAGTTCAGAGGCTAATTATTTTATATCTAGAAGGTGGTGATCCAGGGACACAGGCAGCCCTGCTGGCAAGGCACAGGCAGATGGAGAATTGAGAGGGCAGAATCAAGATTACTCTATCTAAGGCCATTTCTTCTACTCTTTCTGCTTTTCCTTGTGTATCAACTTCAATTTCTCTCTGTACACAACTTTCAAATTCCTCTCCATGCACATAGCTGCACCAGTTCTAGTTCAAGCATCAGTGATGGTTGAAGATAATCCCAGGAGATAATCTGATTCAGACTGGGTTAAGCATCCACCCAAATCCAATCATCTCTAGCCAGGGGAAGGGCCACAGGACTCACCTCTGTGAGTAGCGACTGCAGTTCTCACCAGGGGAGCCTAGGTTGGGAAAAGCCTGTCTACCCTTGACAACATGGAAAACTGGATTGGTACTGATGCTATCTATCAAAGGAGGGAATTCATGATGGTGAGAGGATAGGGATGGAAGATGATAACTTAAGTTTTGGACATGTTCAACTGAGATGCCCACAGAACATCCAAATATATTGTTTAGGAAGTAAATGAATGTAAAGTCTGGAGTTCAGCATGGGAATTTGGACTAGAAATTCAGGCTTCAGACAGTCAGCATAAAAACTGTATTTGAAACCATGGGTACATGAGAAAAAAATTGCTGGTTCAAGATACAATTCTAGAGACTAAAAAATATAGAATAAACAGAGGAAGAGGAAACACTAAAAGAGACTAAGGAAAATTGACCAAAGCACTGGTATATAAAAAAAGAAACAACACAGAAAAAAAACATGGAAAGAGGAAAGAGAGAAGTTTCAAGGAAAAGAAAGTGGTGAATTCTATTAAATAAGATAAACCCTGAAAAACGCCCAGTTGGATATGGCCCCAAGGTCTCTAATGAGGGGCATCAAAGTGAAGGAAAACAAAATTGCAATGAGTTTAGGAGGTTAGGAAGTGAATTCCTCATGATTTAATGCTTTTGTAGCCACCCATGAGACAGCAAGGTGACAAGCCTTGGTGAAATTAAATGGAAGGAATAAGTCCGTGTGCTTTTGCTTCACAGTTCTTCAGCAAATCTGTTTTGTATAGAGTAACTTGGACTAACCTAGTCAACTGTGGACATTACAGGCCATTGGGACATTTAAGGCCCAGTCTCAGGTTTTTACTCCGAATTTGCAGAACAAATCCTAGAGCTCCCTCTTGGGGTTGGCAACTCTTGTATATTCCTAGTCTTAGAAATACTAAAAGGATCAGCAAACTGTGGCCCTGGGGCTGCATCTGGCCCTCTGCTTGTTTTTGTATGGCCTGTGAACTAAGGATGTTTTTCACATTTTTCAGTGATGAAAAACAATGAAGGAAGTATTCTGTGATGTAAAAATTATATGACATTCAAATTTCAGTGTCATTAAAGACATTTTCATTAGAAGACAGTGCTCATTTGTTTCGGTATGGCTACTTTCACGCTACGATAGCAGAGCTGAGTAGCAGCGACAGAGGATGTATAGCCTGCAAAGCCTAAAATATTTACCATCTAGTCCTCTTCTGAAAACATCTGTGGACCCCTACTCTAGAAGAGTGGCGAGGGTGGTCCTGGGACTTTAGGTTGCCTTTTAGAGATATAAAAATAGCTTAGTTCTGGTCACGAAACCTCAGTAAAAAACAAACTATAAATCTGTCTAATCTCTGAAAATCTTAAGTATAGGAACAACCCCAGCATAATTAGACCCACATAAATGCCTCCATTTTAGTCCAAATCCAAGCGTTTTTACCTGACTTATTTGTGCTTCTTTGTGATATCTGGAGACAGAGCTGGGCAAGACTCTGTGCCTAGCACTGGGACAGGCTAGAGTAGATGAAGGGAAAGCCAAGATCTGCAACTAGACTTGTGCCTTGGTGTGGAATAGATCCCGGTGCAGGTGCTGGAAGTTAAGCGGCAGAGAATAATAAAATGACAGCGACCATTTATTGAGCACTTCCTGTACGGTAGGCATGCCAAGTGCTTTACATTCTATTATCAAGACAAACAAAACTAACTCCCTGCTCTTTACCAAGAGTGAAAAGTCTGAAGGCTGGTAATACAAGTATAGGGTTAACATCAGTTTCCATATATTTATATATATATGTATAGTTTCCAAGCGGGAACCAGGAGTTCATCAATTCCAGTTTACCCTTTTGAGGTAAGTGAACTACAACACAAAAGAGAGGGAAGCAAGATGCCATGGTACTTCAGAGTAAGATGAACTTACTTGGGAGTGGGAAAGGGAAATTTAAGCCTGGAAGAAAGGAAATATTTTAACAAAGGAAGATGTAGGGTGTGAAACAGGAGAGTACAGGGTACATTTAAGGAACAGCATGGAGATTCTACTCGTTGAAAAAGAGGGTGTGTATAAACTAATCTTTTAACTTACAGATTTATTTTCACTTTGTCATAAAGGCCCTTCCAACCATGCCCATCACGGGCTGGGGCGGGGGCGGTCTTCTTAGGTTCAACTACACATTGACTCACAACTCGAGTATAGACCACACTTGGATACTCCAAAGGGTACAGAGCAGGAACCACAGATGTCTGCCAGGGCGTGGGTGAGCACCCCCGGGATTCCTGGCGGTAGACCCCTGAGCAGTGCAGCTTAGACTCAGGGAAGCAAGGCGCCCATCCTGCAAGCATGGAAGCTGCCTTGGTTTACAGGCATCACTCCCTACAGGAGCTGATATCTCTTGTAACAACTTCATAGGCATAGCTTCCAGGTTTCTAATTACTAGAGTCACAGCATTCAGGGAAATCCAAAGATAGGACTTCCTGCTAGGGATTGAGAAGTTCTCTCACTCCAGATGTATTTTACCAAACAGGGGTCATTTATCCTATGTGCAGTGTTGCCTAGCAGCATGGTTGACATATTATCCTTATCAAGTTGCCTGAGAAACAGAACTAGAAAGTTAACGAAGGGTCTAATTGTCAAGCAGGAAGGGGAAAGGTTTTGTTAACCTTTTACCCATCTTCCCCAACACCCAACCCAATTTCAGTTCTTTCCTCAAAAGTAACTCCTGTTAATAACCTTCCTAAAAATTTACATAAAATTGTGTACGTATCTGTAGGCATTTAGTTTACATCCAATTTTTCACTATCAAAAACAGTGAATATCCTTATGTACACATGAGAGTATTTCCTAGCAGTGAAATTATTTGATTAAATGATAAACGTAAAATTCTTATAGATTAAATTGCTGTTAATCTTACTGCACACCAACAATGTATGAGTACCGATTCCCCTTCACTCTCTGTGACACTGTGTATTAGAAATCTTTAAATTTTGTCATTATAATGAATGAGAAATGGTCTTGTATTAATCTGCATTTCTCTGAATACTGCTGAGTTCACACATCTTTTCAAATGTTTGACCACCATTTGATTTTTCCTTTTCTGAATTACTTGATCATATTTTTTGCCCATTTTTCTATTGCGTTGACTTAACCTTTTTTATTGATTTGTGGGTAATACATATATTATTATATAACCTATATTATATACTACTTGTATACTTCATATTATATAGTATATATAATAGTATACATATTACTGCATATATATACAATACTACATCTATATTACTACATATTTCCTATATATTACTATAGCATATATATTGAAGTAGTGTTTGTATATACACACATAAATATTTTATTTGAGTATTAACAGATATGTAATGGGAACTATTAAGAATTTTTGATCAGGGAAGCTTGGTGCTGGGAGTGATTAAATGTTGGGGCTTTGGAGTTAGACCTGAGTCTCAGCTCAAGTGCTTCCTTGTATATGTGACTATGGGCAAAGCATTTAATCTCCTTGAACCTAGGTTTTCTTATTTGTTAAGTAGGGATAATAACATGCACTCACTGGGTTACCTTTAGCTAAGTGTGGGGCCATTAAGTCTTCAGTAAATGGTAACACTTAGCATTATTATTTTTTAAATTGAGATATAATTCACATACCATAAAGCGTACAAGTTTTAGTATATTCACAAGGTTGTGCAACAATCACCACTATCTAACGCCAGAACACTTTCATCACCCCCAGAAGAAATCGTTTCCCCATCACTCCCCACCTCCCATACCCCCATCCCCTGGTAACCCCTAATCACTTTCTACCTCTGTGGATTTGCCTATTATGGACACTTCACATAAGTGGACAATACAATATGTGGCTTTTGTATCTGGCATCTTCCATCTAGCATAATGTTTACAAGATTCACCCATACTGTAGAAGATTTCAGCATTTCATTCATTTTTATTCTGAATAATAACCCATTGTATTGATACACCACATTTGATTTATCCATTCATCAGCTGATGAACATTTGTGTTGTTTCCACTTTTGGCTATTATGCATCATGCTGCTATAAATATTCAGGTTCAAGTTTTTGTGTGGACCTATGTTTACAATTCTTTTAGGTATATAGCTAGGAGTAGAACTGCTAGGTCATATAGTACTCTATGTTTAACTTTTCTGGAACTCCCAACTGTTTTCCTTAGCAGCTGTACCATTTTACATTCTCACCAGCAACGTATGAGAGTTTCAATTTCCTCACATCCTTGTAAACACTTGTTATTGTCTGAGTCTTTTATTACAGTGATCCTAGTGGGTTCTGATTTCCGTAGTGACAAATGATTTTGAGCACCTTTTCATGTGCTTATTGGCCATTTATATTTCTTCTTTGGAGAAATGTCTATTCAAATATTTTGCCCAATTTTTAATTGGTTGTTTTTTTAAGATATATAGTTTGCAAGTATTTTCTCTCATTCTGTGGGTTGTCTTTTTTTTTTTTATGTGGGATCTTCCCGGACCAGGGCTCGAACCCGTGTCCTCTGCATTAGCAGGTAGATTCTTAACCACTGCGCCACCAGGGAAGCCCTGTGGGTTGTCTTTTTACAATCTTGATAGTGTCCTTCGAAATATAAAAGTTTTTAATGATACAGTCCAATTTATCTATTTTTTTCTTTAGTTACTTGAGCTTTAGGTGTCATATTCCTAAGTATTTTATCCTTTTTGATGCTATTATAAATGGAATTGTTTTCTTAATTTTACTTCCAGTTCATTGCTAGTATATAGAAATATAGGAATTCCCTGGTGGTGCAGTGATTAAGAATCCACCTGCCAATGCAGGGGACACAGGTTGGAGCCCTGGTCCGGGAAGATCCCACATGCCGCAGAGCAACTAAGCCCATGCACCACAACTACTGAGCCTGCGCTCTACAGCCCACGAGCCACAACTACTGAGCCCGCATGCTGAAACTACTAAATCCTGTGTGCCTTGAGCCTGTGCTCCACAACAAGAGAAGCCACCGCAGTGAGAAGCCCGCTCACTGCAACAAAGAGTAGCCCCTGCTCGCCGCAACTAGAGAAAGCCCGCGCACAGCAACGAAGACCCAACACAGCCAAAAATAAATAATTTTTTTAAAAAAAGAAAGAAATATAACTGATTTTTGGGGGGGAAAGCAGGCGGGCACTGGGATGAACTGGGAGACTGGGTTTGACATATATACACTAATATGTATAAAATAGATAACTAATAAGAACCTGCTGTATAAAATAAAATAAAATTCAAGAAAAAGAAATATAACTGATTTTTGTATATTGATCTTGTATCCTGCAACCTTGCTAAACCCATTTATTAGCTCTAATTGTTTGTGTGTATGTGCGTGTGTGTATTTCTTAGGATTTTCTAGGTACAAGATCATGTCATCTGCAAATAGAGGTACTTTTACCTCTTTCTGATGTAGATGCTTTTTCTTCTTCTTGCCTAATTGCCTTGGCTAGAATCTCTAGTAACTCAATGAACAGATGTGGTGAAAGCAAACATACTTGTTTTGTTTCTGATCTTAGGGGGAAAGCATCCAGTCTTTCACAATCATGTATGATGTTAACTGTGGGTTTTTCATAAATGCCCTTTATCAGGTTGAGGAAGTTTCCTTATATCCCTAGTTTGTTGAAAGTTTTTATCCTAAGAAGGTATTGTATTTTGTCAAATGCTTTTTCTGCATCTATTGAGATGATCACATGTGGCTTTTGTCTTTTATTCTATTAATATGGTATACATATCAGTCTGCTAGGGCTACCATAACAAAGTACCATGGACTGCGTGGCTTAAACAACAGAAATTTTTCTCATAATTCTGGAGGCTAGAAGTCTGAGATCAAGGTGTTGGCAGGATTGGTTTCCTCTGAGGCCTCTCTCCTTGGTTTGCAGATGGCCATCTTTTCCCTGGGTCTTCACATGGTCTTCCTAATCTCTTTTACAAGAACCCAGTCATATTGGATTAGGACCCGTCCTAATGACCTCATTTTAATTTAATTACCCCCTTCAAAGGCCTTATCTCCAAATACAGTCACATTCTGAAGTACTGGGGGTTAGTTAGGACTTCAACATATGAACTTTGAGTGAACACCATTCAGCCCATAACTGTATTACACAGGTTTTTATATGTTGAGCTTACCTTGTATTTCTGGAATAAATCCCACTTGGTGATGAGATGACTTAATCCTTTCTATATGTGGCTGGATTCAGTTTGTTAGTATTTTGTGGAGGATTTTTATGAGCAGGTACTAGCATTATTATCTTCTTTATTCCCACCATTCAAAGTGCTTTTACATGTACTATTTCACTTACCTTAAACAGAATTGCATGAGGTGGGTAGTATACTCACGTTTACTGAAGCAAACTGAGGCTCAGGAAAGTAATGTGATTTTACCCTAATTATAAATTTGCAGTAATACATCATATAAATTGAAACCAAAACCACAGATGAGAAGAACATTAGGGAGATGAAAGAAAGCAGGATTTGGTGAGAACAAAGAGAAACTTTGTACAGCTAGAAGTTTACAGGGTCAATTTGAAAGGCATCTGTGATCTCAATGACATGAGAACTGAGGTCATCTGCTGATGGGCATAATAAGAGTAAATAGACTTGTGGTTTCAATTCATGCATGTAATGAAACCAAGTAGGAGGTGACAATTCTCATTAATTTTGAGATCATGATTTGACCAGATAAACTGGAAGGAGAATAAACCAAAATTTTGATGATAGAGATTTGACCGTATCAATAACAGCACACTGCAACTTACAGATTCCTTTTTCCTTGGAAAGCTTTTCCCCAAGTAACCTGCCAATTCACACACTCTTCTCTAAGCCTTGGTGGAGCCATACAATGATATACCATGACTGCTCGGTCAGAGAAAGCTGAGTTCAAATTCTACCTCTGGCCCCAAAGGACTGTGTGACTTTGCAAGTCATTGAATATCTGCAAGACTTTACTCCCTCATCAAATGAGGGAATTGAATTAGATGTTCTCTAAGCTGCCTTTCAGTTTTACGACTCTATTAATTTAGTGAATAAGGGGAGTGGTGATTCAGTGGACTGGGAATTTTCAAACAGCATTGATGAGGAATTCACTAAGGGTAGATAAGGAATTACTGAAGAGCAATGAAGCCTGGTAGGGGACAGAGAGCAGGTAAGCTAGGGTGGGTAGCCAGTGAAAGTGAGAAAGTAAGCAGATTGGGGTGGGGGCGGCTACCCAGAGTTGGGGATGTCATGGGGCATATTACACAGGCTACTGTAATCTAGTTGGTTAACTAATTATACATTGTTTTAATTAAAAATAACTAAAAGTAATTAAAAATCCAGATCAGAGAGTCCAGACTGGGACAGAAGTCAGATAATCCCCACACCTTTCACCACCTATTTTTACATGAGGATTATGATCCCAGTTCACTGGATGATGCACTGAAGAGCAAGGATCTTACCCATAAGTCCCTCCAATACAATTCCAGAAGAAGTCCTGGCCCATCAGCTTCTCACATCATTCACAGGTCACATTTCATTTCTCTGAACTGTCACACGACACTTCATAATGATCTGGTTCATCGGAGGCAATGTTCTGATAATCAAAAGACATCAGTTTTTCCTTTTAAGCTTTAAACTATTTAAAAATTCTCTTTAATGCAAATGAAATGCATTATTACTGTAAAAAATTCTAACATTCACACACATTATGTAGATACTGACAGTCCCTATAATTCCTTTTCCTATTGTTAAGATGGGTGAAAATTCCTCCAAGTCATGCTTTCTCTCTATACACTAATGTAATATTATTTACAAAAAAACAGAATCATGAACACTATTTTGCAAAGTGCCTTTTTCTTGCTCACCAACCAGTATAATCCAGGTATTTTTAAACGTCAGAGCATACAGATGTGCTTTATCCACGTTGACAACTACAGAGGAGTCCATCATATCACTATATCATAGCATAATTTATGCAGCTCCTATTGATGGGCATTTACCTTGTTTCCAATTTTTTGATATGTAAACAATAGTGCAGTGAACATCCTTGTATATATCTTGCATATTTGGGGTTTTTTTAAAAATAAATTTTTTTATTTATGGCTGCATCGGGTCTTCGTTGTTGCACGCAGGCTTTCTCTAGTTGCAGAGAGCGGGGGCTACTCTTCGTTGTGGTGCTCGGGCTTCTCATTGCGGTGGCTTCTCTTGTTGCGGAGCACGGGCTCTAGGTGCGCGGGCTTCAGTAGTTGTGGCACGCGGGCTCAGTAGTTGTGGCTCGTGGGCTCTGGAGCGCAGGCTCAGTAGTTGTGGCACACAGGCTTAGTTGCTCCGCAGCACGTGGGATCTTCCTGGACCAGGGCTCAAACCCGTGTCTCCTGCATTGCCAGGCGGATTCTTAACCACTGCACCGCCAGCGAAGTCCCCGCGTTTCTACCTTTCTTGAAATAATAAAGCAGAATATGCTGAAAATGTTGCTTTTTTTTCTTCCATCTTCAACATTAAAATGGCTACACAAAAATTCACCAAATTTGATGTCTTTTAAATGCATGCTGATATGACAGCTGTCACATACAATCTAACAAAATTGTTTCAAATGAAGTTAAAGACAAGTAAGTGCTACTAGAGCCATCTTATGGAAAAAAACAAATGAACCTTTTGGCGAACCCAATAGAATGGGACTTTTCCCCCATTCTTTTTTTCTGATCTATCCCCAAGCCCTACCCTATACTGTGGGCATTGGGATAAGAGGTAGGGGAGAGCTGAATGATGCCTAGCACAATTAGAAGTGCCATCTCCAACCCCCCAGAGAACCCCTGGCAGAAATCTCAGACCACAGCTTTGTCCAACCTCCATAATGCTTATAAATGTCACAACCTAGAAAGTAAAGCAACAAAGTAAAAATTAACCAATCCACCAGGGCAGATAGATTAAAAGTATCTTAAAGTACTAGAGTGGCTAGTTATCACTCTGTAGAAGGTATAGAATCTGCATTAGGCATATGCGTGGTTTCCATTTTTAGGAGCTTTGTAACATGTCAATATTACATGTTTTCCAAAATACTTTCCTATTTATTGTTGCTCCTAGGTTGCCAAGATGAGTCAGCCAACATGGCCTTAAAAATTAAGTACCACTAATGTTCAAATTAGATGAGTCAAAAATAGAGGACTCACCATGTGGATCTGAACAGGACAGCCTGGGAGAAGGTAGAGAAATTAGGGGTAGTATGTGAAATTGATGCACAGCTGCATCCTGTATGTCAGCAGTCCCCAACATTTTTGGCACCAGGGACCGGTTTCACGGAAGACAGTTTTTCCATGGACTGGGGATCGGGTGGGGATGGTTTGGGGATGATTCAAGCACATTACATTTATTGTGCACTTTATTTTTATTATTATTACATTGTAACATATATTGAAATAATTATACAACTCACCATTATGCAGAATCAGTGGGAGCCCTGAGCTTGTTTTCCTGCAACTAGATGGTCCCGTCTGGGGGTGATGGGGCTGCCTCAGCTCCACCTCAGATCATCAGGCATTAGATTCTCATAAGGAGCGCACAACCTAGATCCCTCGCATGTGCAGTTCACAGTAGGGTCCCCACTCCTATGAGAATCTAATGCCACCTCTGATCTGACAGGAGGTGGAGCTCAGTGGTAATGTGAGTGATGGGGAGCGGCTGTAAATACAGATGAAGCTTTGCTCGCTTGCCAGCCTGCCACTCATCTCCTGCTGTGTGGCCCTGTTCTTAATAGCCACAAACTGATACCGGTCTGTGGCCCCGGGGGGTTGGGGTCCCCTACTATATGTCTTTGGAACATGCATGAAGGACTGAAATATTGTTCTATGTGAAAACTAATGACACTGTGGGAGTTAGGCAGAACAATACTTAAGATATGATCTTGGCTGTCAGAGAGATTCTGTATGCTACAGTGACTGCAAATAAGAGATGCATGGTCACAATACTATGGAGATACATTAATTGTAATGAAAGAGATCGAATTGCTTCAAGGCGAAGAAACACATCAAGAGGTAGAAACAGCATCTGTAAACTGCATTTATTGAGTGCTTATTGGGCACTGGGCACATCAGATACAAAAGAGTTGGGATGGGGGCAGGTAAGAACTTAAGAAATTAAATACACACGTTAATTTTACCACGAATTCTAACTACTAGGCAAGTACAAAATTCGTACAAGTTATACTTTATAATGAAATTTTGATGTCTGTCAAAAGGATAAGCTATACACACAATGCAATAAAAATGTTTTAAAATTGTGCTTAATATCACAGAACTACCCCGAAATGGGTTGATAAAATGCCTATACAGCATTATACACATATATTTTACGTTAAAGATTGCTTGTAAAGTACAAATACTTTGCCCCCATTGCTGAGAAATCTATGGCTGACAACTATATGTGCAGTTCCTCTAAGAAACATTGCAGCATTTGTAGTCCATCTCTCCTTTAAACTCCACCTTATTTTTAGTTTCACTTACTATCGAGTTCTCTTCAGAACTGTTTATATTTCTTTTGTCTGATCATCTTCTTCGAGTTTCCTGATTTCATTTTTTAAACAATTTATAGTTTCACGACTTGCTTTTAATCTCTCTTTAAGCTCTGCAATTTCAAAGCTTGTTTTTTTTTTTGCAGCTTCTAATTTTTCTCTGGTTTTCACTTCAAGTTCTGCAACTAAAGAAAACATACACTTTTACTGATTCATTTCATTTTTTCTCACATGTACAAGATATGTCATAGAGTAATAAATGTGGCATTTCCTTAGGTCAATGTTTTCATGATGAAATGCGGACAACTTAAGATATGTAACTTTAGACACAGGGGGGTGGGTAAGAAAGTCTGAACTCTCCAGAGAGGCTCTAAGATGTTTTCTACCACTAAGAATGAAATTCTGACCACTAATATTTTAATTCACAGTTAACATTTTAAGACATAATGTCTTAAATTATGTCTAATTTCCTAATTATGTCTAATTTCCTAATGTGATTTGGAAATGAGGGAGTATACAGTCCAAGAGACATCCAGCTAATAAGAGTCTACTAAAAACAGTACTCTTAAATTTATGTACAAGTAAAACTTACATAATCACACTGGTAAAACAAACCTGTATCTTTTTTCAAAAAGATATCAATAAGTGTCTAGGTTTGAATTCCAGCTGTATCATTTACTAGATGTGCCACTCTGAATAAGCTACTTATTATCTCTATGCTCTATTCCTCATTGTTAAAATGAAGATTATAATAGCAAACACCTCATAATATTATTTGTTTAAAAGATTTAAAAAGAATACTGTCTGGCACATAAAAAGCCATATTAACTACTATTATTATTATTACTGAATATTTAAAACATTCTAGCTGGCTACATAACAAATTACAAAAGAAAAATATCATTACTGCAAAATAGATTATATCGATTTAACTATTCCACTTGGAGAGTGTAGCATCAAGTTTTACAGAGAAAAATGACTACGATCATCCAACATTTCCACCTTGTGGACATTTCAGGTAATTGCTGCTGATGACTGTTGAGGCACAGTTGTACTTTTGTTAACGTAAAAGGATCACTAATTGGAAGCAGTGTGGTTTGGTGAAGAAAAAAAACCAAAACCATTGAAATCAGAAAGACTTGAGTTCAAATACACCCTTGGCCCCTTAATAGCTGAATGCTGATATCTCTAAGTCTCCCTTCATCTCTTCTTTCTATATGATACAGTTAAAACTTCGTATTTCTCAGAGGATTTATGAGGATTAAGTAATATACCTAAAGCATCTAGCGCATTAAAAACACACAATGTGGGACTTCCCTGGTGGCGCAGTGGTTAAGAATCTGCCTGCCAAGGCAGGGAACATGGGTTTGAGCCCTGGTCCAGGAAGATCCCACATGCCGCGGAGCAACTAAGCCCCTGCACCTCAACTACTGAAGCCCGCGCACCTACAGCCCATGCTCCTCAACAAAAGAAGCCACCGCAATGAGAAGCCCGAGCACCGCAACGAAGAGTAGCCCCCGCTCGCCACAACTAGAGAAAGCCCGCACGTAGCATCGAAGACTCAATGCAGCCAAAGATAAATAAATAAAATAAATAAATTTATAAAAAAACAAAAACAAAACACGCAATGTGTCCTTATTTTCCTCACTGCTGGTGCTTTCTTTTTGTGATATATTTTGTAACACAGGTAAACTTTTATATTGCCAAAACAATCCATATTTTTCTTTGTAATTTTTCATTGCTTTTATTTTTTAAATTATTTTTGAAAACAGGTAGTACATACACGATACAAAATTAAAAGGCTGAAAAGTGTAGACAATGGAAAAAATGTCTCCTTTTAATATGTGTATGACTGATTTACTTTGCTGTACACCTGAAACTAACACAACATTGTAAGTCAACTATACTCCAATAAAAACAAAAACAAAAAAAGCCTCCTTTTACCCCTGCCCCCCACCAACCAGCGCTCTTCCCAGAGATAATCACTGTTAGGTTTCCTTGGTATCTTTCCAGAAATAATTGGTTCAGAGACGAGCATACACCTAAGTGTGACTTCTCCTCACCCCCAACACAAGTGGTGTCACACTATCCACACTGCTCAGCACCCTGCTCTTTCACTTAACATTACTACATCTGAAAGCTCATTCCATATCACAGGGCTGTCTCATTCTTTCAAAGGCTGCAGAGGACCTCATTGAATGGACATACATAATTCATTCATCTGTCCCCTCTGATGTACATTTGGAGTATTTCCAGTTTTCTCTATTACAAACAATGTTATAACATGTATGCTGCGCATAATCATTTCAGTATACTTGTGGGCTAAATTCCAGTAAACAGTAATTGAAGGACATTTGATCTTGTAAATCTGGAAGAATGCCAAGTGACTCTTAGAGGTCCTCTTAATTCATAATCTACTAGTATTGTACGTCTATTTCCCTACTGCATCAACTTTTTGGTCTTAGTTAATCTGAAAGATTAAAAATGGTATTTCAGAATAGTTTTAATTTACATTTCTATTACTTCTGAGGCAGACAATCTTTTAATATGTTTAGGGGACATTCCTCCCTTTCTTTTTATGGATTGTCTGCTTTTCCTTTGCTCATTTCTCTTTTAGGTTATCGACTCTCCCCACCACCCTTTTAAAAAATTGAGGTATAATTGACATATACTAGTTTCAGGTGTACAACATAATGATTCAATACTTGTATATACTGCAAAATGATCATCACAGTAAGTCTGAAGTTAACATCTGTCACCACATATAGTTACAGATTTTTTTCTTGTGATGAGAAATTTTAAGATCTACTCTCTTAGTAACTTTCAAATATGCAATACAGTATTATTAACTACAGTCACCATGCTATAAATTACATCCCCAGGACTTACTTTATAAGTAGAAGTTTGTACCTTTTTGCCCACCCCTCACCTCCCGCCTCTGGCAACCACCAATCTATTCTCTGTATGTGAGCTTTTTTTTTTTTAAGATTCTACATATAAGTGAGATCATACTGTATTTGTCTTTCTCTGATTTATTTCACTTAGCATAATGCCCTCAAGGTCCATCCATGTTCTTGCAAACAGCAAGATTTCTTCTTTTTTTATGGCTAAGTAATATTCCATCGTGTATATATGCATGTGTGCATGTGTACGCATCTGTGTGTGTGTGTGTGTGTGTGTGTGTGTGTATATATATATATAAAACACCTCTTCTTTATCCAGTCACCTGTTGATGGACACTTATGTTATTTGCCTGTCTTGGCTATTGTAAATAATGCTGCAATGAACATGGAGTTGCATATATCTTTTCAAGTTAGTGTTTTTGTTTTGTTCAGATACGTATCCAGAAGTGGAATTGCTGGATCATATGGTAGCTCTACTTTTATTCTTCTGAGGACCCTACATACTGTTTTCCATAGTGGCTGCACCAATCAACATTGCACAAGGGCTTCCTTTTCTCCACATCCTTGCCAACACTTGTTATTTCTTGTCTTTTTGATAGTAGCCATTCTAACAGACATGAAGTGATATCTCATTGTGGTTTTGATTTGCATTTCCCTGATGATTAGTGATATTGAACATCTTTTCGTATACCTGTTGGCCATCTGCATGTTTTCTTTGGAAAAATATCTACTCAGTTCTTCTGCCCAATTTTAATTAAATTGTATGCGTTTTTTGGCCATTGAGTTGTATGAGTTCTTTATATATTTTGGATATTAACCCCTTATCAGATACATGATTTGCAAATATTTTTTCCCATTCAGTAGGTTGCCTTTTCATTTTGTTGATGGTTTCCTTTGCTCTGCAGAAGCTGTTTAGTTACTGGTTATCAGCCTTTTTAAATGATGTGCAGGAGCTCTTTATACATTAAAGAAACTAGTCATTTGTGATATGAGTACAATATTTTTTCATGGCTTGTCTGTCTTTAGACTTTGTTGACAATGCTTTTTTACTATGCAGAAGTTTTTATCCCCTTGCTCTCCCCCTCTCTCTCCATATCAATTAAAAAACATATATGGAGTGAAAGGCACATTGTGAGATGGTGGGATACAGAAGTAGGAGATAGACAAGAAAGAAAAATGCATTACAGTGTCATGAAGTAATCATAGGGCGCTATGACATACCAAGGGGAAAGGGTGTGTGTGTGTATATCAAAGAAGGCTTCTTGGCAGTAGTAAAATCTGAATTGAGTTTTAAAGAATGAGAAAGGAATTAGGTTGATGAAGTGGACATAGTGGGCCTTGGAAAGAGTACAGAAAGATTTGGGAAACAACAAGGAGTCCTATATGACTGTAACAGGTAGTTTTAAATCTAGTCAGGAAGACCTGATTTAACTCATTTGTCAGAGGACAGCATGCACTGTAGATACAGATTTTTGTGGTCTGATTTAGTCACTATACTTTATTTTTGACAAATCATAAGACTGCAAAGCGTACCATATATTGAAAGAACTGGGTTAATTACCAATGAGATGATAGGGGAAAACATTTAAAAACTTCTTTTAGCCTGTTCTGGTTTTCTGCTTCCAATATATTAAATGCTTATACATACATTTAAGATATATATATGTGTGTGTGTGTGTGTGTGTGTGTGAGTGTGAATGTATGTATATATATATGTATATATAAATATAGATAAAATTTCTGTTTTAAATTTCCAAATAAAGCCTCAATTTAGAGTAAGTCAATCCAAAGAAGAATTAATATTTTTGCAAAGCCAATGTAACTTACCGGTTAGAAAAATGGGCTGTAAGGCTTTTTTTTTTTTTTTTTTAATATTTATTTATTTATTTGGTTGCACCGGGTCTTAGTTGTGGCAGGCTGGCTCCTCTGCTGTGGCATGCGAACTCTTAGTTGCAACATGCATGTGGGATCTAGTTCCCTGACCAGGGATTGAACCCAGGCCCCCTGCATAGGGAGCGCAGAGTCCTAACCACCGTGCCACCAGGGAAGTCCCTGTAAGGCTTTTTTACAAAGAGGTAGAACAGTTTATCGGTTAAGAGCACACACTCTATCTCGGTTTAAATCCTGGCTTTGCTGAGTGATTTGGGGCAAGATATCAAATCTTGCTATGCTCTAGGGTCTTACTTAGAAAATGGGGCTAACAGTAGTACCTTCCTCCTAGGGTTGTTAAGGGTATTCAATAAATTAAGAAATGCAAAGCACTTATCTAGTACATGTAAACTCTTTTTAAGCATTAACTATCATTTTAATTATTCCTTGTAGAAGCAATTTCTATTAAAAGCTAGATCATTAGTACTTAAGTAAATTTCCATGGGTTTACCAGTATAAACATCTTTATAAACTTTTAGTGTGTTTTAAATTTTATAATGAGCAACCTCTATCCTGGCTATTACTCTTTCTAAAAATATTACTATGTTTTTAGAGCCTAAGTTCTGAGGACTGCTTAGGATAAAGTCCTGGCTCTACCACTAACTCATGATAACTTGGGCAAGTTTCTTACTCTCCCTGTGCCTCAGTTTCCTTTTCTAAATGATTACCTAATAAAGTTATTGTAGATGTAAATGAGTTTATACACATACAGATTTACAAGAGTACAAACAGTAAGCACTCAGTAAAGCTAACTGATATTATTACCAAATATTGAGTATAATGCTCTCAAACTGGTAAAAGTATACCTATCTTTTTTAGACCTTTGATTAATATTCCCAAGTTGCTTTCCTAAAAGGCCTACTCACACAAACAATTCATAGAACACAGGGTTCACCACATCCTTAATAGGTACAACTATTATAAATTCCGTTTGCTTATTTGATACAAATATAACCACCCATTATTATTTGGTTTGCATTTTAAAAATTACTAGCAGGGTCAAATATTTTCCCTTTTTATTTACTAGTCATCTCCTCTTTCATCTGTCCATGTCTTTTGTCCATTTGTCAACTGAAGTTTAAAATTTTATTCTATTTTATTTATTTTAGGGTTTTAAAGATATTAACCCTTTCTCATATTTTCTACAAATTTATCTTTCTTTTTTGCCCTTTTGAAATGCAGAAGTTAAATATTTTTTTGCAAAATCAAGTTTGCCTTTGTTTCAATGTGATTTCTTCTAACACCTCAAATTTAGAAAGTCTTCACTAGCCAGGACAGACAGTCATTTCTCTAATTATTTAGACAGCTTAACTGATTTAAAAAAACAGTTAACTATCATTAATTAAACTGGAATTTGTTTTGATAAGTGCTATAAAGCAATGATCTAAATTAAGTTTTCTTCTCAAAAGTTATCAATTGTGTCAATACCATTTACAGAATTATCTTTTTCCTTATGGATTTGATACTGTTGAGAAAATAACCTGAAGATAATATAAAACATGCAATTTACTGATAAAAACTTCCCAAGGTTATAAAGCTCCACACATAAACTTTAACACGTTAAAAATTAATTTGTAGAAAAGTCTTTTCATGAAACACATTTGTCTCTACTATTATACATATATGAATTAATGATATTATTTTTGTTGAAAACACAGAAATGTGGGTACTTGAATTTAAAAAGAGAAGTTTCCTCTATGAATTGGGCACATTTCATAGTATGAGAGAAAGAAGATCTATAATGGAGAGAATATGACCAGTAACAAATTAAAATAGCATATGACTAGTGTTTTTTACCTTTTCAAAGTGATAATATACATATCTGTTTTATGTTCATAACAAAGCAGCCCAAGTATTTTTTCAGATGTAGAAAGTGAAACATAAAATTTTTTAATGAGTGTGATTTTCAATTTTAAATGACTACCAAGTAGCAATTATAATCAGTATTCAGATCTTTTAACTCTTGGTCAGGGTTTCACGAAAATACAAACAAAACACTACTATAACCAACAATGGTTAAACAGCAACCTCTTTCTCTCCTGCTTTCTCATCCCCCACCCCCCTTCTTTTACTGGATCGCTTCTTCCAGCCTATAACGATACTGGTCTATTTCCCCCGAAAACTCTGCTCTCTTGACCCCAAATCCTGCTTCTGCTACTGCTTCAAGGGCTACTTTCCCTTTACAGTCAAGCTCCAAGACAGAGTTGTCCACAGCACCTGTCTCCAATTTCTCATCTCACTCGCTCTCTCTTTTTTTTTGGCAGCACTGCACGGCTTGCAGGATCTTAGTTCTCTGACCAGGGATTGAACCCAGACCACGGCAGTGAAAGTGCCAAGTCCTAACCACTGGACCACCAGGGAACTCCCTCATCTCATTCTCTCTTGATCCACTTCAACTGATCTTCTGTCCTTACTATTCTCCTTCAACTGCTCCTGTTAAGGTCACCAAGGACCTCCACCTTGCTATAGCCTATTTCTTGGCTCTGATCTTACTTGACCTATCAGAGGTACTGAACGCAGCTAATGACTATTTCCTGATACACTTTCTTCACCTGGCTCTAGGATATTATGTGCACCTAGTTTTTCTCCCTCCACACTCACTGTTCTTTCCTAATTCCTTTGCTGGTCATCTCCTTAATCTCTAAATGTTGGAGTGCCCAGGGCTCAATCCTTGAACCTCTTTTCTATCTTCACTTACTCTTGTGATGATACCACTTGGCCTCACAATTTATAAATCCATGTGTATATTAATATACTTCCACATTTATATCTTCAGCCTAGACCTCTCCTTGAATACCAGACTTTGAGTACAATTCCCTTCTCAACATCTGCACTTAGATGTCTTACAGGCATCCCACATCCATCATGTCCAAAAGTGTACTCCTAACCTTTCCCCTCAAAGCTGCCCCTCCCAGACTTCCCATCTCTATGAAAAGCAACAACAATTTTTTTTTGTTTGTTTCCTCAGGCCCCAAACCTTAACAGTCATTCTTTGTTCATCTCCTTCTTTCACATCTTATTATCAAACCATCAGCAAATCCTACTGTACCTATCTTCAAAATAGAACCTGACCCCTTCTCACCACCTCCATTGCTATCACTCTGGTACTACACACAATTCTATATCTGGATTACTGGAATAGCCTCCTAACTATTCTGCTCCTACCCTTTCTGCTTTACAGTCTATTCTCAACACAGCAACCAGGGTGATTGATCTTTTTAAAATATTAGTCTTATACTGTCACTCTTCTGCTCAAAACCCACAAAAGACTTCCCATCTCCTTCAGTTTAATAACCTAAAGTCCCTATATAAGCTGGTCCCATAATAACTTCTTTGGCCTCATGTTCCACTCCTTGTCCCCTTGTTCACTCTGCTCCAGGCACACTGGCCTTCTTGCTGTTCCTCGGATATGCCAGGCAGGCTCTTACCTCAGGGTTCCTGCCCTTGCGGCCGCTCTACACGTAACATTCGTCTCTCATGTGGCTGCACGGCTCAGTTCCCCACTCCTTTTGGTATTTGCTCCAATGCCACCATTTCAGGAAGCATTCTCTGACCTGATATTTAAAACTCTTAACCATCTCCTCCCACCAAAAGCGCTCTCTCCCCGGCTTTAGTTTTCTTCATGCCATCCAATCACTACTTCACACTTCATTGGTCTGTTGATTTAATATTTGTCTTCTTTCCACTAGTATGTAAGCTCCATGAGGGCAGGGCTTTTGTCTGCTCTATCCTCTGAACAATGCCTGGTGTCTTACTGTTGCTCAATATATACTGTAAGCAAATAAATGAAAGATCAAAGGAAGAACCGAATAAATGGTGACATAAATGTCAACACAGGGTTGGTAAGTAGATTTCATCTTGAATGACAACTGCAAATGGTTGGCAACAGCTGCATGAAACGATGTGTAGGGGATTCTGAGGCCTCATAAGCTAAAGGGAAAAGATAGCATGACTGACTATCAATAAGGCATTCTGGTCTTCACCACCCCAGCGTTAATATAAAACTATGTCAGGTGACAGGTTAAAAAGAGAGAGAGAGAGAAACTAGTTCACAGTACACTCAAGTAAAATTATGTTCTGCAAGGTTCTTCACACCGATTTTGTTAGCAAAGACTAGTAAACAGAAAATGATTGAGGGACAGGTTAAGCAAGATTAATGAAAAGCTATGCTTAAATGTAATTAGTGAATAAAGACAAGCAGTATTTCAGAGTGTGTCAGAGGCTGTCTTTTACCTTTCTGAAAGTAGGTCTACTTTGAGAACTATTTACATCTTTCTTACCTGTTCTTTAGTAATACATATTTTGTTTAACTCCTAAAAATTTTACCTGTATCTACTAAGGAAAAATATTTAATAGTCGCTAATCATACATTCCTTTCACCATTACAGAATACATTATTTCTCAGGATTAATTATGAACTCATGGCACTTACATTCTGTTTCATGCTTATAGGCTCCTAAGGTAAGCTGACGAGATGTTGTTAATAATTGTTGCATCATTGCTGTTGGGTCTTGAAATATCTAATGGAAGAGAATGAACAAAAGCCCAATAACTGCAAAATCTACAATTTAAAATGCTTTAAAAACTCTCATTATAAAATCTTCTTACCATTTCATCATAGAACTCTGAAACCACTGTCTTTTTTCCCAGCATTGCATTGGTGTCTGATTGAAATAGCTTTAATAAGTGATACAGGGTTACCTGTGAAATAAAAACAGACATGACATCTGTGCAATGGTTTTTATCATCATCATGAGACATCATCATTTCTGTAACTGATTTAGAGACTGAATTAGTAAACATATCAAATTCAGGATCTTGTTTCAACTACAACTTACTCTGGCAGGTCACCCAAATTCTGCGTGTACTTTTATTTTCCTATTAGGTATTACCATTTATCCACATCTATTCAATATGTATGTTTTGAAGAGGGTAAGCAAACATTAGTTACAAAGCATCTCTAGAGAGTGACTATATATAAAAATAACACAAGATACAGCTATGGAAATTAAACTGGTAAGTCACTAAGATGAATTCTTTTACTTACACAGGTGAAATTTGATTAACTGTGACAGTTAAAGTTTACAAATTTACTATGGCGAAAAAAGATTTGATACTTTCAAAAGGAATGATCAATACTAAAATGCTCAGTGAGGACAAGTTAATTTCTTTAGTGTAATAATAAAATTAATACATAAGTAGCATAATAAACAAACACAAAGTTAGTCAGTGATAATTCACTTCGGCAAGAGCAATATGTCTTCAAAATATTTAAAAACAGATACAGTAAGACATCAAAGGAAAAGCTTTGCAGCACAATGTGTGATTATTTGAGCAAAACAAAACCTAGCTGTTAAAACATCAGAGTTCATGTTGAAGGTATAGAAACCAATTCAGAGGCCTCAAAGAATTTTCCAAAAACTTAGCTAAAATCATCATAAGGAGTATGGATCATATGCCATATTTAAAGCAGATAATCTGACAAATTTCTGGAACAGACAGAAAGCAGATGAGACTACACAGATAGATAAACCATAACAGGGAAATCCATAACCTAAAATCTTAAAGGAGAAAACTGCATCAGAGGTGGGAGCCACTGCCCCCAGTGGAGCCCCAGAGAGACTGTGAGCGCAAAGTTGGCAGGTATAGAAATCAAGAATGCTGTGGGGCGGCTAGGCTGGCCAACCTTCCCTCTTCTCCCCTCACTCACCGACGAGAAAGCACATCCTCCTGTGGAACCTAGAATTCTTCACCCAATCAAGTACGAGGTAAACAAAAATAAAGATATTTTCAGAGAGCACTGGCTCTGAAATTTTACTTCTCACGCATCCTTTCTGAAGAAATTCCTCCAGCAAAATGAAGAAAGAAACCAAGAAAGATGAAGAAAAAGGATCATCTGTCATCACTAAGAGCTGACAGGCACTATCTAAAATTGAAAAATCCAACCTTTGGGATTTAAATACATGAGATGAGTGGGAATAATTTCTAGAGGAACTGAAAACAGTAACTGTGGTTTTCCTGAGGAAGGGGTCAGAGATGGGGGAAAGAAGATGTTATGGGTTGAACTGTATCCCCCAAAAGATATGTTGAAGTACTAAACCTCAGAACATGTAAATGTAACCTTATTTGGAAATAAGAGCCTTTTGCAGATGTAATCAAGTTAAGATCAAGTCATTAGGCGGGGACCCTAATCCAATATGACTGGTGTCCTCATAAAAAGAGAAGTGACACAGAGACAGGGAGGGAGAGAAGGCCATGTGAAAATGGAGGCAGAGACTGGAGTTACGCTGCCACAAGCCAAGGAACGCCTGGGGCCACCAGGAACTAGAGGAGGCAAGAAAAGATTCTCGCCTAGAGGCTTTGGAGAGAGCATGGCCAACACCTTAATTTGGGACTTCTAGTCTCCAGAACCGGGAGAATAAATTTCTGTTGTTTTTAGCCACTCAGTTTGAGATACTTTCTTTGGCAGCCCTAGGAAACTAATACAGGAGACTTGTACTTTTTATTTTTTAAATCTTTTTAAAAAACTATATGCATGTCTTTTATAATTTAAGAAGTATTAAAAACTACATCATAAAGTCTTCCTTTCCCAAATTTATTATTCAGACCTGGAGAGGCATTCATGCAGATGAATAATAGGCAATGAATAATTTCAGGACAGATGTCCCTAATTTTCAGTGGTGTTTAAAGATTCTTAGAGCAATGAAAATGCCTATACTTGCCAGAGATATTTCTAGGAATAAAAACCCAATATTAGCATTTTGCTTTTAGAAACAACCATTCCTTTTACAGTGGTTTGATGTATAATAGGTTACTGGATAACAGAAGTAAATCACAAGTTACCCATATCTTTCTTTTATATTTTAAATAAACCTCATATGACTTACTTTCTGTAAGAGCCAACTATTCAAAAACTATAATGGCTTCATTATACAAAAAGAACACTACAATAATTTGGAGGGGATAAAACTCAGGCCTATGTAGATCTATATGGAAACCTATTCAATAAATGAATCACTCCAGAAAGGCAAAAGACCATATTACCCTACTTTCCCAAGAGTAGACTTTGAGAGCTGTCTCATAATGAGGTTACATTATATAATGATTTCTTTCAGAGATGTATTTTCCAATTGAGGGCAGGGTAGGGAGGAGAGAAGGGGGAGACAGATGAGGAGGCAGACAGGTAAGGCAGCACATTCTCAAAATAAAATGAATTCAAAGCAATCTTATAAAGTTAACAAGAACCTCTGCTCTAGTAACATGACCAACTTCTCCCTCTCTCTCAACATCTGCCATATTCTGTGCTCTATTCTCCCTAATAGACTACTTTGGTTAAGGATAGGTGTAGTGTCTCATCTTTGTATCCCACCCCTTGGGCAATATCTTCCAAATATGGATATTTAATAATTTCTTGTCAAACAGAATATAATGTCTGTGAGAGTATCCCAGAAGGACAAGAATGGTAGGAGACCTGGAAACCTTATCACATGGAAGATATTTAAATGAGCTATAGATGGTTCTTCAGGAGAAAAGAAAACTAAAGTATGAATAGTTATCAGTAAAAAGTTCAAGGAAGCTTAACATAAAGTAGAGCTTTCTTAAAACTAGAACTACTCCAAACCTGAATAGGATGTTTCACTTAATAACGGAAGTCAATATTCTCTTCTTGCTATACTGGACTGCCTAAAGGAACTTCTATGTAGGAAGAGTATGGTCTACCTCAATGGGTCCTAAATATTACTGCGCATCAAAATTACCTGGGGTGCTGACCCCTCTCCAAACCTGTGAATCACACTCCATGGAATGGGGCCTAGAAGTCTGAACTTTTAAAAAACACCTCAGGCATTTCTGATGCAACTAGTTAGGAACTAATTCTCTGTATCACTGGCCCAGGTGACATTCAAATCCTTTAAAAGCACATAGTTTTACAAATGTAATCTGATAATTAAAGTGTCAATGTTTGGTGCTAAAGGAGCGAGCTGAATCTATCAAGATGAAAATTAATGGTGATGAACATTAAAGCCCTGAAACTGGAGTTAAACACCAGCCACACAAATGTGCAATGAGACAGCCTGAGTTGTGACCCTTTAGGTTTAAAAATAAAACAGGCTTAGTGGTTTTAGTCAAAAGCAAGAGTAAAGGAAGGAGTGTGAGGTCTGAATGCAAATACCTGGATTCAAAAACTAGCTCCACCACAATTAACTGTGTTTTTGAGCACATGACTTCATCTCTGAGCCTTAATATGCTCATCTCTAAAATGAGGATCTCACCAACCTCACAAAGTTGCTGAGGGGTCAAAGTGAAAGCTTTGAGAGACTTTTTACATTATCAAGCAACAATCTGAAGAGATCAAATAATGAAAAAGTCAGTGGTTATAAATAAGGATTCAGGTATAAGATAAAGCTGCTAGTACTGATGACAGTTCGAAAATGTAAAAAGACTTTCTAGGGCTTTTAACTGTAAAAAACCTGACACTCCCATTTCAGAGAGCATATGGACTCCACTTGTTTGTTACTAAGAACCAAACGATACTAATGAATTTAAAATTTTTTTGCTGTAGTAATCATGTAATTTCCATGATTCCTTTCAAATAACTGTTCACATTCTATCCCTTCTTTTTATACTTGAAAAACAAAAGAGTTTTGAAAGGCACTTCACTTAAAAATGAAAAACCTTAACTCATAGCAAGATAAACCAAGCCATAAGCTTACATAAAGTATACCTGAATGAAAATGTCAACATATAACAAGCTATTGAATATTGTAAAATTTTCACAATTACTAAAAAATTCATTTTATATTTGCAGAGATTAACATTACTCACAGGTCTTTCATTAGGATCAATGAAAAATATTTTGATGATTATTTCGAATTCACCCCAACCTGTTTCAGTAATTTCATATGGAGGCTTAGTAACAACTAAAAGAAAGAAAAAAATAAAACAATTATTAATAGTAAATTACTGATACAGTTTCCTAGCTCTTTTAAAATTTATAATATTATGAATTTAAAAAAACTATTGTACCTCTTAAAGGATTGCCATAGCTTTCATGTAATTTAAATTGGATTTTCTTCACATATGCTGACATATCCTAAAATACAGAGGAATTAATTAATTAGTTCTGCCATCTACACATAACAATTAGGAAGGAAATGCACAGAGCACCTGTGTCAATTTTATAAAATACACTTCTCCTTAAATTTTATGGAAACCAATTTTCTAAGAAACATGAATTATACCCTGGAGGTTTGTTTTTTATCTTAAACAAAGGAAGCCTGTGCAGAATTCTTTCAAAATTCATAATATATAGAAATATATATGTCCTTAATTCATTGTTTTGCATTCCTATTTTTATATATCTCTGTAGACAATACTCAAAATCAATTTTGATTTTTCCATAAAACAACAGTACACTTCCAATATTTTCTACAGAAATAAACATATACACCAAAGCAAATCTAAGAATTAAGCAACTTCAAAAAACAAAATTATATTATACAAAGGTCAACTAAACTAAGCAACCTAAAACTGTTGTATATAAAACTCTTCCTTTCCTTAATTATATTTTGAAGCACAAAAGCATATTCATTAGTTCCGGCACACAAAAGGGATTCTGCTAGCGAAGGAGGCCTTTTCAAAAATAATTCATTTTAGAAAAATAGGAAAATGCAAAACAGAGTAAGTCGCACTCAACAGTAATGTTCATTAATCTTTTTATTTGCTTTCAGGAATTTTTATGTGCTTATTATCTACATATTTTTTTAACTGGGATCCTACTGTAATAATATATTACTATCTGCCTTCATCACTTAACATTATTTTGTGAACATTTTTTCTGAGGCAGATTTTCATAAGCATCTTTGAAGACTATTTTGGGAATACTTTCATTCATTTTTTCTACAAATATGAGTGACTACCAATATAGGCAGATGCTATAATGATAAATAACAGAATCTTGTCCTCAGGGTCTCACTGTAAAGTGGGGGGCAGACAAGAAAATCAGCATTTCAATGCTGTAATCTGTAATCTGTTGTGTGCATATTAGGTCATGTGTTATGAGGACATTAGGTACAAATCCATAGGAAAGGCAGCTATTTTAGTCTTTGGAGATCAAGAAAGTAGATCTAAAGAAAATACACTTGAACTAAGACCTAAGGGAACAGTAAGAATGGAGTGGGCGGGAAGACAGGAAGAGGTTTAAGAGTGTTCCTTTGGGAAACTGAGAGTAATTTAGTATTGGTAAAATGTAGGATATAAAGAAATGAGGCAAACACAGACAAGGGATAAGGCTGCAGAGATAGGACAGGGAAA
Organism: Eschrichtius robustus; assembly: GCF_028021215.1. Lineage (NCBI taxonomy): Eukaryota > Metazoa > Chordata > Mammalia > Artiodactyla > Eschrichtiidae > Eschrichtius > Eschrichtius robustus. Next base: position 58,217,502 of record NC_090836.1, on the reverse strand, counting down.
GGTCATGGCAGGCCTTCTAAACATGATAGCTTTATGATGAGGGCAATAGGTAGTCACTGAAGGTGTTTTTTTTGTTTGTTTGTTTGTTTTTAACAGCTCTATTGAGATATTCACATACTATACAAATCACCCATTTAAAGTTCACCATTCAATGGTTTTTAATATATTCACAGAGTTGTACAACTATCACCACAATCAATTTGAGAACATTTTATCACACAAAAGGAAACATACCCATTCTTCCTCCCACCCACTGTCAACCACTAATCTAGGTTCTATGTCTGTGGATTTGCCTTTTATGGACATTTTATAAAAATGGAATTATACAGTATGTGGCTTTTGTGTCTGGCTTCTTTCACTTGCCATGTTTCCTAATTTTTTCCATGTGTTAGTAGCATGTATCAATACTCTATTTTATTCCTTAATAACATTCCACTATATGGATACACTACATTTTATTTATCTATTCATCAGTTTAGAGACATTTGGGCTATTATGAATAATGTCACTACAAACATTCATATACAAGTTTTTGTGTGGACTTTGAAGGTTTTTTATTTTCCTTCATCTTTTAACTTTACTTAATAGTATAAATGCTGAAGAAAAAACAACATTATCAAGCTTAATTGGTTTCAACATGTATTAACTCAGTCTTTTGGTGGAATATATGAAGAAAAGATAAATAGAACTCAAAAGTCAACTGCCTTGGGCTTCCCTGGTGGCGCAGTGGTTGAGAATCTGCCTGCCAATGCAGGGGACACGGGTTCGAGCCCTGGTCTGGGAGGATCCCACATGCCACGGAGCAACTAGGCCCGTGAGCCACAACTACTGAGCCTGCGCGTCTGGAGCCTGTGCTCCGCAACAAGAGAGGCCACGATAGTGAGAGGCCCGTGCACCGCGATGAAGAGTGGCCCCCACTTGCCGCAACTGGAGAAAGCCCTCGCACAGAAACGAAGACCCAACACAGCCATAAATAAATAAATAATTAAAAAAAAAAAAAAAAAAAGTCAACTGCCTTATTCTTTGTCCTTGAAATTAAGATAACTTTGCGTTGCATCACATGCGTTGCACGTCCTGTAGATGTTTGATTTCAGCTCAAGAGCTCTACATTCAAGTGGTCACCTTTAAATTGTGGCTACAGCTGCACTGAGTTCAGTTACCATAAACTGTCCTACATGGCAGTTTAATGTGTGGCATATTGGCCTTCTTTTGATTTACCTCTAAATTTATCATCTCTTAATTTATTAAATGTGACTGAACATACTGTGGGGTTACATGGGAAGAAAGAGTATTCAGCATTGGAAGTAATTTTGAATGATAAGTCAGCATTTCTACCCTTAAAATTGACACTATAAAGTTATTTTGAATAATTATTAAATTTAATTTTAAAATGTGACCCCTTGATAAAGTAAATGTATGTCCAAAATTCTAGTCTCTTACATGTGGCAAAATATAATTCAAAGTGTTTGAAGCAGACTACCTTTACCATCATCAAGCTGTGAATCTACCCTTGGGCTATTTGGCACCATTTTCATCTTTTCAGAAGTAACAACTCTTCGTGACATCTCTAAATGCTATTTCAGATGTTTCTAAAAGGTGACGAATGATTGCAATGATAACATAAATTCTCACCTGCCTTTTTGCTTCCACTATATTGGAACAATGATATTTGAAATACAGAATGAAGGGTTTTAAATAGAGGAATAGTTTATTCATTCAGTGAGTATCTGTTGAATACCCACTATGTACTTACTGCATTCCAGGCATTAGAGATTCAGTAGCAAAACCAAGTTACCAGCAGCTAGATTATGTAGCAGTTTGTCTTTCATCTTTTCTGATGGTCTGATTACCAAATTATCACTTAAATTTACTATTCCTGAAATACCTGATTATATACTAGGCTACCTTAAGGTGTGGTAATTGGAATACGTACTGTGCATATAGCATAATTCTTTTTACCGTAACTTAATTTTAATTAGAAAACATTTTTGGAAAGTTGATTCTACTAACAATTATAGAAAGATGACAGCTCTTACTTTATTCTTTCAACATTTTTGGTAACATTTCTACAATGGGCCAATTTTATTATCAGTTGCTATACAATATTACAATTTAACTCTGAGCAAAAAAACTATAGCTTCAAAAAAGTTTTAGGAAAAACAATTACCTACCTCATTTCTATACGGTTTTACATATACTGTCCACTGATGGGTGTGCCCATCCTCTTCTCTTTTCTTTCCAAAATATCGAGCAACATTACCATAAACTATTGGTTTAACGATAGTAACCCCCTGCAAGAAAACAATTTCAACACCAGTTAACATTGTATTGGGCTTCCCTGGTGGCTCAGTGGTTAAGAATCCGCCTGCCAATGCAGGGGACACGGGCTCGAGCCCTGGTCCGGGAAGATCCCACAGGCCGTGGAGCAACTAAGCCCGTGCGCCACAACTACTGAGCCTGCACTCTAGAGCCCACGAGGCACAACTACTGAAGCCCGCGCATCTAGAGCCCGTGCTCTGCAACAAGAGAAGCCACCGCAATGAGAAGCCTGCGCACCACAACGAAGAGTAGCCCCCGCTCGCCGCAACTAGAGAAAGCCCGCGTGCAGCAACGAAGACCCAACGCAGCCGAAAATAAATAAATAAATTTATTTTAAAAACCCCCAACACATTGTATTATTACCCAAATAAACAGAATTCGAACTCTGAAAGCTTGTTTTAAGAAATGGCAGGCAGTCTAACAACGTAGTTTGCTTATAACATGGATTTCCCTCCACAAATCATTTCCAGACAATTAGCCTCATTTCATAATACCACAAATAACTAAACACCACATTAATTACAATGTTCCCACTTTGAAAACGTGTATTTAAATCATGTGGAGTACTTTGAGAGTTCCCTTTTTCTTTCTCTCTTTTTTTTTTTTTTTAAAGAAACAGAAAAAGCTCTATTTACAAACTTTAAAGAGCAGCCTGGAATAACGCTCACCAACTTTACCATCACCTGATGGTTATGTCCTTATTTATCAGCTTACACCAGGGTTCTCCAAAGCACAGTACAAAAATTAAAGACAGTTTGGAAGGGGATTTTAGGTAGAATAAGGGCAAACATTTTCATTTTATTACTTGTGTTTAATCTGTATTAGAAAAACCATAACTATAACTAGCAATTCAAACCCACAATTTCAAACATAGTAATGCTTACGAAGGGACTTTAAAAAATTGATTTAAACAAAAACGCTAAACACTACATTTTGATTCAGATAATGGCAAAGAGGCACTTGGATGACTCAAGCGCGGTAAACCCTGCACTGATGGCATGTGTGCTATATTTGTGTTCAGTTCTGAGATGTACATACATGTTTCTCATCACATCCGGTTAAGTGTAAAGGCAGATTATGATGGAAAGGAGATAGAAAAAATTCCAAGTGAAGAAAATTGCTGAATGTTGCACATGAATTTGAGACCAATTTTTCAATAGTAAGACTGTATCTGAAGGTCAAAGAGCAAGATATATCACATGTGAAAAGTGCTGTGCCAATGTAATCAACAATTAATAAGAAATGAGGAAAAGCAGTGAACAAATGGAAAAACTTTTCATTGTGACTAGATAATTCACAAATAAAACCAATACCTATTAGCCTGAAGTTAGTTCAGAAGAAGGCAAGCAGTTTGTACACAAACTTAAAGAAAAAAAAATCACAGCAAGTGCCCTTTTGTGGCACCCAAAGATGGGGCCTCGCATTCAAGGCTCGAGTGAATAAGTACAAGGAGCACTGACATGGTGAGGGATAATAGATCCTGAACTGCTACAATGTTGCTAGGAACTTGCGGAGTTCCTCAATGATGAAAAGCGGGCCCATCTGCCAAAAGACTTTCTACCTGGATCAAATTTATCTAAATTGGGAAAAGATGCTTACAAGACCACATAATCAGCATGGAGAAGAAATAAGTCCCTAATTTTAAAGTTTTACATGACTAACTCGGACCCATTTTCGGTGGAAAAGCATTTGAGGACTACAGGCCTAATCTCCTCAAGTGATTTTGGACTTAAAAGACTTTTAGAACCTAACATGATTACAAGTAGAGAGAGTTCTGTAAGTTCTTCTCCAAACGCTAGTGTTCTAATCCTTTGTTCAGTAGCACTTTCTTATCATTCCAAAACCTCGCCCAAAAGTGGGGGAAAACGTATGTTTATGAACCTTACGGTACTATGAATTTTACCTGGCATCTGTTTCCCCTTCCATTAAATTTCAGTAGCTTTTGAAACTTTCAAAGCACTGTGTATGACAATTGTATATTCAGTATAAAATTATGTGAAAACAATATGACACAGAGAAAGACTCAAAAAAAAAAAAAAAAACCTAGATCAACTAGATTGGTGCAAAAGTGGGTGATTTCTTTTTAAAAAAAATTTTCCTGGGCTTCCCTGGTGGCGCGGTGGTTGAGAGTCTGCCTGCCAATGCAGCGGACACGGGTTCGAGCCCTGGTCCGGGAAGATCCCACATGCCGCGGAGCAACTGGGCCCGTGAGCCACAACTACTGAGCCTGCGCGTCTGGAGCCTGTGCTCCGCAACAAGAGAGGCCACGATAGTGAGAGGCCAGCGCACCGCGATGAACAGTGGCCCCCACTTGCCGCAACCAGAGAAAGCCTTCACACAGAAACGAAGACCCAACACAGCCAAATAAATAAATTAATTAATTAATGAAAAAAAAAATTCCTTTCTGCGGTAAATAAAAATCAGAAGGGGTAAAAATAGGTGTTACATCAGGAACCAGTTGGTCGTCTCATAAAAAATAAATGTGCCAGGGGATGTAGTAAAGTGGGAGGGAAATGTGTCACAGTGTCATACATTACGTTAGGCTCTATGATCACTTTAATTAAAAACTAAGAAGCTACCGTGTACTGAATGTTCCCTATGTGCCAGGCAGTGTTATATTCTTTGCATGCCTTGATTGGTATCTTGGCTGTAGCCTTGGGACTTTAGGAACACCATGAACTTGGGGAAGTCTTCTGAACTTTCCTAGTTGTAAATACTGGGGGTGATACTGCCTTTGTAGGGACTGAATCAGAGAATCGGGTAAAGCGTCCACCCACCGTGCTTACTTCGCACGGTATCTGCTACTGTTATTATCCTCACAATAGATGGGTACTTCCCTCCCCACCGCCTTTTTACAGGTGACCTGGGTTGGCAGAGGGTGAGCAGCAAGCCAGGATCTCCCAGCCCCGCAAGTGGCTTTTTCCTCGGCAACAACGTCCAGCTCTCCCCCAGGCACCACCGATTATGTTTGTTTTTTGTCTGGGATGGAAGGGAGGCGGTGACACATGAAGTTGGGGCCAAATGAAATCATGATTTTCCCTCTGGGGCTTTGACTCGCCGTCCGCCTGGAAACCGCGGCTCCAGCCCGAGGCGAGAAGGCGCGAGAGGAAACAGGCAGGCCCTCCCCAGGCCGCGCCAGGAGGAGCCGGGGCGAGAGAGCCACTCCCGGAGGGGAGGCGCGGGCCGGGCACTGACCTTCACTCTCCCGCCGGAGTCAGGCCCAAATTCGGCCATTCTCTTGAACATATTGTCCTACGGAAGAAGCCGCCGCCGCCAGGGAAAGAGACCGGGGCCGGCGGACTCGCCGCTCCGCTCAGAGGCCCCGCTCCTCCCGCGCGGGCCCAGGAGGAGGGTTTCTGGCCGAAGGAGGACGAGTCAGCTGAGCTCGAGGCGCTGAGGGATCGCCAACGCCTCACAGCGGAGGGCGTCGCGGAAGCCCACTCAGCCCCGCGCGATTGGAGAGCGGGACGGGAAAGGTGGCACCGGTGACGTTTTGTGCGCAGGCGCGACGAGCTCGCGCACACTGCGCACGCGCCGAGCCGCTGCTTTTAGGCGAACGGAAGCCCGGTCTTGGTTGCCAGTGCCTGTCGACAGGCCAGACCGCCTGGCTTCGTAATGACCGAGAAACTGGCTTTTGGAGGTAATACCTTGCCATCGCCAAAGCATGACAGTTCTGAAATTAAGTTCATGAAATCTCGCCCACCGACAGCTTTTCGTTGTGTTCATCCAGACGTTCTCAGACTTGAACCGCTAATTTCTTTTTTTTATTTACTCCCTTCTTCCTCTCCTTCCTTCGTTTCTACTCATTTTGGATTCTCAGGTCCATAACGTGACGCAAACCCTCCCTCCCTTGCCCTTCTGTGGCACTAACTACTTTGCAGGTTAGTGCAGTGCTAAATGAATGACCTCCAATTTAATTGAAATCTGAGGTGCTAGTCAGAGGTTCGCTCTCCTTTTTCTTCTGTTTTAAACTGGAAGCTATTCTATTTCCCTAGTCTCCTCAAACCTCCAACCTTGACACCAACCCTCTCATTCTGATCAGGTGACTTTGCATCGTATTTCAACAGAGATAACGGACCTCCATGCCACCAGACCTAAACGCAAGCTTTGGTTTGCCCAATATCCACCCTCCCTTCCTTTCTTCTCTTCTGTTCAAGAGAGAATCGTCTCCCAGTTTATTTATTTATTTATTTGGGTGAAGTAGAAAAGAATAGCTTTATTGCTTTGCTAGGCAAAGGGACACAGCGGGCTCGTGCCCTCAAAACTGTGTGTCTGTCTTCCAGTTTAAAATCAATCCTTCAGTGTTCTTGATCTCATTCTTTTTCACTTTCTTGAGGATTTTGCCCCATCAGTCGTCTCCATTCTGCCCTGTACCTCCAACTTTTCTTCTTAGGCTTTTTCCCTTAAGAAGAGTTAAACAAACTTTAATCTTTCCTGTTAGAAACCAACCAAACACATCTCTAATCCTGCAAAACTCTATCTCTGTATTATCTTTCAAAGTCAAATTTGAACCTGAATTTCACCCTCACAAAAACCTCTCTGACCAGTTACTGACTTTATCAGTAAATCCAACATCCACTTTTAACTCCCTTAGCTTCTTGGCAGGATTTGACACTGCTATCTACTGCCTCCTTTTATAAAATACATTCTCTTGGTTTTTCTCCTATCTCTCTGGCAGCTGATTTCCGGGTGGTTTATAGTCACACTGTCCTCTCTGTTTCCATGGTGCCTAAGGGATTGAAACACTTAACAAGTTTATATATGAGTTATTTGTGAACTCCACGAGGGCAGTAATCGTATCTTATACCCCTTAATGTTCTTAGGCCCTAGTAAACATTTCTAGTAATCAATGTTTGTTGACTAGTGAATAAATGAAAAATGGAGAAGTTAAGAAGACTTGAGGCTCTTTTTCCAAAGGTGGTTGAAATCAGTGAGATCTGTTAAAGTCCGCTCTCATACAACATCCTTCATACCACAATATAGGATTGTTTGTCCCCTGTGAAACAGGAGTGCAGGAGGCAGGGCACAACCTTTGAAAGAATGACATAGACCAAGAACATGACATAAACTGATTAGAACCAAATGGGTCCAAGATGGCAGACAAGTCGACTTCCACTAGACCTTGAGCCTCAGTATACACTCACTGTAACTCATCAGCAAGCTAAATGACACACCCACAGGCGCCATGACTGTTCCAGGGCTGACAATAAGGATCAAAAAGTGGGCGGTGGCCCAATTCCTGGAAATCCCTGCCCTTTCCCAAAAGAGCTGGAATATTTCTCCCACTCATTAGCCTATGAAATTACCCACCCCTGTAAAAACTGACAAGCCCATACCCTGGTGCCGCTCTTGCCTTCTGAGCTGGCTCACACTCTGTCTGTGGAGTGTGTATCTCTCTAAATAAATCCACTTCTTACTTTGTCTCTCACTGAATTCTTTCTGCCATGAGACCTCAAGAACCAGGTGTGTGATCTCAGTTGGAAGACCGTGGGTTTTGGCCGGGTTTGAGTCCTGGCTATGTGGGTTCAAGTCCTAATCTGGGTTTAGGCTGGGTTCAAGTCCCAATTTGAGGTGCAGTTTCACCTGTACCCTCTCCTCCATTTCACCTTTCAGAACATGATCTCTGGAGCACAAATTTGCCCTTTGTAATTATTTCTCCAGCTTTCGTATTTCTGCTTTCCCCGTTTCTCAACGAATTTTTTTATTCTTTGCTCAAAGTGTTACCCTAAGTATTTTTAAAGCAAGATAACATTTTAACATTTAATAAAATGAAATTAATACGTTAAAACACATTGGGAACTTTGAGGGAAAGATAGTGGATTGAATACACATCTGCTTCCTTTCAAAACTCCTTTGAAATAAGTAAAGAGATTTTCAAAAAGGCATAAACCTTTTAGAAAGGGTGGGGAGAATGGGAGAGAAGGCAGAAACAAAATCTTGAAACTTGGAATACAAAAGGCAAGTGGTATACAGCAGTCCTAAGAGCTGAGTAGTGAGAGACAATAAGCTATTCAATTCACACTGCAGAAACCCCCTGAATCTCAAGAATTTGTGGTTGTAGGGATCTCTGGAAATAAGGGAAGGGAGGAGGAGGAGAAGAGCTAGCAAAAAAAGACTGGTTGAGATTCTGTTTAAGAAATATTCAGGTCCTTACAGCCCAGCAATTACCCCTTACTTATCCCCAAGGGATAGAACAGTGGTAAAGCAGGGTCTCTGCATTGAGGATCACCAGACAGGATTGAGGGAGGAATACCCTACAGAAATAGGTAGATTAGCCAAACACATGCTGGGTACTAAGACCTTCATCGCATCAACTATACCTCAACTATACCTCAATAAAGAAGAAAAAGACCTAGAGTTTGGGAATTGAACTAATGATAGATACAAAGAAAGCTAAGCCAATTTAAAAATCATGCAGGTATTAGCTCTAGGGAAAATAAACTCTTGCATAGAGAAGAAAGTAATTGGATTTATGGCTATGTAAATACTGAGTACTGATCTAAAAACATATGTAATTACACTGGAAGGATGGGTTTTAGGGAAAGGTGCCATGTGTGATGGAGATGGAGGAGGAGAAAATAGAACTTAATCCTTAACTTGCATAGTGGGAATCAATATCTTAAAATGGAAAAATCCAGAAGGAGCAATACAAGCCTAATACTTAAAAGCATGGGAGTAAATATAAAATTCTTTTTATTTTTGGTCGTGCCACACAGCTTGTGGGATCTCAGTTCTCCGATCAGGGATTGAACCCCGGGCCACAGCAGTGAAAGTGCCAAATCCTAACCACTAGGCCACCAGGGAACTCCCTAAAATTCTTAACATTAAGCTAAAAGAGTAGAAAATTGTGCATGTGAAGGGGGAGAAATGGGGAGTTACATCTTTCAAAACAAACCTTGTAGAAATATCTGACTCTGTAAACATTGAGAATTTATAACCTTGTTAAAATTTAAAATGATTCAAAATATAATTTGCATAAAAGACATGCATTTAATTGAAAAACACTATGAATGACATTAGTCACTCATGATTGTAACTTTTAGTAATTCCCTTTAGCAACTTCTAAGAAAATATTTTTTAAATAAGTCCGCTAAATACAAGTGCAAGAAATGTGCTCAGGGCTTAGTTACAATTAGTTCTACATGAAGAGCCCCGTTATCATCTGGACTATCACTCTGCATTTCAAATAATATCCTGAGGTGAAACTAAGCAACATAGGAATTGAATTTCTTTTAAAAATGATCAAACTTTGATATTGATTTTTACTTCATTATCAGAATAAGGGTCGGAATTTGGTTTGGGAACTTGATTGTATTAATGTAACAGGTATAAGTGAGACATTTATCAAAAACACTAAGCAAAATCTCCAAAAAATATTGCTTTCCCTCTTTTTTTTTTTTTTTTTAATAGGGAGCATTTTCTTTTTTCAAATTTTATTTATTTATTTTATTTATGGCTGTGTTGGGTCTTCGTTTCTGTGCGAAGGCTTTCTCTAGTTGTGGCAAGTGGGGGCCACTCTTCATCGCGGTGCGCAGGCCTCTCACTATCGCGGCCTCTCTTGTTGCGGAGCACAGGCTCCAGACGTGCAGGCTCAGTAACTGGCTCACGGGCCCAGTTGCTCCGTGGCATGTGGGATCTTCCCAGACCAGGACTCGAACCCGTGTGCCCTGCATTGGCAGGCAGATTCTCAACCACTGCGCCACCAGGGAAGCCCATTGCTTTCCCTCTTAAGCCAATTTTTGCTAATCTCTGATTGTTTCTTCAGTCAGCCATTGTTATGGGTCTGTCCTGGTGCTTCTTGGATATATCCTATCTCTGCATCTGAGCTGTCATCTGAGCTGTCACTCTTCAAGCCTCTCTCCCCTACCTTGACTCATTCTTCATACACCTCTGGATATCCTGATATGAATAAACCCATATTCTTTTTTGTTTATTCATATCAAAATGGTCCCAGAATCTTTTTTTTTTTTTCAAAGTTGGGTTTTTCATTCTTTTTTTTTTTTTTTTTAAACTTCGGGTTTATTTATTTATTTATTTATTTATTTATTTATTTATTTATTTATCTATGGCTGTGTTGGGTCTTCGTTTCTGCACGAGGGCTTTTCTATAGTTACGGCAAGTGGGGGCCACTCTTCATCGCGGTGCGCGGGCCTCTCATTATCGTGGCCTCTCTTGTTGTGGAGCACAGGCTCCAGACGCGCAGGCTCAGTAATTGTGGCTCACGGGCCTAGTTGCTCCGCGGCATGTGGGATCTTCCCAGACCAGGGCTCGAACCCGTGGCCCCTGCATTGGCGGCAGATTCTCAACCACTGCACCACCAGGGAAGCCCGGTCCCAGAATCTTGAAGCCTGAGGCTGCACCTGTATTGGGGCCCTCTGCTGTCCTCCCATGGCTGGTCACATAGATTTGAGACCTGACCCCTGGAACCCCAGAAGCTGCTGTACTGGAATCATGTGGGATCAGAGAGTAAGAAAAATCTCAGAGGGACTTCCCTGGTGGCGCAGTGGTTAAGAATCCGCCTGCCAATGCAGGGGACACGGGTTCGAGCCCTGGTCCGGGAAGATCCCACAGGCCACGGAGCAAACAAGCCCGTGTGCCACAACTACTGAGCCTGCGCTCTAGAGCCCACGTGCCACAACTACTGAGCCCGTCCACCACAACTACTGAAGCCCACACGCCTAGAGTCTGTGCTCCACAACAAGAGAAGCCAGCATAATGAGAAGCCCGTGGTCCTCAATGAAGAGTAGCCCCCGCTTGCCACAACTAGAGAAAGCCCGCGCGCAGCAACCCAACATAGCCAAAAATAAATAAAATAAAATTAATTAATTTAAAAAAAAGAAAAGAAAAATCTCAGAATGCCCAGCATGGGGGAATATACTAAATAATCGGAGAGATTCAATCAGTGGATATTTATTGAGCATGTATCATGTTATAGGCACTGTTCTAGGTGTTTGGAATATGGGTGTAAACAAGAGTAAAACATTTCTGCCCTTCTTCCTGTAAGGACAGTGGCCCAGCATGGTGTGTCAGAGTAACACATGTAACACAGTAAAGAAGGTGTCCAGATGTGGAAGTAGGGGTGGCCCAATGAGGGGTATCAAAGCCTGAGTGCCGAGCATCTATTCCATGGTGTGGCAGTGTTTGGAGATTGGTTACATACAGGCAAATTGATCAAATATATGCATGTGCTAAGGATATGTTTTCAGGATATGAAGGACAATGGGTGCCAGGTTTCTCACTGTCATAGAAGGGAGTTACCAACATGAAAAAGGAAAAAACTAGAATTAACCTTGTGGTGTGGGATTGGAATTGGATGTATTATACGAATTCAATTTAAATAGATAAATATTATGTCAATACACATATCCTCTAGCCCTGGCCATTGATGGGGCCTGGGAACAATGACACTCTAGTGACCAGAGCTTGTTTTTTAAATACCGTTATCCACTATGAGGAATAAGGGCTCTTTGGAGAAATGGCTGATTCCAGGCTGAAGCAGGAAAAGAACAAGGTGAGCCTTAGAATATCTTATGCCAGAAAACAAAAAAGTGCACAAAGAATGATGGGGACATGTCAAAATGACACAGAAACTAGCTTGCAGAGGCTCTAGTGGCCAAATCAGGGACAATGTGAACATCAAAATAAATGATAGTAATGGATTATGACTCATTATAATTTGAATAAAGTAGGAAGCCAGGGGTCCATACTGATATAATAAGTAAATGCATACATTGACATTTTGATGAGGAACAAAATTTCTCAAAGTACCTTACCCTCTCCCAAATACTTCACAGTGGAGGTGACTTGCAGACATCACCTTATTCAAATGATGAATGTGAACACCATCAGTAACAGAATATTTAAAAACTGCATGTCACCTGAAAGGATCCAACGAGAAGAGCACAATCACTTCTGCAGTATCCCTGCCAGAGATGCATAACCTAATCTAATCAAGAGAATATCAGAAAAATCTTAGGTCATTTTACAACATAGCTGGTTTGTGGTCTTCAAAAGGGTTAAAGTCAGCAAAGTCAAGAAAAAAAGTGAAGAAGTGATCTAGATTGAAGGAAACTGAAAAACATTAACAACCAAATATAACACATGATTCTGAATTATACCTTTTAATTAAGAAGGACCTATGGGGACAGTTGATGAAATTGAATAGGATCTGATGATTAGGTGGTCCTAATTAGTCAGTGTTAACCTCCTGATTTGGATGATGTTTTGAGGGTATGTAGGAATTACACACAGAAGGATTCAGAGCCACTGGGCACCATGTTGGCAGTGTATTCTCAAACTGTTCAGAAAACATAAAAGGCTGTACTTTACTTGCAAATTTTGGGAAAGATTGAGATTATGTCAATGTCTTTAAAAAGTGGGAAAAACTCTTATTCTTTTGAAAGGTATAATTCAGCAAGAAGAGACAAATAAATGAGTAAGTAAAACATGTCTATCAAATGGTTATAGGCTTGAGCCCGGGGCACTCCCACAGTTAAAAATCAAACAGCAGAGAAACAGCCAGCCAAGAAGGACTGAGAAGGAGGCATCAATGAGGCAGGATGTAAATGAGAAGAAGCTGAGGAAGAAACCAGAAGTATGACAAATGCTGCTGAGAGATCAAGTAAGATGAACAGAAAACAAGTGATCACTAGAACTGGCCCCAAGGCATCATGGAAGGAGTCATGTTGGAGCAGTTTTCAGCTAAGTGAGGATAGCAGTCAGATGAAGAAGAGTTGAAAAGAGAAAGGGAGGTGAGGACGTGGAGTTGGTAAATATAGATATTTCATCCCACAAGTGCTGCTGTAAAAGGAAGCAGAGAATGATGTTGTAGTTGGAGGGTTATGTAGAGAATACAGAGAGTTCTTTGTAAGATGGAAGGTTACCAGGGCAGTTTGTACAGTGACGGGGGTGATCCAGCAAAGAGGGAGAAACTCAGGATGCAGGAAACAGCCTAAATTGGAGTAGTGAGAGGGCTTCGATGATGATTGCATGTGGAGACACTGCCATTGGCAGGAGCAGAGGCCCTTCATCCTAGTAAAAAAGGGGAAGGGAGAGACGATGGGCCCAGGGAAAGATGTGACCTCTGTTAATGGTGGTGAGGAGGGGGAGAATTTTGTCTAAGGTTGTGTCTATTCTCAGTGTAATATGAGGCCAGGTCCTCTACTGACAACAGAGAGTGTGGAAGGCCAGTGGTTGGGCATGTGTGCTGGGACTTTGAAATGAGAGAAGTAAATAGTGATAGTCATTTTGGAGAGTGGGGACACCGACACAGAAGGATTGCAGAGAAGTGACTAAGATGACCAGGCAGACTTGAAGGCCATTTGAGATTTGTGGTTATGAGTTTAAAGTGAGGGGAATTCCCTGACGGTCCAGTGGTTAAGACTCCGCACTTTCACTGCCGAGCGCGCGGGTTCAATCCCTGGTCGGGGAACTAAGATCCCACAAGCCGTGTGGCACGGTCAAAAAAATAAAAAATAAAAAAAATAAAGTGACATCTGTTAGCATGTTTTTGGATTTTTCCAGCAATATGCAGCTGTTTCGGTACAGGTGAGGATGTAGGAAATACTAAGTGTCAGATCATTTTTTTCCAAATATATACATATGTATTTCTTCAGAGATACTAAACGGCTCTAAACAAAGAGCCAGGTATGAATTGTAAAGCTTTTAATGAAAATGTTTGTATTTTTTACAGCACGCCGAATTTCACACCTGTGGTTAATTAGCAATTATTTCAATACTTGAAAACTCATCTGCCTCTGAATTTGTCATAATGCATGAATCTAACTTAATAAAATTAAGGAAAAGCAACAGGTCATCTAATCCCTCTTTATAGTCCGTCATGATCAGCAAGATGCATAAATGAGTTCTTTAAAAGGGATAAGATAGATTGATATATAAATTGTGAGTTTATTTTTAAAGCTGTGTAAATGCAACATTTCTAAGAAAACATTTAAATCAAAGGTCACACTTTATGGAAACAAAATTCTTAATTCAGGCTGTTTTTATTTTAGCCACTTGGCATTCTGCTCTTTTTAAAATTTTATATTGCCCAACAAAGAGTGGTTATCTTTTACTGTTTTTGGAGATGACAGAACAGATGAAGGTGTCACATGCCTACACAAGTGGGATTTTGCCTAAGATCAATTTGTTTAAACACATTCTTTGGTTATATTTTTATTGCATATTGGGGAGTACTTACATCATTCAAGATTAAGTCTGGGTTATTTGATTAAGAACTGAATGTACTGGACATATATTTGATAATTAAGATTTTAGACAAATATTCACCAGCATTAGTTCTATTAGCAAACCGAAAAATATTGTAGGCCTAGTATCAAACAGTAAACACATGAGGTAAACATTAAGCCTCTTAGAAGAAAGACCATATGCTCCTGCTTCTGTAAAAACATTATTTGTTTGAAAGAATGGTAGTATGACCTTTCGCTCAACTATTACTTCCTTAATGTGAAAAAGAGACAATGAGCTGAAGAAAGAAAACTCCACAGTTACACTCTGCAACCCTGAACATAACTCCTGAGATCTTGGTTTTGACAATGATTTCTCCATGCCACCCTGCAGAGAAAGATGAAACAAATGGTAATAAGTTTAAAACATACCTTTGTTGTAATACACATACTTCAAATCCTTTGGGGGAACAAAATAGTTTATCAATACTGAAATACAGGCTACAGATCAATCCAAGTATTAAATGGAGATATGTATACCAAGTACTTCCTGTCTCCCCCCAAGCCTTCACTAGAGCACAGAATGCTGAAGAAGAATGTTGAGTCCCGTGTAGTCCACAACTGCAAAGTACATTCCACATTTACTTAATTACAAAAATAATTTCAAGATATGCCAAGGAGTTCGTAGAGTGCGGAAAATCTTTAAAGCTGTAGAAATTGGGACTTCCCTAGTGGTACAGTGGTTGAGAATCCGCCTTCTAATGCACGGGACGCGGGTTAGAACCCCGGTCAGGGAAGTAAGATCCCGCATGCCGCGGGGCAACTAAGGCCGCGTGGCACAACTACTGAGCCCGAGCGCCACAGCTAGAGAGCCCGTGTGCTCTGAAGCCGGTGCGCCAAAGCTAGAGGGAAGTCCGCGCACGGCAACGAAGAGCCCGCGAGCTGCCACGAGGACCCGACGCAGCCAAAAATAATAAATAAATAAATAAATATTTTTAAAAAGAAAAAAACTCTAGAAATCCCCTAAAAAAAATTGAGGAGTAAAAGAATAAGATTCTGGGGCTTCCCTGGTGGCGCAGTCGTTGAGAGTCTGCCTGCCGGTGCAGGGGACGCGGGTTCGAGCCCTGGTCTGGGAGGATCCCGCGTGCCGCGGAGCGGCTGGGCCCGTGGGCCACGACTGCTGGGCCTGCGCGTCTGGAGCCTCTGCTCCGCAATGGGAGAGGCCGCGACGGTGAGAGGCCCGCGCACCGCGATGAGGAGTGGCCCCCGCTTGCCGCAACTGGAGAAAGCCCTCCCACAGAAACGAAGACACAACATAGCCATAAATAAATAAACAAATAAATTTAAAAAAAAGAATAAGATTCTGAATCAGTTAACGTAGATGGTTTCTATGTGATACATTGTTTAGCATATATCTAAAGCTGCAATTTTCAGTTCTCAGTAGCATACGTTGGTCTTCGGAAATATTCCCTCACTTCTCTCATAACAGTAGGGTAAAACAGCTCTCCCCTTTAACGATTAACACATAGCATGCTCTGTAACAGGAACTAACATAGTGTTGTAGGTCCATTATACTGCCAACACAGAGAAACGAACATACAAACAAACTCATAGAAAAAGAGGCTGGATTTGTGGTTACCAGAGGTGGAGGTTGTGGGTGGTGTGAGGGGAGGGGATTGGATGAAGGCAGTCAAAGGTACTACAAACTTCCAGTGATAAGTACTAAAGATATAATGTACAACATGATATATATAATTAACACTGCTATATGTTATATACGAAAGTTGTTGAGAGAATAAATCCTGAGACTTTGCATCACACACACAAATTTTTTCTTCTATTTCTTTAATTTTGTATCCATATGAGATAATGGATGTTCACTAAACTTACTGTGATCATCATTTCATGATGTATGTAAGTCAAATCATTATGCTGTACACCTTAAACTTATACAGTGCTGTATGTCAATTACATCTCAATAAAACTGGAAGGAAAAAAAAAAGCATACCATGCTTTAATGCCTTGTGGATCTTGGACAACCCTCTTTGCACATCGTACAGCTTCAGTGATGTCATCTTTCAGCAACACTGAAAGAGAATTGGTGAGAAATGGAAACAACGCTCATAGAAATTCCATTTTAAGTTTAGGTTCAGCCAGCTTCATTGTCTTAGGCTGAGAAAAGAACAACTAAAATTATTTTTTAAGAGTCCATGTATCTGTGAATGTTGGGGGAAAACTCTTTCTTCATTCCATCCCATTTGGCATGAAATAAAGCATTCTGTTTCTCATTTACCAAAGTCATAGGAAGCTCTGGAATTATTAAGTAATATGATAGAAGGTTCTCTTTTTACTAGGCACTGTAAAAAATAAAACAAAACAGAAACAAACCAACAAGCAGAAACCGGTCTAGCACTTTTTTGCTCAGCAATTCTACTACTGGAAATTCACCCTAAAGAAATAATAAGAGATGTACCCAAAGATGTATGTACAAGGTAGCAATTAATAATAGGGGAAAATGGAAACAGCCTAAGTGCTTAACATTAAGAGTTGGATTGATAAATTATAGAATATTTATAAAGTGGAATTCTATTCATCTTTAAAAAATAATATAGATTGGTATTTGTTGACAAAAGTAATTTTGTGTAATAAAGAGCAAATTGTAAAGCAGTAAATATAGTACAATTTCATTTTTGTTGAAACACACATTGCTTACATGTTTGTATGTGTGTACATCATATGTGTGTAACATAGCTTTACATTCATATATGTAAGTGATACATATCCTCAAAGAATATATGTATACCCAAAGTTTCCAGTGGTCATACATTTCTGGGTAGTAAGAATTTTTATTCAATGACCACAGATTATTATATAATACAGAATTTTTTTAAAATAAATTAACTGGATACAAAAGCATATTCTAAGACGAATCTTCTCTTTCAATATTTAAAAATTTAACAATATCAATTTTGTAATACTTCTCCAATATTTTACGTACTAAAGATTCCACATGTTATCTCTCTTTTAAAAGGAACTGAATAGAATATTTGTTTCACCCCAATTAAACAAATCCGTAAATTGTTAGAATAACAATGTTTATATAGGAACTATATTTTTTAGAGATACAAACTAAAGAATTTAGAAATGAAATGTCATAGTGTTTCTAATTCACTTTAAAATCACTCAGCAAAAAAAAAATATATGTATATATATATATAATATATACATAAAAGAAGTAAATATGACAAAATGTTTTACTGTTCTAAAGTACATGATGAGCATATTGATGTTTATTATACTAACATACTAAAGTTTCTAATTTTCCATATATTTAAAACATTTCATAATAAATAAAAAGCAAAAGCAATTTTTTAAAAAGGACCACACATATTCCTCCTCTTTGGTTAACTACTAATCCTTTCATTTTCCAATAAAGGAGGGTAGATGAAAAAAAAAAAAAAAAAAAAAAGACCACACACCAAATTATCCCTAAACCTCCCCAAACAAGGTAAGTAGGAGGAATGGCATTGTTCTTTTCTTTTCCTTTTTTAAAAATTTTATTTTATTTATTTATTTTTTAACACCTTTACTGGAGTATAATTGCTTTACAATGGTGTGTTAGTTTCTGCTCTATAACAAAGTAAATCAGCTATGCATATACATATATCCCCATATCCCCTCCCTCTTGCGTCTCCCTGCCACCCTCCCCATCCCAACCCTCTAGGTGGTCACAAAGCACAAAGTTGATCTCCCTGTGCTATGTGGCTGCTTCCCACTAGCGATCTATTTTACATTTGGTAGTGTACATATGTCCAATTGGCATTGTTCTTTACAAAGTATCAACAAGTCCAGTTATAATAAAGTGATGTCATTCCGAAGCTTTTGTATATTAGAAAACAGCAACCTTTTATGATACCAGCTCTTTAATTTCTTCCTTAAGGAATTATGAGAATAATAAAGAGTTTCTAGAAGTTAAGATGGAGTTTTTCTAGGTCCCTGATGAACCCTTCAAGGCCTTTTCATTTGTATTGAATCTCTATTCTTGTAAGTATAACCAGATGGATCCTGTGCCATCACTCAACATTATCTTGTCTTACCGCTGCAGCGTATTTGACAGCCGTTAAATGCTCTTGGGGTTTTGCCATCATTACACCAGTAGCGGCTATTGATTTGAAATATCCCATAATCAGTGCTTCGGCTTCCAGGATTGTAGTTTGTAGCTCGTGTGTTATAACTGCTTTCCCATTTGGCCAAACACACCCCTGAAAAAAACGTATCTTAAGTAATAAACAGCAACACCATATGACTTATAGTTCATAGCATAATTATATAGTTCTATTTAACTAATTCTATTTTACTAACGACTTTATAAAGATGTATTTTACTTGTAAAATATTTTAACACTTTGGTGTTAAAGGGCCCTTAAGAGAATTCTTTTGTTAGCAAATCATTTGGTAATACTAATGAAACAAGGTAACATATTTTTAAAAATATTAAAATAGCTGTTTCTTCCATTGCTATTACCCTTCCTCTGCTCCCATTCCTCAGGTAAGATTCAGCCTAGAATAGGAAAATCAACAGAGTTGTTGAGTGGGTTTGGTAATTAGCAGCAGATGCATATGCTAATGCTTTTTATTAGGAAAAATAAGGATTTTCTGGGAGAAAGAAAATTTCTTATGATACCTAAAGGTGAATTTGGATATCAAATTAGAATCCAGACAACGGGAGTCATAGAATAGGAAAGACTGTGTCATCCATCCGCCCATGTAGCCATTTGCTCATTCATTCAAAAATAGTTATGGAGGGGAAATGTTTGAATTCAATCTGAAAAATTCAGTGATTACATTGACAGATATGGACTAAAATATAAAGTAACTTTTACTTGGGGCACATCTTGAATTCTGTGGAAGAAAATGAAAAATAATCAACTAGAGTAAGAATAATAAAATGTCATTTCATGCTGCATTTCAGGAATCCTTATATAGATATTGATTGAGGGGAAATAGGTTCCTACTGTCCCTGTTTTAAGAATTCAATGTAATTTTTTAAAAACTTTGCTGTTAAAAACCCAACATCATGGTAGGGGGATTACAAATGAAAAAAATACTACATTACTCAGGCTTGCAGAACCCAAGTTCCAAACTGGAAATGGCTGGAGTCCAACACCAAGGGCTTGATAGACATATCCTCGGTGCACAAATGAATCTTTGAGTCAGCCTACATCTGCCAGCTGGCAAATTTAGTGGCACTAGAAGAGTACAACGGGTCCTGGCATGCTTAGAACGGTATAGAATTTGGTCCTCCTATGCCTCAATCCTTCACCTGGTACATCTGATTCTGAAGGAACAAGTTGATGTTTTTAACCATTGTAAGTGTACAAACCATCAAAGGAATAAAAAAGTCCATTCACTCAAAGTCCCTTTCTTATTCTTCACCCTCTATGAGTATCTGTCCCACAGCTGGCTAACTATTTGGAAGGATGAAGAAGAGTTAACTTACAGTTTGCCAGGCTGATTCCCTTAAAGCCATCCAATCCAAGTCTTTTCAGAGTTCTGGCAAGCTCACACCTCTCAAAGATCTTGCCTTGGACAGCGACAGAAAGGAGGAGAAGCCCCAGAATAAGCACAGCCTTCATGTTGACTGAGAAGCCAGACCTCCAGGCTGACCAGGCTGAGCTGGTCCTGGTATTTAACATCTTTTCACTTCCTTCTTCTCCGAGTGGTCTGGCAGCTCCACCCTTTGAGACATGTGGAAAACAGGAACCGTTTATTGGTCCACTGACTTTAAAAGTTTTCTTCCTTATGTTTGAAGAGGGATATTCTGAGGTCCTAAGGATGACCTGCAAGAAAATAATGAAATGACATTGCTTAAAGACATTGCTCAGGAAGAATTGGGATTAGCACTATTGCCAAAAGAGGAACCTCCTCCTATTTTATCATGAATTTCAGCAAGTATAAAGGGAAAAAACTGAACATTTTACGTAACTGCAAATGAGCTCCAATCTTTGATTAATATTCATTTTCATTAAATTGTTTTATGTGCCTTCACTATGTTGTCTTCATCTTTTTCACTTAAAATTACTTTATATACTTTCCACAAAAGAACACGACACTCTGTTTGTTGTTTTGATAGTTATATAGCACAACACCATGTTGCTCAGCCAGATTCCTATACTAACTTTTTTGTTTACTATTGTAAACTCTTAATTTATAAATCAATGTTTACTATTATAAGTAAGTCTCATGTGAACAACACTCCTAACTCCTTTCTGACAATGCCTTACATCACATTTCCATGTTAGAACGTAAAGGGTCATTATAAAGCAAGGGAACTTTATAGCAAAACCTACAGAAGAATACCAGAATATGTCACCAAAAAATCTTGCCCTTTGGCATGAGAATGATTTTGAGCTGAAAGCAATTGAAAAGAAGCAGATCCAAGAAAAGTTCTCTGCCCTCCCCCTATTTTCTTGAAAGCAGAACATAAATTTGTGCAGAAATTAATCACCTACAACCTTAGACACTTAGCCCCAAGACAGCACCAGAGGACTCTACAAACAACATTTACTGACTAGCTATTATCTTCCATTGGTTTCTTATATATTGATCATCCCACAATTTGCCACCCTTGGAAGCCTAGTGCTTGTTGTTCCTCTAAAAATATATTGTTCTTTGGTTAAGATGATATGTAAGTCCAAGTTCTAGCCACCTCTTGGAGTTACTCATCCCTGCATTTCTCATAAGTATATATGAGATATACATGTTAATAAACTTGTTCTCTTGTTAATCTGTCTTTTGTTCCAGAGCCCCAGCCAAAAACCTAAAAGGGTAAAAGGAAACAAATTTTTCCTCCTGTACAGTTTCTGGTGATGGGACAGTAAAAGTCTGGAACACTCCACTCTCCCTAGAGACTATAGTTTAGATATGGGATAACTGACAACAGACCAGCAGAAGGTAAGAATTCTTACCATGTGAGTCTCCCAGATCTCTGTCTGTAGTGCACAGTCAAGAGAGGAGGATAAACATTTCTCCTTGTCCCTTCCTTTCCAAATGCAAAGTGGCAGGAGAAAAACATTTGTGAAGATAGATCTTCAACTGTGACTTTTGTGATTTTGTTGTTGGTAATCAACACCTACGGGTATTGATTCTTAGCCTCCCAGAAAGAGTCATGTTTTCCTTTGTCTCTGTCTTTTGTGTCATTTGTCATAAGGATGAAAAACCGTAAGATGAGAATCTCCTTTTGTCTCATTTTATGTACTGAGAACTTGGCTTTGTAACCAGTGAGCATATTCCCTCTGGTTTCTGCCACTTGGGGCTGCAGACTGTCTGTCAGGCTTGCATCAGCAGCTAGTCAGCCAGCTAAGAGCCTAAGACATGAAGTGACAGGCAACATTCTCTTTGTCCAACCATGCTGGCTCTCAGGGGAGTTTGTCTTAATAAAGGGTCTCAGTCCATAAGGGGCCTTTATCACCCCTACCTTCATTGCCTTGTTCGTGAGGGAAAAATTCTCATCCCAGTATCCCATTTCTGGTAACACAGATAAGTAGGTCAGTGATTTTAGGTGTCTCACTTTGTGGGAGATAGAGGTTTCTTTGACACCTGTGACAATGAAGGTCTTTGCTTTCTTAGGCTATCTCTGGAGTGGCTCTGCATCTTGAGAGGGCTACATTTCTTAGCGGACACCTTTTGTGTCCATGGTTAAGCCTTGAAATTGGTTTTAAGACATAAAAAGACTGACTGGTTTGGAGTCACAATTGAAATAGGTATATTAAAGATTTGGACTTTTACATCTGAAAGGATTTTTAAGAGAGCCCTCATCTTAAACAGATGTCCTACTGGTACCTATGGGAAGATCAGATTAAGAAAGGAAGAAAGGAAGGAAGGAGGGAAGGAAGGAAGGAAGGAAAGAAGGAAGAAAGAAAGAAAGAAAGAAAGAAAGAAAGAAAGAAAGAAAGAAAGAAAGAAAGAAAGAAAGAAAGAGAGAAAGGAAGGAAGAGAGAAAGAAAGGAAGAAAGAAAGAAAGGAAGAAAGAAAGAAAGGAAGAAAGAAAGAAAGGAAGGAAGAAAGAAGAGCGGTACAGAGGAATACCTTGGCTAGTGTGAGAAAAAACAAAACACTTCCTTTACAAGATTAGGAGGGGAAGATCAGAGAACAAACGTTAAGAAGTGCAGGTGGCACTCAAGCAGGTGTACAACTTACGTAAATATTGATAGCCAGGAAACAGCTTTGATAAAGGTTCAGAAAATGCACTGGAAGAGTTGATTTATTGTCCCTTACTCTGTAAGCAGACCCCACCAGGTCCAGACCTTCCCCGTATTTTGGGCTGGCACTACAAAAAAAAAAAAAAAATCACTGAATTATCCTATCTTACCGTTAAAGAAAAGAGAAACATTACAGTAATTATCCTAGATTTCTGATAATGGGCAAATATGCCCAAGTTCCTTCTTAGATAAAACCTATAATCCTTTCTCAGTCCCTTGGAAATATTGATCTTACCATATCTTTGAAATGTAAGCATCCAAAGAGACAATTGTGGGGACTTCCCTGGTGGCGCAATGGTTAAGAATCCGCCTGCCAGTGCAGGGTACAAATGTTCAAGCCCTGGTCCGGGAAGATCCCACATGCCACGGAGCAACTAAGCCTGTGCGCCACAACTACTGAGACTGCGGTCTAGAGCCCGCGAGCCACAACTACTGAGTCCACGTGCCACAACTACGAAAGCCTGCGTGCCTAGAGTCCGTGCTCCGCAACAAGAGAAGCCACCACAATGAGAAGCCCGTGCACCTCAACGAAGAGTAGCCCCCGCTAGCTGCAACCAGAGAAAGCCCACACGCTTTCAAAGACCCAATGCAGCCAAAAATAAATAAATAAATGAATTTATTAAAAATAAAAAATAAAAAAATAACAAAGATAATTGTTGGCTAAAGCAACCATGGGACTGGAAAAAAAAAGAGAGAGAGAGAGTTTTAAAAACAAACTGCTATTTGATATTTCCATAAGCTCCCTTGCCCCAAATTTTGTCCACAGCCTCCATAAGATCACGTATTAAAGACAAGTAAAAATCTTAAAAGTCTTTTCCACAAATATTGGTAAAAGCTTCAGCCATCTGAGCAGGTAAACTTAACTTGTTCAATCTACCAGAAACACCATTTAGATCCAACTATTCTTTTATAAGCTATTGAGTTTTGTACTACTGTACCTGATATGTGGCTAACATTTTTAAATGAAATCTATAAGATCTCTGTTTGCATCTGTCTATGTGTCTATGTATATCTATACATGTATGTTATGCATATGTTATATTTTTCTCCCTCTGGATAGTATTCCTAAAAACTTGTGAAAGAGCTCTATTTAATTGGCTTAAAGAAAATACAAGCACTTATATAAATTAAGACTAGTCAAATAAGTTTATGTTATCTCTACTAGATGCTTGAGATTATAAAATTATAAATTTAACCTAAGGAAATAAAGTTACAATAAAAACGATTTTCTTAATGTATGTCAACATGGTAGGGGGAAAAAAATCCATGTTTAAATGTTTAGGTTCTTTGCTTCTGTGATTTTTGCTACTTGCCTAGTTTGTCAACAACAAAAATAACTTAAAATGATGGTTAACTTTTCATATCTCATGAAATTTTCATGGCAACTCAAGAATAATTGTTAAGAACACATGAATTAAATGGATGTAAGTGGGAGAAAAGTTTGTAAATGAATTTTGCAACAATCATTATGTTCTATAAAATATGTCTGCTTAAAAATAGTTTCCAAAATCTTTTCGTAACCTTAACTGTAAATGATGGATATTCATTGAATATCTAGATAATTTCCAAATAAGAGAAAATACTGAAACATTAATTGCCAAACATAGGTTAAGGTTATCTGCTTTTGACTTCTTATTACAGAGAAACTAAAGATATTTGGGTCTGTTAATAACATGTTCTTTTTGCCACTTAAAAAAATTGTACTATAAAAAGGCATATGTCTCTAGAAATTACAAAATGATGTATTCTTGGGAGTTCCCTGGCAATCCAGTGCTTAGGACTTGGTGCATTCATTGCCGGGGCCCGGGTTCAATCCCTGGTTGGGGAACTAAGATCCCACAAGTCGTGCAGTGCTGCCAAAAAATAAATAAATAAATAAAAAGTAAAAGGAGCAAATAAGATAGAAGATGTGGGTTCTAGGAAACAGGGTTCTAATACAGGAAAGAGGAGAAGGGAAATTATAGAGATGAAGGGAGAAGTGTCCCTGTGGACTCCCTGGGGAAAACCAGAAGAGATGGCCTGGAATGTCTGAACCTATTGAAGGGAGTTTGACAACTCTGGCTGAGACTTTGGGTAATGAATTAATACATGAATAAGTACATGGAAAACTAAGCAAACAGAAAAGTAAGGCAATTATTAACTCCAAGGAAACCAAAAAACTTAAGAAGAGAAATACAACCAAATTATACCATCAAATTATACTCATCTGTGAGTGTTTGTGCATGCTTGTAAAGGGGAACAACAAGGCAAGGGGAGCTGAGAGAGAGCTAAATCTTCATCTTCCTTGGTGGAAATAAATAGAAAATGTCTATGACTGAAAATCAAAACTGAGAAGAATAACCATGCTCTTGAGATATATGGCTGTAATACTAGAATATAGCTAAAGAAGCTAAAAATAGCTAAATAAGTTGAAAGGGATTATTACCTCTAGTGTTGGGAACTGGATGAGAAAGGTTAGGGCTATTTTTCACCATTAAACTTATAACACTTTATTTGACTTTAAAAATATATACATGTATTTTATGATTAAAAAAAGTTTAAAAATGTATTATGTAAGAAAAAGAACTAAAAGACATACACCAGAATGTTTACAGTGGTTATTTATGCATACTCTTCAGAATTTTTACTCAATTTGTATATTTTGGCATTTTTCAAGTTTTCTTCTTTCAGCATATATTACTTTTGCAATTAGCAAAATAATAAATAATTACACACACAGAGAGGAATGTGCAGAATCACTAAAAAAAAGGATGATTATTTTGAAGTCCTCGACATCCCTCTGTGTATATGAACTCAGCCATATTTGTAGAAATATTCTGCCATTTAACTTTAAAATTATCTTTCTCCTATACAGCTCTTCTGTACCCAGATCAGTGGTCTCTTAAGCTTCAATGGAAAGGAGTTAAATATTAATTTTCACTGAGCTTCATGAGCCGCATTAAAATGGCATATAAGCTATATAAAAAGAAACGTGAGAGAGTATCTTGGAACAATGCTGTTTTGGTAGGATCATTTTTATTGTATAGTTAATTTTTTTAAAAGGCTAAAAAATACTCTTACAAGAATAGAATTTATATTCCTTGGAATAAAGCACAAGTTGCCAAGCTCCTGGAACACTATGTCCCATCCAGGTTTTTTCTTTGGGAGACTATATCATTGAAGGAGGATAAACTGGGGAGGAGACTCCCTGAGGCCAGGGGTATTGAGGAGGCAAATGTGGCCAGATCTAAGATGACAGTGGTAGCAGGCTTAAAAAGTGGCAGGGCCCTGCATCCCACTCCCATGGGGGGCCCAGAGCAATGGCAAGAGGTCTCTTGGATGGCATGTAGTTGCTGGGGAAATTGAACACAAATTGCCCTGCCTTGGGAACTGATGAAGCTTTGAAAAGGAGCTTCTGCCTGCAAATGAACCACGTCAGCTTGGGTAATAACCACCGTATGAACATCTCAGTGATGGACCGAAACTCTAAGGTCTTCCTCAAGTTTTCTGGATTTTGTAGTTTCTTGAGATGCTTGGAAGCTCCTGGGCAGGGGATTAGCTAAAGAAGTTTAAAAAGACTATCACTGACTCACCATTTGGGGAAGTGGGGCTTAGAGACAAATTTTGTTTGATCTAGAAAAATAAAGCAAAGTGGTGTTTCTCACACCCATTTATGGTATAGCAAATTTATACCCACTGCACTATTTGATCTACATTTACCTGCTCTGAATGGGATTGGAGAGTGGGAAGTGAGATGGTTCTTGGGAGCCCTAGAGATGAAACTATTTTCCTGAAAATGGCTCTTTGGTTCCATGATTCAGGTCACCAGTAACTCTGGAGGTAAGCCTAGGTGTTTCAGTTTTCAGCGACTCAGACCATACGGACAGACCACTCTGTCTTGATAATCTTGTTTTGCTATCATCTATCCCATCATTTTTTTTGTTGTCATTCCTACAATCCTGTTTTTCTCTATTAGCACAAAATTAAAATCTATTTGTGTCAGTATATGAGGGACATGAAAAACTGTATGAAAATAGGATAACCTCAGAAAGTAACTGACAGTGGTAAATCAAAATTGTCTATATTAATGAAAAGAGGCATTGGCATGAGTTTTGTCAAAAGGTATAAACAATCACTTGTTAGTGAAGCAGTGCCATTTTCTTGAAGCCATTATGGACCTTGGGAGACCACGGTCAGGGCAGCTGCACTCACTGCATTCTGCAGCTGATGCCGTCCTTGTGTAGTTTGGCTCAGGGGTGCAGAGGACCTAGTCTCATCTCTGCTGTGGCAGCATGGCTGCTAGGAGAATTTGGAGGGGTGGGGCAGTTGGGAGGGCTGTGGCGGGGAACACCCCTGGGCTCTCTGGGGGAGCCCACATGTTGAAAGGTTAAGGTGGAGTAAATTCTTCTTCAATAATGTAGCGTGTAACAGCCTTGTGAAACAGGACCAGCACACAGCTGCTCCCAGCAAGTCCAGCAGCCTGGCCACAGGTCAGAGTGGCTCCCTGTGGGGACATTCCCTGACTTAGGAGCAGTGCTTGACCCCAATCCAAAGGTGGCATTTTGTTGGCCCCTCAGGTATATGGGTCATTGAAAAATGGTAAATGGTTTGGGTTTGCCTAACCCAGACCACTGTATTTTTTTCCTCAAGGATTAGTGACCACTTTCTCTTCTTTTAGCTCTCGATATCCCTGTAATTTAAGTTCCCACTCTTTGCAAAATTGATCAAACAAGATAATTTCCTGTGTTCCCTGACACCATCCAAACTCCAGAAATCATCTAACTTTTGTACTTAATTTTCTCTATGGTCTTGCTGTTTTTGTGTTTTGAGTCAGGTAATTGGTTCATACCGAGAAAAAATAATACTATTTAACATACACAAGAGAAATTATTTCTACTATGGTAGCAATACTGTGCTGTAAGAGTCTCTAGTTACTGTGCTCTAGCACAGAGCCACAAGTTACTGACCCATCAATTGATCATTAAGCCTAAAAAACAGTACTAGCCTAGTAATCTGCCATGTACTTTACTGCTAGTCATAGAGGAGATTTTACCATTCCTGACACTTGCCACGTACTCACTCTCTTCTCTGTCTTCATTCCTGCTGTTTCCTCAGTGTACTATGTAGACAATGAAAGAAATGTTAGGATATCTGGTGGCAAAGAGAAAGTTGGAGGGGTGAGCAGGACCAGACCTGGAAGCTTAATCCCCAAAACTGTGAGATTTAGCCCTTAATCCCAAAGATAATGGGAAACTATTCATGAGTATTAAACTGGAGAGTAACTGGATCAAAATCTTAACAAAACAAAACAAAACAAAACACTCTAGATTGGATTCAGGGACCGCTGCTAGAAAACTGGCAAGTAATCCAGATGGCAGACGAAGGTGGGGGTGGGTAACAGAGAGAACTGGGAGGGTTTCAGAGATATTTAGGAGGTTTGAATAATCAGGATTAGAGATTATCCAGACCAGTTCGAGATACAGGGGAAAAGGAAAGGTAAATAATACTAGCTTTTGTTTATCAAATGCTTATGAAGTGTTAACCACTTAATAAACATTACTTATAGTTCTTACAGGGGTCTTAAAGGTAGGTATTATATCTATTTTACAGATGAAAAAATATGTGTCCCAGAGAAGAAAAGCCTCTTGCCCAAAGACATATAGCTAGCGAGTGGAAGAGCCTGGATTTGGGTTCAGGTCAGTTCCATGGTCTTTTCAGTCTACCACATTACCTTGTAAAAGTTGAAGTGAATGGGAAGAAATACTACCGCGACCCAATTCTCACCCTTTGACACACTATAACTCCTTTGTCTACCTCCTGTCTGATTTTAGTTCCCAGTACAGTTGTGCAAGCCCATTTTATGTATTTATTTTAAAAGTGTGATTTTTCTCTAAGAGGTTGATCTAACACCAGGAAATGCCATGGAACAGTTAAGAGACTATTTAAAAATCAATATTCTTGATATGTGAACAACTGATAATTGTGGCAAGCTTTTGATTTCTTTGTGAATACTTTCTTTGTACTATTACTTCTGTTATCATTATGCAATCAGAACTTAGGCTGGATCTCATTTCACTTCCCCTTTTCACATTATGAACAAGTATTTCCCTTCCCACAATCGGTTGGGTTACAAAATCCTTTACCAGTTTACACAACAATTGGGCATTCATCATTGAGAAATTATAATGAAATAGGTAACTGACTTTTCAAACGTGATAAAACAGTCTTGTTTACAAAGAGATGGAAATGCTCCCACTTTAGTTTCCTCTTTCCAGAAGAGTATTCTGATTTCATTTCTCTATTAAGTATGACTTTTGGGTTTCAGGTTTGTTTGATCTTTTTATTTGTGCCAGTGCAACTGCATAATCATTAAACTTCTTTCATTGAACTAGAAAACAACGATCTCAATCTGTACATTAGCTCTGGTAACATCACAAAATGTTGGAGGAGGAGAGAAGAAATTGTTGCAAATTGGGGAATAAGGTCATGTATTTGGGTTGTATTTTCCCCCCTCTCGACAAACAAACATTTTATTGCTACCCTTAGCAAGCAAATAAGATAATATGCTTAACTTCTTATTTAATTGGAGATGGTGTTGTTCTCCCTTTGACATCACTAAGTTGTTTAAGATGCAGCCACACATTTTCTCACCCCAATCCCCCATCTCAGGTCAATAACATACCTCTGTGAGGTGGCTGGTTTGCTGGCATGGGAGTGGTTTATTTCCAACTCAGTCAGAAAGGAACTGAACACACAAACATAGCACCATTTACACACAGGTCTCACAATGAACTGACCCAAAGATGATGAGGGCTAGTGTCAGTGCCTTACACATTTATTTTGGAAAATAGTTTCTTTGACTGCCGATTCAAAATGATTTTCAATTAAAAAGTAACTTAGTAAATTAGAAATACTATACAAATATAGAATGGTAAACTCTAACCTGCTAAAAAAAAAATGAATGGATGTTTTAACATCTAGGAAGTTAAGATAATTTTCAGTTTCCTCATAAGAATACTATCTTCTAAAATGGAAAAGTTTACATACACACATATACATACACACATGACTACTAATTTTTGTGAAAAATAATAGGAATAAAATAAACCTAAATACAGAAAAACTACACTTAAAATATCTTCCTCATGTAAGAAATTCAATTCACTGCAAGTCAAATATCCTCAATGTACTCTGGCATGTGAAATCTAGTTTAGATCTGAATTTTGTGACAGGACTACTGACATGTCTTTCTAAGTAGTCTCCTTATGTCCAGTTTCTCTCCCCTCCAACCTACTTTGCATCCAGAGCATGCCAACCCTGAACTCAGAGGACTCAGAGTTTATAACACACATATGTCAATCACATGTCATCTATGACTTTATTGTCTATTTTGTGGTTTGCTGTCATATTGTCCTCATATTCATCATGATGAGCTCTTTGAGGACTTATGCTCCTTTAAGGTTTCTCCTCTGCCGTCTCAGAAAGAAGCACACTCGTGTGTACAGTGTAGACATTCAACAAAATTGGTAAATTCCCTGTATAAAAAATGCATTCCACCTACAATTAAGGTGTTATTCTTCTCTCTTGACTACCTGTGTTAAAACAGTGTTTTGATATTACAAATGATGCAAGGAAATAATACAAACTTACAAATAAAAACCAACCACAAACTACATAAGGATGTGCTTCTCCAACATGAGAAAACAATTACAAAAAGGTAACCTAGAATTTTAAAGAAAGAATCATTTTTTTATAAAGAGTTAACTCAGGTCTCTGGAATAAATTAGAAATAAGACAATAAGTTTGAGACACAGGATTCCTCATGCCAATATATGTAAAAAATTTTGAAGGTATTATTCAACGCTTCACTAAAGTTAGTAAGGGAAAAAAATTTCTACTTCAATTGTCAAGAAATTATACATGAATAATTGTATTATGGAAGAAGGTTCTGTGTACATTTGGTTGTAAGTTTAGGAATTTGTCCATTAATTAATTCAATAAATAATGAAAGTTGATTGATTGGATACTTTCTATTTTAGAGGCACCATGTTAATGCTGAGGATACCAAGGTGAAAAGGCATGACTGTTTTCCTCTATAGGACATGCAAACCAATGGTTACAACCCAATATATACTTGCTTTATTGTTGGTCTGCACAGAGGGCTGATGGAGCACAGAGGGGACCTGAAGTCAGTGGGGAAGAGACAGTGAAGGCTTCACAGCATTTTAGCTGGATGAGAACTGGAGGGAGAATAGGATTTTGTATGGTGGGCAACTGGGGTAGGAGACTTGTGATAGGAACTTCCCATGTCTGGTTCTCTTCCTTCCAGTCACAGGGGAGGATTATACTTCCCTACACCCTTGAATTTAGGGAGAGCTATGTAACTAATTCTGGCCAATGAGCTATGGGTAGAAATGATGTGAGTCACTTCTAAACTGAAACATTTAAGTGCTAGTGCAAAACACTCCAGTACTTTTCTATCTGCCTTGGCAGCTGGTGAAGTTGTATGTGTCAGAAGGTGTAGCTACCTGTTGGTAAAACCTCTGTCAGCCCGGGTGCCTGAGTGACTGTGTGGAACAGAACCACTTGCTGAACTATGATAGACATTGTGGCATGAACAAGAAATAAACTGTGTGTTTAGCCATGGAAATTCTGGGAGTGTTTTGTTATTTCATCATTTCAGATGGAGGTAAAACAATTTTAAAAACAAAGGAAAGGGAGGGAGCTGCTGTCACCATGTTGTTGGTCGCCGCCCGCTCGGGCCCTTTCGCGCCCGTCCTGTCGGCCACTAGTGCAGGCCTCGGTGCCCGCCACCTCGGAGTCGCCAGTGCTGGATGTGAAGTAGTCCTTCTTGTGCTGGGAGTCCCGAGTGGCCAGGCTGCGCAGGCAGGCCTTTGGTCACCTCCGTGGGCCTCAATGTCCCTGCTTCTGTTCGTTATTCCCATATGAACATCAAAGTGCCTGACTTCTCTATCATTGCGCTCAAGTGTTAGATAGTACAAAGTCTTCAAAAGAGAGCAGCGAGGCTAGAAAAGGTTTCTCCTATTTGTTAACTGCAACAACTACTGTGGGTGTCGCGTATGCTGCCAAGAATGTCGTTTCTCAGTTCGTTTCCAGCATGAGTGCTTCTGCTGATGTGTTGGCCATGTCCAAAACCAGAATCAAGTTATCCGATCTTCCAGAGGGCAAGAACATGGCTTTCAAATGGAGAGGCCAACCCCTGTTTGTGCGCCATAGAACCAAGAAGGAAATTGACCAGAAAGCTGCAGTTGAAGTACTCCAGTTGAGGGACTCACAGCATGATTTAGAACGAGTAAAGAAACCTGAATGGTTTGTCCTGATAGGTGTGTGCACTCATCTTGGTTGTGTACCCGTTGCAAATGCAGGAGATTTTGGTGGTTATTATTGCCCTTGCCGTGGGTCACACTATGATGCATCTGGCAGGATCAGGAAGGGGTCTGCACCTCTCAACCTTGAAGTTCCCTCATATGAGTTCACCAGTGATGATATAGTGATTGTTGGTTAGAGACCTGGACTCAAGTCATAAGTTTCTTTCAGTCTTCGTGTCACCTCAGAAGAGTTACTTGAGAACAAGCCTTCTGTACTTCGAATTAGTTGATTTGAAATATTTAAGAATTGCTAATAATGTGTTTGCAAACATGTGAAGTAAACTGAATTTCATGTTGAATACTTTCAAGCATTCACCTAATAAAGCCACTGTTAAACACTGTTATGCTCAAAGACTTCAAAGGTGCAGTGTCTTTGAGAGTTAATTCTAATTAAAAATTACAGACTGGTGTACGGAGAGAAAAAAAAGAAAATAACAAAGGAAAGGGAGAATAGACAAATCTCCCATGCCAAAGTATTCCAAAAAATTTACGTAGATACTCTGCCCTCAAGGAAGTGGTGTGTAACTAACCACTCCTTAAGTGTGGGCTGTGCATAGTGACTTTCTTCCCAAGAATATAGCATGGAAAGGAGCAAAAAGAGTAATTTTACTGCAGAGAAACCTGACAAATGCTACTTCAGCCAGTGGATCAAGGTTAATATCAACAGTAATAAGTTATGTTGATAGTATGTATCCTAGATACCAAGTGATGAAAATGGTATCTGTGGTCTCCCTCCCCAAGACACATGATCCTTGCCTAGCCATGAGAAAAACATCAAGACAAATCCCAGTTAAGCATTGTTCTACAAAATACCCCATCAGTGCCCCTCAAAACTGTCAAGGTCATCAAAAACAAGCAAAGTCTGAGAAACTATTAGAGCTAAGAGGAGCCAAAAGAACCTAGCAACTAAATGTAACGTGGTACTCTAGATAGGATCCTAGAACAGAAAAAGGACATTTGGTAAAAACTAAGGAAATCTGAATAAAGTATGAACTTTATTTACTAATAACTTTTCGATATTGGTTCATTAATTGTAACAAATGTACTACGCTGAGGTAAGATGTTAAAAATAGGGGAAAGTGGGTTTGGGGAATACAGAAACTATATGTACTATCTTAGCAATTTTTATGTAAATCTCAAACTATTCTAAAATTAAAAGTTTATTTTAAAAAAAGAGGTATAAGAGAGAACATAGTATGTTCTGGAAATTCCTTTTGAAGTGGGGAGTGGAAGTAAAGAGTTTGGCTAGGTAGGCAAAAGATCTTTTATGCTATTCAAAGGAGATTCAATTTGTAAATTGTATAGGCTGGGTGAGGAATTCCTAGAAGATCTGTGGATGGGCTTCAGGGGTGTTGCAAAACCTCTGAAGTTGTATAAGATTTTATTGTGTGTATGTGTATACGTACGTTTTTCTCAGAAGACTGTCAAAAGCTTTAATTATTATTTACTTATTCTTAAAGGGAAAAACACCTAAATGTGTTAATAATCATTGCTGAAGGTAATGTTGAAACTGAAATATTCTGAGCAAGAGATATGAAACAATTATATTTTGGTTTTTTGTTTGCTTGTTTGTTTGTTTTGGCAGTGCCATGTGGCATGCGGGATCTTAGTTCCCTAACCAGGATTCAAACCCATGCCCCCTGCATTGGGAACATGGAGTCTTAACCACTGGACCACCAGGGAAGTCCAAAACAATTATACTTTGTGTGCAAAAGAGATCCCTTCTTGGTAGTACAGACTAAAGTGATAATGTGTGTGTGTTTGGAGGAGGAAGGCAGGAGTTAAAAGCCAAGATAGTAATAAAGACCATGATCTTCAAACTCTTTTGATTGTGGTCTACTTTGCAGGGGGAAGAAATGATCCCATAAGATACCTTACCCTACTGTTGCCGCTTTCCTGAGAAACAAGTACTGAGTCTTTAGGATGAAGTATCATTTTTTTTAAACCAAAGTTTGATGGGATTATATATACATCTACTTTATCATTAGGGTTGTGAATGATTAATATTTGAATCAAAATGAATATATGTCTTTAAGGGTAGCTATAAACCTAAAGCACTATGATATGAATCTACATTTATGGGAAATTATAGTTAAAAAGCCAAAAAGCAGGAACTGAAAACCATGACACTGGTAACAAGGCATCCTTTCTGAAAATTAGGGTAATTCCAACTATTGATGTACAATAACATTGCATTCAGCCAGACTTCTTTATAGGGTATAGTTTAATCGGTAAATCCTATTCGTGTGCTAATTTTAGCTTATTAATACAAAATTTCAGTAATCCTTAGTAACTCATGTAAGTGGTTATTAATAATTAATCCTTTGTTGTATATATAAATGAAAATATATGGAGTTATGCATCATTAGCCCATAAAAATGGGGGAAAAATTTTAATGTGTTTTTTTTTTTTCAATTCATGGTCTCTTAGGAGGACCGTGGACTGCAAATAATTCTTTGAGAAATTGCTGTTACAATCTACAAGAGAAATAATGAAAGACCAAGACAGAAGCAGTCAGGAGGTACAGAGAACAGGAGACAGATAAGACAGATATCAAAGGATCAGAACCAGGGGAATTTTTGGATTGCTTGGATGGGGAGATACAAGGTAGAGGGGGAAAGCTAGCTTGATTTTTTGGTTTCTGGCAGGCCAATTAAGGGGAATACAGGACAGTGAATAAACTTAGAGGAGGACAGGGTGGGTAGGAGATAAGTCCAATTTTTAGTATGTTGTGTTTGAAATCCCAAGTCGATGTGTCTGGTAGGCAGCTGGGTCCTGTGATCTTTCAGCTTTAGAAAAAAGGGTCTGGGCTGGAGCTGTAAATTCTTAACTTAGAAAAGTGAAGCATTCATATCATAGTGTGACTTCTCTAACATTTACAACAATAAATAGGAGTTCCAATTTTTAAAAAGAATTCCATTATATATCTAGAAATAAATATGGGGGGGGGGAGTCAGCAATTAAGAATTCCTGAGATACAGCAAGAGTAACTACTTTTTAATGATTAGAAATTCTTGGTGGGGGAATTCCCTGGAGGACCAGTGGTTAGGACTCTGCACTTCCACTGCTGGGGGGCCGGGTTTGATCCCTGGTCGGGGAACTATGATCCTGCAAGACGCATGGTGCAGCCAAAAAAAAAAAAAAAGAAATTCTTGGTGAATGAAGTTTCTATTGCCTCATTTCTTGAAATTATGTTCCATTCATCTTTGTTTCTCCTTACCAATTTCTCTCCTCTTTAAATCATGGAATTCAGGTGTCCATTTATTTGTTGCTGTTGTTGTTGCTGCTGTTTTTCCTTCTTTTTTAAAAAAATTTTATTATTTTAAATTTTATATTGGAGTATGGTTGATTTATAATGTGTTAGTTTCAGGTGTACAGCAAATTGATTCAGTTATACATATATCTATTTTTTTCCCATTTAGGTTACGACAGAATATTGAGTTTCCTGTGCTATATAGTAGGTCCTTGTTATCTATTTTATATATAGTAGTGTGTACATGTTAATCCCAACCTCCTAATATATTCCTCTCCCCCGCCTTTTCCCTTTGGTAACCATAAGTTTGTTTCCTGTGTCTGTGAGCCCGTTTCTGTTTCCTAGATAAGTTCATTTGTATCATTTTTTAGATTCCACATATAAATGAATCATATATTTGTGTTTTGCTGACTTACTTGGCTTAGTATGATAATCTCTAGGTCCATCCATGTTGCTGCAAATGGCATTATTTCATTCTTTTTAATGGCTAATATTCCATTGTGTGTGTGTGTGTGATATATATATATCACATGTTCTTTATCTATTCATCTGTCAATGGACATTTAGGTTCCTTCCATGTCTTGGCTATTTTAAATAGTGCTATTTACATAGAGGTGCATGTATCTTTTTGAATTATAGTTTTGTCTTGGTATATCCCCAGGAGTAGGATTGCTGGATCATATGGCAACTCTATTTTTAGTTTTTTGAGGAACCTCCATACTGTTTTCCATAGTGGCTGCACCAATTTACATTCCCACCAAGAGTGCAAGAGGGTTCCCTTTTCTCCACGCCCTCTCCAGCATTTATTATTTGTAGACTTTTTAATTATAGCCATTCTGACTGGCGTGAGGTGGTATTTCACTGTAGTTTTGATTTGCATTTCTCTCATAGTTAGTGATGATGAGCATCTTTCCATGTGCCCATCGGCCATCTGTATGTCTTCTTTGGAGAAATGTCTGTTTAGGTCTTCTGTCCATTTTTCGACTGGGTTGTTTGTTTTTTTGTTACTGAATTGTAACTGAGCTGTTTGTATATTTTGGAAATTAAGCCCTTGTTGGTTCCATCATTTGCAAATATTTTCTCCCAGTCCGTAGGTTGTCATTTCGTTTTGTTTATGGTTTCCTTTGCTGTGCTAAAGCTTATTAAGTTTGATTAGGTCCCATTTGTTTATCTTTGCTTTTATTTCTATTGCCTTGGGAGACTGACCTAAGAAAACATTGGTATGATTTATGTCTGAGAATGTTTTGCCTATGTTAGTTTGAATAATTTCAGTGGGCTCTGGGCTATAGGAGTGGTCTCTAGTTGTTTGGTCCCTGGACCTGGGGTGATTTAGGGCAGGAGAAATATTGGCTCAATGTGTGAGAGTTAGATAAAAGAGGTAGTCAGAAGTATGGGCTCTCAACTGGTCGGTTTGCATATGAAAGGTATGTTCAGGCAAATTATTTACTATCTCTAGGAATTAGCTAGTCCTGGGAGGGGCAGTCTCTCCCCAGCCAACAAGGTCCCCAAGATGCTAACTGTCATAAAATACAAAGAATAAAAACATGATTAATATGATAAAACAGAATAATACATATTATTTTTGGCATATTAATACAGGCTTTATGAGTGTTTGTTTCTTTCGTAGTCCCTCTTGTCTTTGTCAACCCCATTCTCACCTCAGCAGCTTCTGAAAGATGCTTCAGTTTTTTTTTCTCTCTGGGTGATCCAGGCCTTGCCTTCTCTCTATCATAGCCAGATTTTAATGCAGCCTGCCTGGATAAGGCTGAGAGCTCCACTAAGAGGAAGACCTTCTAGACTGTTGGAGGTCAGGGGTGGGCAAGACTAGGGAATAAGAGTACTTTGGAAGGAGCTTTCTTCGTTGGAAGACCGACATCCAAGTTCTGGGGCTGGAAGAGAGGGAGTCCCAGTATAAAACCCAATGAGAGGTCAATCATGGGTCACCAAGCAATCAGTATCCTGCAACAGAGAATAAAATCTATTCTCCCTGACAGGGCTTCCCACATGCTTCAGCAACAACTGTCTCCAGGCTGGTGAAAGGTACAGTATATTGGCCTCTCCCTGAGAAGGGCTGAGGCTTAGCAATAGTGGTAACAGCTATGATGAACAGGTCATTTTCTTGAGTTGTCTGGGCTGTCCAGTTTCAGGATGAAGTGAGAGTAAATAGGATAGATACTCTGGACTGAGTAAGTATCCTTGGATTCTTTGAACTTCAAAGGAAGAGGTGTTTAAAGAAGATAGAACACACTTTTCTGTTAATGTGGCCAAGTGGGATCTTAATTGGGAAAACACCTCTGAATGGTGAAGTAGGACACTAAGGCAGGGCACCTTGCAGGATATAGAATTATGCAACTCAGGTACTAGATAAATATCCTTTCTTTCCAACCATCCTACCATGAAGAGGTTATCCATGGCTGAATTAGCACCATCAGAATCTACATTTCCTATAAGTGATATAAACTTGGCTCCAGGTGCCTCATACATATTTGCCCAAGTAACTGCTCTCTCTTCAAAAAAAAAAAAAAAAAAGATTAAAAAGCTGCACTAATCTCTATGATCCTAACCAGGATCATCCTCATGAAGTCATACTCTATGAAGTATATGCTCATACTCATTATTCATACTCTATGAAGCTCAATTTCTTCCTCTATAAAATGAGAGTACTAATGTTTACTCTGTAGCTTAGTTGAAATCATACCATGAAGATTATGGCAAATTTTAAACAATCAAGAAATGACAGCTCCTCTTCTTCCCCTCTCAGTTCTTTCTCTCTAAACAATAAAAACAACTTATTATTTTAATACATCACATGCCATAGCATTTACATATAATACTCTTCTGACTGTCTGAATAAACCACAAATCCAGAGAGACAAGAATAAAATGAGAAGATTTCATCATAGCTGATACAATATAAGAGTATAGTTGATACTAGAATAAGAATGAGAGAAAACAGAGAAAGTATATTACCTTCATGGCATCTATTTATTAGTTAATTTTAGAAATTTTTGAGGAAAAATAAACAATAAAAAGATACCATCTGGAAAGACAGCTATTAAAAATCGATCATAGTAATCAAGAAAGTATGATGTGGAAGAAAAGATAGACACATAGGTCAATGGAACAGAATAGAAAGCCCAGAAATAGACTTATACAAATATGCCCAGTTAATTTTTGACAAAAGAGCAAAAGCAACTTAATGGAGAAGGGATAGTCTTTTCAATAAATGGTGCTGGAATAATTGAATATCCATTGGCAAAAAGAAAAAAAAAGAACCTTGACCTAAACCTCACACTTTATGCAAAATTATGCTCAAAACAAAATTTGAACTTAAATGTAAAACTATAAAACTTAAAACTATAAAACTATAAAACTATAAAACTACAAAACTATAAAACTTAAATGTAAAACTATAAAACTTAAAACTATAAAACTATAAAACTACAAAACTATAAAACTTAAATGTAAAACTATAAAACTTAAAACTATAAAACTACAAAAGAACACAGGAGAAAATCTTGAGACCTAGAACAAGGTAAAGAATTCTTAGACTTGACACCAAAAGCATAATTCATAAGAGGAAAAATAGATAAATTGGACCTCATCAAAATAAACTTTTGCTCTGCAAAAGACCCTATTCAAAGGATGAAAAGACAAATTAGAGACCAGGGGAAAAATTTGCAAATCACTTATCAGACAAAATCCCTTTATCTAGAATACATAAAGGACCTTCAAATTTCAACATTAAAAAAATAATAATCTAATTAGAAAACTGGGCATTGACACGGAAAAGACATTCACAGACATTTCTCCAAAAAGGATAGATACACAGGTGGCAAATAAACAAATGAAAATATTTTTAACGTTATTATCCATTAGAGAAATGCAAATTAAAACTACAATAAGATATCATTATACACATGAGAATGAAAAAATTAAAAATAGCAAGAGCACCAAAAGCTGGCAAGGATGCAGAGAAACTGGATCACTCATACATTGCTCGTGGTAATGTAAAATATTACAGCCCTTCTAGAAAATATCTTGGCAATCCCTGTCAAAATTAAAAATGGACTTATTATACAGCCCAGCAACCCACTCTTGGGTATTTATTCCAGAGAAATGTCTTCTTTCCACATAAGAACTTGTATATGAATGTTCAAAGCAACTTTATTCTTAATAGCCAAAAACTGTAAACTATCCAAATTCCCTTGAATGGGTGAATGGTTAAACAATCTGTTGTGTCCACACCATGGAATACTACTCAGTGATTAAAAAAAAAAAAAAAAGGAACAAACTGTTGATACACACAACATCTTGGAGGAACCTCAAGGAAATTATACTAAATGAAAAAAGCTAATCTCGAAAGGATACATACTGGAAGATTCCACTTATTTAACATTCATGAAATAACATAATAAAAGAGATGGAGAATAGAATAGCAGTTACCAAGGGTTAGGGATGCGAGGAAGGAGATGGGTATGGCTATAAAGTTGTGAAAGAAAGGAGTCTTGTGGTAATGGGTACAGTTGAATATCTTGATTGTGGCAGTAATTATCTAAGGCTGCACATGTGATAAAACAGCATAAGGCCACACATAACATACTCACAAATACGTACATGTATAACTGGTGAAATTTAAATAAGCTCTCTAGATTGTATCAATGTCAGTTTTCTGACTTTGATGCTGTTCTATAGTTGTGCAAAATGTTAACATTGGAGGAGGCTGGAGGGAGAGTGCACAGGATTCTTCTGTACATTTCTTTGCAAACTTCTATGAATTTATAATTATTTCAAAATAAAGAAGTTTTTAAAGCTGCTATGAACATTTGAAAAATATAATTTATGATAAATAATTTTGTCAGATACACTGAAAAGATTTTCATATTTGTTCAACTTTACTGAATCTAAAACCTATTTTCTTCTCTTACCTTTTATTGAAAACCTTTTGACAGAATTATTTTGACACTTAGAAGCTGGTATGGACAAAACAGGCCAGTGAGAAATGTGTAACTGCCAGGTGTCCATAAATGATCTGGGCATTCTGTCATTTTAGGAAAGAGAAAATAAGCTGGGCATGAAAGTGTACCCTTTATCTTTAAATTTTTTCCTGTATCTGTTTCAGGTCGCTTGAACCTCAACATTGTTTTTATTTTTGTTTTATTTATTTTATTTTTATTTTGTTTTATGACTGTAAAAAGGACATAGATGTTGCAAAATTATATACAATATAGAATTGTTTTTAAAAAGAAAGTGAATTCCCCTGCCTACAAATCAAAATAGATCCTAATAAAGAGACCAAGAGGAATAGTTTTATTTTTTGGTGGTATAAATCTGAAGCTTATTTTGATAACTTAAGATAAAGATGGTAAAAACTAGAGCAACTACTAAACAAAACCCCTAAAAATAGTGAAAAATCATTAAACACATTAAAATGCTATATTAGAAAAATTCGTTTAATGCAAAAAAATGCAGTAAAGGACAAACAGTGGGACAAAAAAGACATGAGACATAAAAAACAAAAAGTAAAATGGCAGATGTAAATCCAGCTATATCAACAATAACATTAAATGTGAATGGATAAGAAAATTAATACCCATTCTTCACAAACTCTACCAAAAAATAGAAGAGGAAGAAACAGTACCTGACCCCTTTTATGAGGCAAATATTACCCTGACACCAAAACTAGAGAAAGACATCACAAGAACAGAAAACTACAGACCAATATTTCTTATGAATATCGATGTAAAAATCCTCGACAAAATACTAGCAAATTGAATGCAGCAACACATAAAAAGAATATACACCATGACCTAATGGATTTTATCCCAGGAATACTAGTTGGTTTAACATCTGAAAATCAGTGTAGCACATCACATCAACAGGATAAAAAATAAAAATCACACGATCATCTCAGTAGACAGAAAAAAATCACTGAAAAAATCCCACACCCTTTCATGATGAAACTACTCAACAAACTAGGAATAGAAGGGAACATATTCAATCTGATAAAGGACATCTATAAAAAACCCACAGATAACATTATACTTAATGATGAAAGACTGGATACTTTCCCCCTAAGATCAGGAACAAAACAAAGAAGACCACTCTCACCACTTCTATTCAACACTATACTGAAGGCCCTAGCCAGGCCAATTAGTTATGAGGAAGAAATAAAAGGCATCCAGATTAGAAAGGAAGAAGTAAAACTACCTCTATTCACAGATGACATGATCTTGTATATATTAGGTTGGCCAAAAAGTTTGTTTGGGTTTTTCTGTTATAGCTTACTGAAAAACGTGAACAAACTTTTTGGACAGCCCAATAGAATATCCTAAGGAATCCATTTTTAAAAAAAAACCTATTAGAACTAATAAACAAATTCAACAAGGTTGCAGGATACAAGATCAATATACAAAATCAACTTCATTTCTATACACTTTCAATGAACAATCCAAAGATGAAATTAAGAAAAGAATTCCTTTTACAAAAGCATAAAAAAGAATAAGATACTTAGGAATCACTTCAGCAAAAAAAAAGTGCAAAACGTATACACTGAAAACAACAAACCATTGTTGAAAGAAGTTAAAGATCTAAATAACTGGTAAAATACCACATGTTCGTGGACCAGAAGACTTACCATTGTTAGGACAGCAATATTCTCCAAACTGTACAATAGTCAGGACATGGAAGCAACCTAAGTGTCCATCGACAGATGAATGGATAAAGATGTGGCACATATATACAATGGAATATTACTCAGCCATAAAAACAGATGAAATTGAGTGGTTTGTAGTGAGGTGGACGGACCTAGAGTCTGTCATACAGAGTGAAGTTAGTCAGAAAGAGAAAAACAAATACCGTATGCTAACACATATATATGGAATCTAAAAAAAAAAAAAAAAAAAGTTCTGAAGAGCCTAGGGGCAGGACAGGAATAAAGACCCAGACGTAGAGAATGGACTTGAGGACACGGGGAGGGGGAAGGGTAAACTGGGACGAAGTGAGAGAGTGGCATGGGCTTATATATACTACCAAATGTAAAACAGATAGCTAGTGGGAAGCAGCCACATAGCACAGGGAGATCAGCTCGGTGCTTTGTGACCACCTAGAGGGGTGGGACACGGAGGGTGGGAGGGAGATGCAAGAGGGAGGAGATATGGGGATATATGATATATGTATAGCTGATTCACTTTGTTATAAAGCAGAAACTAACACACCATTGTAAAGCAATTATACTCCAATAAAGATGTTAAAAAAAAAACAAAAAAAAACAGTGGTACATCCCCCCTGCAAAAATCTCCAAACTGATCCACCTATCAGAATTCCAGGAACTTCTTTGTAGAAACTGACAAGCTGATTCTAAAATTCGTATGGAATTCAAGGAACCCAGAATAGACAAAACAATCTTGAAAAAGAAGAACAAAGTAGGAGGACTCACTCTCCCCAATTTCAAAACTTACTACAAAACAATAGTAATCAAGACAGTGTGGTACTGGTTAGGAGGGCTAGATTCAAAAAGACAGATAATAACCGGCATTGGTTAGGATGTGAAGAAACTGGAACCATCATACACTCCTGGCAGGAATGTAAAATGGGGCAATCATTTTGGAAAATAGTCTAGCAGTTTCTTAAAAGGTTAAACACAGAGGTACCTTATGACCCAGAAATTCAACTTCTAGGTTTCATTTCAAAAGAAATGAAAACACACGTTCATGTAAAACTTGCAAACAAATGTTCATAGCAGCATTATTCATAACAGCCAAAAAATGGAAACAACTCAAATGCCCATCAACTGATAAACAGATAAATAAAATGTGGTACATATATTTAACAGAATGCATATAATGGAATATTATTTGGCCATAAAAAGAAATGAAGTACTGATATAAGCTACAACGTGATGAATTTTGATAACATTATGCTAAGTGAAAAATGACAATCATAGAAGACCACACATTATATGCTGCTATTTGTATGTTGTATAGAGTTGTCCGGACAGGCAATCTTATAGAGACAGAAAGTAGATTAGTGACTGCCTAGTGCTAGGAGCATTGGGAAGAAATGAGA
Source organism: Eschrichtius robustus (assembly GCF_028021215.1). NCBI lineage: Eukaryota > Metazoa > Chordata > Mammalia > Artiodactyla > Eschrichtiidae > Eschrichtius > Eschrichtius robustus. Next base: position 58,174,051 of record NC_090836.1, on the reverse strand, counting down.
GGTGACTATTAATGGGTGATGAAAATAATTTTATCTCAATAAAGCTGTTATTTTTTTTTAAGGAGCCAAAGAACAAAGACTTGTTACATATGGAGAAACAAAGGGTGACATGAGAATTCTTGTCAGAAATAATACAATGAAGTCATTGGAGTAACATCTTTAAAGTACTGAAAGGCAAAAACTGTCAACCTAGTATTCTATACACAGAAAAATATCTTTCAAAAATAAAGTTGAAGCATCACACTTCTAAATAATACTTGGGTCAAAGAAGAAGTCTCAAGAGAAATGAAAAAATTGTTTAAACTAAATGAAAATTAAAATACAGCTTATCAAAGTGTATGGGATGCGGTGAAAACAGTGCTTACAGAGGAATTTATAGCATTAAATACATATATCGGTAGAGAAGAAGATGTAAAATAAAAAACCCTAAGCTTCTACCTTAGGAAACTAGAAAAAGAAGAACAATTCAAACCTAAAGCAGAGGAAAATAATACAAATTAGAGCAGAAATCAATGAAATTGAAAACAGGAAAATAGAGAATATTAACAAAGCCAAAATCTAGTTCTTTGAAAAAATGATTAAATTGATAAACCTCTACTAGGCTAACCAAATAAAAGAGAAAGAAGACACAAATTACTAAATTCTGATACATGTGCTGATTAGTACAAGTACTGATACAGGACGAACTTTGAAAAATTATGCTAAGTGAAAGAAGCCAGCCACAAAGGACCACATATTATGTGATTCCATTCATATAAAATGCCCAGACCAGGAAAATAGAGACAGAAGGTAGATTAGTGGTTGCCTTATGCTGGGGTTAAGGGCCAGGTGGGTGATAGCTGAAGGGGTACCTGGTTTCTTTTTGAGGTGATGAAAATGTTCTGAAATCAACATTGGTGATGATATACATTTCTGTGAATATATTAAAAACCATTGAATTGTACACTTTAAATGCATGAGTTGTATGGTATGTGAACTATATCTCAATAAAGGTGTCTAAGAGAAAAAGCAGGGTACAGAACATTGTATATAACAGGCTAATTGTGTCAGAAAAGAGGGAGGGAGGTTACCAAATATTTCAGCACAAAATGCTTATCTATGCTTAATATTTCAGGCAGGATATAGAAGACAGAATATATTTATTGTCTCCAGGGAAGAGAACTGGTGGCTGAAGGACATGTTTGGAGGAAACTTCACCTTACATTATCTTCTTGTACTTTTTGAATTTATACCTTGTGCTACATTATTAGGCAGATGTACCCTGAAGCTAATGAAGCTTAAGTTTTAGGGCCCCTCACTTGCATGGGCTCTTCATAAGGCCCCAAGAGGGGCCCTAATAACATATTTACGTGGTCATATGTGTTTGTAAAAATTCCAAAAATGAGATGTGTTAACTTCAACAACTAACCTTGCTGTTTCTTTCCACTCCAAATTCCCCTCCTTTACTTCTCCTTTTGTGTGATGTGTGGGGAAGGGAAAAGAGGGAATCTGGCTGTAAACATTTTGGGGAAATGGTTAAGGGAAAGTAGACTAAAGAGACACTTTTAGTTTCGGTTATGTGGATGGCAGTCACTTTCACATACAGCAAAATTATTGCTAGTTGACCTGGTGTAGAAATGACTTCCAGAAATATTATCTTATTATCCACTATGCCAACTCATCTGGCATTGCAGTAAGAAGGTGCAGGGATGGACCTTGAATTTAGACATAGGTAGGCAGAATGATGGGTCCCCAAAGATGTCCCGTGTCTTAATTCCCAGAACATGTAAATACGTTATGATTCATGGTGAGGGAGAATTAAGGTTGCACAGGGAATTAAAGTTGCTAATAAGATGATCTTAAAATAAGGAGATTATTGTGGATGATCTGGATGGGCCTAATGTAAGTTAAAGGGTCCTTAAATATGGAAGAGGGAGGCAAAAGAGTCAGTGTCAGAGTGATGCAACGTCAGAAAGACTCAACTGGCCATTACTGCCTCTGAAGATAAAAAGGGACCATCAGCCAAGGAATAAGGTGGAGCCTGTGGAAGCTGGAAAAGGAAAAACAACAACAACAATAAATCAAAAGCAAACTCTCCCCTGGAACTTCCAGAAGAGATGCAGCCCTACTGACACCTTGATTTTAGCTAAGTGAGACCCATCTTGGACTTCTGACCTCTAGAACTGGAGATAATAAAAGTGTGTTGTTCTAGGCCGGGGTGGGTAAATTTGTGGTGACTTGTTACAGCAGCAATAGGAAACTAATATACCATGTAACTTACTTTAATGAAACATGAGAGTGACATTTAATTGCCAGTGTGAGACACCACCACACTCCCTTTGACTTGCCACCATTGTAAATTTTTGTAGATGATAGAGATTGAGTGTTCATTCAGCTTGAGTTCCTGAAAGAGGATGAGTGATCAAGCATGGACACGTAATATGAATAAGGAAAAAAATCTTTGTTTTTAAGCCACTGAGATTTCAGGACTTTGTTGTTGTTGTTGTTACTGTAGCATAACCTAACCTATCCTAACTGACTGGCCCTCGAAGGAAGGAATCATACGACCAAGTGGTTATTTTCACTATATAAGGGTGGTTGTTTCAGCTTCTGGTAAATACTGCATCCTCATTAAAAGGAAGTTATATAATAAATGAGGCAATGAAAAATGTTGTCCTAGTGAATTATTTCACAATTAAAGTGGGAGAGAAAGCCCCTCAAAATCCTTAAGGCTTATGCAAACATGCTTGATGCATTTCACTTTATTTTTGAATAGGTAATACTTGGGGATAGGTACATGTTGGCTGAAAATTTTCATAATACTTCCTTCCTTAGAATTTCATAGTGTATATTATGTGACTACCTCTTTATATGACAGCGATTTTGTAATATATCCTATGGGAAATGGAAAGAGAATTCAGTCTTTTGTTCTAGAGTGGTTGGTCAAAATTTACTTTTTGCTATTGAAGATATTTTAAAAAGTTCCAGCATCACAAAGTAAAGGTATTTTCAAGTAAATGTTTAGGGTGGCGGTCAAATTTGACACAACTTCTATGAAGTTTTTATTCATAAATGAGCTGTTAGATTTCAGGGCATTTCAAAATTTTCTTGTGCAATGACTAATTTTAAATACTCAACAACCAGTGTTTCACCAATATCCTTGTCATAGTGACATGAATTTTGTGTTATCTTTGTAGATGTCACTATTTTGTGTCAAATCAGCGAGAAATTTTAAAATTTCCTATTGTGTTCTTATAATTCACTCCTCTTCTTTAATTGTATTATCAGACAGTCCATAAGTCTATTACTTTTATTAAAATTTTCTCTTATGAATTACTGCTTTTGTATGATCTGAAAATATTTGTTACAATTTGCTACTCAATGTCAGGATAACTTTTATTCATTTATATGCTCATTTAAAAAATAATTCTTGTTTCATATTCTATTAGTTTTTATCTGAATTTCCCCTTGGTTCCTTTTCTTTAAGAAAAAACCCAACTTTACTGAGGTATAAGTAACATATAATGAACTGCACATTTTAAAAGAATACAATTTGATAAGTTTTTATATATGCATATACCTGTGAGGCCATCACCACAGTCAAGAGAATGATCATATTCTTCACCTCCAAAAGATTCCTCTTGTTCCTTCCTCAAATATGTGCTTTGCAAAGATTCTCTCCCAGTCTTTTCATCATCTTAGCAGTGTCTTTTTAAAAGCACAAGTTTTATAAATTATGTTGAAGTTCAATTTATTTATTTGTTCTTTTCTTGATTGTGCTTTTGGTGTTGTATCTAAGAAATCTTTGCCTAATGTACAGGTCACAAGATTTTCTCTTATTTTTCTTCTAGAAGTTCTATAGGTTTTTCATTTAGGTCTACAATCCACCTTGAGTTATTTTCCATACGTAGTGTAAGGTATGGGTTCAAGTTCATTTTTTTGCATATGGATGTCTAATTGTCCCAGCACCACTTGTTAAAAGGCTATCCTTTCTCCACTACATTGCCTTTGTGCCTTTAAAACATTTTTTATATTTACAGAAAAGTTGCAAAGGTAGTACAGACAATTCCGTCACTGAGTTTCCCCAATGTTAATTTCTTAGATTTGACAAATGAACTAGAGTTACGTTAAGATGTTGACACTAGTAGATTACTATTAACTAAATTCTAGGCTTTATTTAGATCCCTCTAGTTTTTCCACTAATGTCCTTTTTCTGTGCCAGGACCCAACATAGGATACCACATTACATTTGTTTTTGTGTCTTATGTTTTCTTGGTTTACACATAAATCAAATAAAAATGCACTAGACCAAAGTCTTAAACACAGACAAGAAAGAACGTTAAGTGTTATTCTGAAGTGCTAATAGTTGTGGATCTTAAGATTTTAAAGCAAAAGAGAGAATTTCTTTTCAGAGGTCAGAATGAACAGTGGCATTCTCAAATAACAAATATTTCATAGGAATCATCAAAATAATTGCTGCTTTTAATCCATGAGCATTTGGGAAAATACTAAAATGAGAAAAGCTAATTTAACATTTATCCAAAACACTTTATTAAAAATGAATTTTAAAATGGGAAAATATGTATAAAATTAGCTGGTAAATAAATCAAACAGCAAGTAATAGTCCATTATTGGAGATTTTATTTCAGATATGACAGCCCTGACCAATTACTGATTTTTGTGTAATATGGTTATTACAGAAAACCTTATGAATGATTTTTAACTTTCCTGTCAGCTATAAACTAGCTATGACTTTATTCAAGAAAGTGAAGCAAGTTTTGGATGATCTGAATCTGTTTGTGAATGACATTTGTGGTCAGCTGTATGATAACAAAGCTGTAATGAAAGATGTGAACAAAGCATTCTTTTAAACCATGAACAAGTACACAATATGTGCTCTGTCTAGTTTCTTTAAATTCATTGGAGAAAATGTCGCTTCCTCACTACCAGGCTGTGTTGACTTGGATTCAACATTTTGCAACTATTATTTGTGTTCTTTTCAGGTTCATCTGGCAGATGAAGTATTTTTAAACATACATGCCAACTTAGAAGATCTGCCCATAATAAAGCTGTTCAAACTTTGCAACACGGGTTCAAAAACATACTAAGGACTCTAAAACAAATTTTCAAAGATTTGGAGAGAAAACTCACAAGAAGGTGCAACATGTTTTTCCTAAAAGTTGATAAAGCTCAAATAAACCATTAAAATTTTAAAACAATCATAAGATTATAGGAAAGGTGAAAGAGAATATTATAAAGAACTGTTTTCCCTAAATCATTTGAGAATAAATTGCTGAACTAATACCCATTATGTTAGGTGTATTCTTACAACCAAGGACATTCTCCTACATAACCACAATCAAAATCAGAGAATTAACACTGATACTTTACTACCAACTCAGACCCTATTCAAGTGTTGATAATTATCCCAACAATGTGTTTTAGAGCAAAAGAATCCAGTTTACCATCACACATTGACTTTGTCATGTCTCTATGGTCCTTTTAGGCTAGAACAGTTCCTTATAGTCTTTTCTCAACTTTTATGACCTTGACAATTTTGAAATCATAGTAATTTACTTTGTAGAAATGTCCCTCAATTTCGGTTTGTCTGATTTTTCCTCATGACTAGATTCAGATTGTGTACCTTTGGCAGGAATATTGCAGGTACTAGGCTGTGTTCTTTTCAATGCATCCTATTAGGTAGCACATGGTTTCTGTTTGTCTCATTACTGATGATAATCACTTTGATCACTTCAATTAAGGTGTGTCTACAAGGTACCTCCACTGTAAAATTAATGTTTTCCCCTTTATAATTAGTAAGTACTTTGTGTGGAGATATTTGAAACTGTGCAAATATCCCATTCCTTATCAATTCACCCATAACTTCAATTTATTTGTTTATATCTGTATAAGCTCACGCTTATTTTACAATATGGTAAAATCTTTTATTATCACTTTTTTGCAATTTAAAAAATGGTGGGGGCTTCCCTGGTGGCGCAGTGGTTGAGAATCTGCCTGCCAATGCAGGGGACACGGGTTCGAGCCCTGGTCTGGGAAGATCCCACATGCCGCGGAGCAACTAGGCCCGTGAGTCACAATTACTGAGCCTGCGCATCTGGAGCCTGTGCTTCGCAACAAGAGAGGCCGTGATAGTGAGAGGCCCGCGCACCGTGATGAAGAGTGGCCCCCACTTGCCGCAACTGGAGAAAGCCCCCGCACAGAAACAAAGAACCAACACATCCATAAATAAATAAATAAATAAATTAATTTAAAAAAAAATGGTGGTAAAATACATAATATAAAACTTAACCTCTTAACCATTTTTAAGTGTACAGTTCAGTAGAGTTAACTGTATTCACAACATTCATTGTTGTGTAATAGGTCTCTAGAACTTTTTCATGAAAAAGTAAAACTCTATATCTACCAAAAAACAACTCTCCATTTTTCTCTCCCCCAAGCCCCTGGCAGCCACCATTCAAATTTGTTTCCATGATTTTAATAGAAAATTTGGAATCAATAATTTTGACTGGGGACTAAACTAGATGTTTCATGATAGTGGAATAATATAGTATATGTCCTTTTGTGACTGGCTTATTTAACTCTGCATAATGTCCTTAAGGTTCATCCATGTTGTAGCATGTGACAGGATTTCCTTCCTTTTTTAAGACTGAATAATATTCCATTGTATGAATAAAACACACTTCATTCATCTGTTGATGGACATTTGGGCTGCTTCCACTCTTGGATATTGTGAATAATGCCGCAATGAACATGGGTGTGTGAATATTTCTTCAAAATCCTGCCTTTCAATATTTTTGGATATATACTTAGAAGAGGGATTGCCAGATCACATGGTAGTTCTAGTTTCAGTTTTTTAAGGAACTTTCATTCTGATTTCCACAGTGGGTGCACCATTTTACATTCTTACTGAAGGTACACAAGGATTCCAATTTCTCCACATCCTCACCAACACTTATTTTATTTTTTGTTTTGGGGTTTTTTTTTTGATAGTGGCCATCTTAGTGGGTATGAGGTGGTAGCTCATTGTTGGCTTAATTTGAATTTCTCTAGTGATTACTGATGTTGAGCATCTTTTCATATGCTTGTTGGCCATTCTTTGAAGAAATGTCTATTCAGGTCCTTTGCCCATTCTTTAATTGGTTTAATTGTTTTGTTGTTGAGCTGTTAAGAGTTCTTTGTATATCCTAAATATTAACCCTTTATCAGAAATATGATTTACAATTTTCTCCCATTCCATAGTTACCTTTTCACTCTGTTGTTTATTTTCTTTAACGTGTAGAAGTTTTTAGGTTTGATGTGGTCCCACTAATCTATGTTTGCTTTTGTTGCCTGTGCTTTTGGGTGTCATATCCAAGAAATCACTACCAAATCCAATGTCATCAAGTTTTTCTCCTATGTTTTCATCTAGGAGTTTTATAGTTTTAGGAGGAGACAAGGATTGAATACAGTTTTCAGAGGGAACATGGCCCTACTTACATCTAAATTTCCAAATTCTAGGTCTCAGAACTGTGAGTCAATACATTTATTGTTTTTGTGGTGCATTGTTATAGCAGCGCTAGGAAACAAATACAGAGGGTGCCTCCCCTGCCCCCTTGTTGCTCTGGCTGGTTTCTAGAAGGTAGAAGAACTTTGGATCTAAACTGTCATCAAGTTCACTGCCCACTATTATTCTCTACTTTTACAAAAGGATTCTGTTACTAGAATTGCTTACATGATTTCCAAAAAAAAGGACTGGGTCCTAATTCCATATGCTAACTCACAAATTATCCTGAATAAATAAATAAATATATATAATGAGTATATTCGTACATGGAGGCAAATGAACTTCTCCATAGTGTAAGTGTGACTGCAATATGTAAAGCTATTGCGTTACTGTGAGTTTGTGTCCTTGTCAAGTACTTGCATTGTTAGAAAAAATGGGAAGCTCCATTGTTAGGACTGTGGAGGCTTTAATGAGGTCACTGTTCCAGACTTTTATATACTCTCACTTTTCCCTGACCAGTTAGTAGCTTACTGGAGGGTGGGTATTTTGTAAAAATTTGTGCTCCCTGGGAGCTGCAACTTTATATAAGGCAACAAGTGGAAGATTGCCTTTCAAATGTGACTTGGCCATTCCTGAATATCATGACACTCAGTTTGTGTGAGACCCCAGACATCCACTGATTAATAATAACATCCCCTTCCAGCTACTTTCCCATTTCTTTGCTCTTTACAACAATACTTTTAAAAATTATCTCCTTTCTCTCCTCCCATTTCCTCCTGAATTCACTCCAATCATCCTTTTATCCTCACCACTCCATTAAAATCATTCCACTCAAAGTCACCAATGAATTCCAGATATCAAACCAAAAGGTCAATTCAGTCTTCATTTTATCGAAACCCTCAGTAGGCACGTGACACACTTCACTCCCTCTTTTGTGAAACTTGTCTTCTGAGACACCCTCCTTTTCTCTCCCTCTCTCCCTCCCTCCTTTCTTCCTTCCTTTCTCTCTTTCTCCCACCCTCCCTCCCTGTCTCCCCCCCCCCGCCCCCTTCTTTCTCTCCTCTCTCTCTTCCCCTCTTCCTTGGTTCTCTTACTCATGGGCTGCTGCCTCTGTCTTTTTGGTTGCATCATTCTATTTTCCCTATTTCTAGGCATAGGAGTCCTCTATGGTTCAGGCTGCTGACATTTTTTTCTTTATCCATCACATTCTCTCAGTGACCTCACCTGGTCCCACTGCTTTAAATAGTATTTAGACACTGATACCTTGCACAGTCATATCTTTAGCCATGAAATTGTCCCTGAATTCCAGATATGTACATCCAAATGACTACTTGATATCTCCACTTGGTAGTCTAATCGTTCTCTCAAACTCAACATGCCCAACATGAAACTTTTTATTCCTGCTCCCACCAGAAAATGTTTCTACCCCACCCTCCAGTCTTCTTTATCTCAGTGGAAGATAACTCCATTTTTTTATTTCTTAGGTCAAAAACTACAGAGATAGCCTTGATTTCTTTCTCTCACATTCACCTTTTGTCCATCAACAAATGTAGTTGGCTCTACCTTTAAAATATACTCAGTCTCACTGCTTCTCCGCTGCTATTACCTTAATCAAAACCACTTTAGGGACTTCCCTGGTGGTCCAGTGGTTAAGACTTCGCCTTTCATTGCAGGGGGTGCAGGTCTGATCCCTGGTCAGGGAGCTAATATTCCCACATGCCTCGCAGCCAAAAAACCAAAACATAAAACAGAGGCAATATTGTAACAAACTCAATAAAGACTTTAAAAAAATGGTCCACATCAAAAAAAAAGAAAAATCTTAAAAAAAAAACCCACACACTTTAATTTCAAACCTACACTAATGCAAAATTATTCCAATTGGTCTACCTGCTACCACAACTGCTCCCTAACAGCCTCTTCTTCAGATAGCGACCTGTGATAAAACTTAGGATTATATCACTCCTCTACTCATATCTTTCCAAGTTTCCTGTCACACCATGAGTAAAAGCTAAAATCTTTACCATTCCCTATAAAGCCCTACACAATCATGCCCCCAAACACTTCCCTAAACCCATTTCTGACCATTCTCCTCTTCCCTCATCCTACCATCCTTTGCTGCTTCACTTACCCTTTAGGGCATCTCCACTTACCATTCCCTCTGCTAGAATGGTCTTCTCCTTGATATCTACATAGCTGACTCCCTCACTATCTTTGGATCTCTGTTCAAACTGCACCTTATAAAAAAGGGCCTTCCCTGATGAACCTGTAAAAAAATATCCTGCCTTATTTCACTTAGTAACTTTAACACCAATTGGTATATTTGACCGTTGTCTATCTTTCCTCATTAAAAATAAGCTCCAAGTGAAGAGATGTGTTGTCTGTTCCACTCAGTGCTGCATTTCTAGCTCCTAGATCTGTGGTCGGCACATTTGTTAAATGAATGAATCTCTCCTACCTGGAGAGAGATGTGAACTACACAATGTCCTGATTTGGACACCATATATGACTTCACATAAACCCCTCTTCCAAGACATCCTGAATACTGCAGCACCACCTCTTTTGGGGCTAACCCTTAAAAGCATGCACATAAGAGCACTCAAAAAGTGAAGTTCATGAGCTATATCTTCTTCAGCCAAGTTAGCTCCATAATATCCAAAAAGAACTCAGTCATAGAAGACTGGGAGCCCCCCAAATTGATGAAAATATATCCACTGCTTCAGAGAAAAATTACCTTTTCATTTCTTCACTAATCTTGAGATGAAGGGATTTTTTTTTCCAATCTGGCCCTTAGAACAGTGCCTGGCATCTAGTAAGCAACTCAGTAATTCCTGAAAGAATGAATACACAGAACCCATTGGTAATTAAGGCCTTTCAAGTATTGGAAGACACTCTTCACTGCCACCCACATAATATCGATAGCTTCCCTAACCCATCTTGGCCTGCCACCTAGTGGTAGTTGCTTCTAACACTATGCTAGGGCCCATTCTGTCCCAAGAAGACTCGTTCTGGTAATCCCCATCTTAGCTAATTTCTTCAAGAAGCAGACTCCAACTGAGGTCATCATTCCAAGATTTGGCAGCCGTTAGCACGAGTAGCTGTTTTTCAAAACAGTTTTTGAAAAAAAGGAGGCACCACATCACCGTAAGGAGGACGAAGATGGTTTGGCACATGTTTATTACTGTCTAAGAGCAAAGGCTCTCACCCAGAGTGGCTCTAGGAGGCATAGAACTCCAGAACAGTCTGCTTGATGAGGGAGGACGACTGTTCAGTCTACATCCAAGTACACTGATTGTACTGACCACTGCATCCCATCTAAGACAATGAATACACAAAATATACTTGTGTGCAGCCTGACATGCAACTCAAAGTTTCAGAATGTTTATCTTGTTACTGACCATTGTTGGCAATTGCACTTCTCCCAACACCCACTCCAGTACGCTGGGACACTGGTGACCAGGCACGTGGCTTCCTTTAACCAGTATGGTGTTAAGACTAATTTTAAGGCTGTTCTGAGAGCAAGTAGTGTCATAAGCTCACTTCTAATATAAACCTTATGCTTTACATTGATGTTATTTGAAATTTTGAAATAAAACACATCAAAGCAATGGTAGTTTTTCCAAACTACACATCTTTCTTTCATGTTCAGAAGAGAGCAGGAGGCTGGTTATAACATTATCTGCTATCGCCATGCCCTCAATGGATTGTGCTATCTCCCACTTCAAGTCAACTCGTACTCAAATAAATCTTCAGATATAAATAGGAAATCAACTGTTTTAGAGTAGCATTTGTAATGTTTTTGGAAAAATACCTTAAGTATTAAATACTCGTTAGTAGCATTATCTAGGTATGATGATAGCTTGATCTAGAATTCAGTTGCACTTACACAACAAAAGGCTATTTCTATCACTGTAATTTTATTGTGTATTAAATATATCTAAAATATATATATTTACAGTTCAAAGAGTAAAAACACATGAGTGTCAACCATTCCGATTAACAAATACATTATGCCACCTTAGGAGCCTCCTGTGGCATGCTCTCTTGACTGTATTCCTCTACCTCCCTGCCTCCGGAACTACTATGCTAAATGTTGTTCATGACTTCCTTGAACTTTTCTGTTGTTTTCCTTACATAGGAATCTCTAATACACACTCAAAATTTTGCCTGTCTTGGAACTTCATATAAATAGAATAATACTGTGTGAATTCTGTGACTTGCTTCTTCCAGTCAATATAATTTTAAGACTCACTTATGGTGTTGTGTGCAGCTAGAGTTCTTGTCTTTCCAGACTATGTAGTATTTCATTGTTATGGATGCCCTGCTATTTATCTACTCTGTTGTTGGTGGGCATCTGAGCTGTTTCCAGTTTTTTTGCTATTGGAAATAATGTTGCTATATACATTCTTGTAAATGCCTCCAAGTACAAAGATACAAGTTTCCCTGGTGTATACATGCACATTTACTTTACAAAGTAATGCTAAACTGTTTTCCAAAGTGGTTTTAACAATTCACACCCTTTCCAGCAGTATACTTCATTGCACCATCTCCTAGCCAATATTTAGAACTGATTAAACTTTTTTTGGGGGGGCCAATCTAGTAGGTGTGAAATGGTACCTGTGATTTCAATATGCATTTCCTAGATTACTAATGAAGTTGGGTATCATTTCATATACTTATGGAATATTTTTGTGTGAAATATCAGTTCATGTCTGTTGCCCATTTTTCTACTGGGTTTCTGTCATTCTCTTATAGGTCTGTAGTTTATTATATATTCTTTTTTTTTTTTCACTTACGACAAAAGCCCTTTTTTTATTATTATATATTCTTGATATTAATCCTTTGTCAGTTTTATGTGTTCCAAGTGTCTTTCCCCAGTTTGGGGCTTCTCTTTTCACTCTCTGTGGTGTCTTTTAATGAACAGAAGTTCTTAATTTATTCACATTTATCAATCTTTCCCTTTATCATTTGTACTTGTATCTTAAGAAATCCTTCTCTAATCCAAGGTCATAAAGTTATTTCCTATATTTTCTTCTTAATAGACTAGCTTTGCCTCTCCCTCCCACTAAGTCCACATTTAATACACCTAGAATTGATATTTACATTTAACATTAGGTAGATCCCATTTTTCTATTTCAGTATAACCCATAGCAATTTCCATCTTCGCATAAAATCTATCTTTCATATATATGTGGTCTCTGGTCCCTCTATATTGTTCCATGACCTACTTATTTATTCATGTACAAAGTCTGCACTATCTTATTACAGGCCTTGATATGTGACAGAGCAACTCTTCCCTCTCTTTCTTGGTTATCATTTGCTTTTAATTCCGCATAAAGTTTAGAACGAGATTGTCATATCCAGTAAGACCTGACAAACCTCTTGGAATTTTAATTGGATTTGCACTGATGCTAAGTTAATTTGGAGGGAATGGCCATATTTACATTAAATCTTCCTATTCATGAACATGGTATGTCCATTGATTTGGGTCTATATGAACGCCTTCCATTAGAGGTTTAAAACTTTCTCCAAAAGGGCTTGCACATCTTTTATTAGATTTAAAACTAGCTACTTTATATCTAGTTTCAATATTGATGTTGTGCCCACAGAGTTTTCTAACCTTTTGATTCTAATAATTTATCTGTAGAATCTTTCATACCCTCTCCTATCTTCTGTAAGTAATGACCAGTAAATCCCACTGTCACATTCTCTAGATTTGCTCTTCTGACCCTAAAGTGGATTACTACTCTGCTATTGAATCTTCCTAAATTTGTTTCCTCACCTGTAAAATGAGGAACTCCAATGGAATTGATTTGATGCTTACATTAAAAATACCACCTGGGAAAGTGGCCAGCATATATTAGTCTCTTCAATGGCTTTCTTCCAGACAGCACATGGTTTTCTTTCTTTGTGTATTCATGGTATTTTGCACATGGCAGTCATTTTGAGTATTCACTGAGTATAAATTACTTTATTTCCTGACTCTCAAAGGGCAGAAAGAATATTCCTTGACTTATGTCCCCTTCCTGAATGCCACGTATAGCACAGAGTGGGCACTCAAACGCTAAAGAAAGATAGGCTTTTTCACCTAGGGTTAAAAACAAAAAAAGTATTATATAGCTATGTAAAATTAAGCCCACACTCTTATACCTACCACAAGAATTCTATTCAGAATGACATTAGAATACTATACTTTTCAAAGAAATGTTAAATATATTCTCCATATAAATAATCTATATGTAAATACAAAATATGTAGGTACAAAATTCCTTCTTTTCAAATGACCCTTATTATGTGCACTGAGAAAATTTAGAAGTATTTTCAGTATAAAGATGGAAATAAAAAAGGTTTTATTAACTGATTTCATCAGAATATTATCATTATTACTCTGATCTTTTGGTTTGACTATATTGCTGTGACTTAACGGGGACAATGGATTAGAAAAGAATCCTTCAGATCTTTCTTGGATGAAAGCCTGGCTTGGATTTTTCAGTTCTTGAGTTTGTCCTTAATTAGTTATTACTTTGGGTCTGAATGCATACACTTAACTGTTTCCTCAATTATAAAACGAACTTACTAAATTACAACTTACCCTTTTTTTTCTTACATAGTTATCACTAGATGGCAGCACACTAATATTTTAAAATATTAAGCCTCTGTAAAAAAAATCACAAAATATTTTAAAAGATGCCAATTTTCACCTCTAAAATCGATAATTTTTAAAGCACCCATTATTGAAAAGGATGTGGAGAAATACGCATTTTCACATACAGCTGTGGTGAAGGTCAATCAGAGGGCAACTTCATGTGTCAAAAACCTCAACTGTTCATACTTATTGAATCAAGCACCAAAATACACTTTTTGGAAAAGATGTGCATTTAGATTTACTTGTAAGGATTTTCATTATAATATCCTTTATACAAGTCAAAAGTCTAGTGAGATAACCTGAATACCCAATGATAAGAATTAAAATGCCCTCCACATAACCTACCTGTACAGTCCCTCTATAAAACTGACTTATTAACACAACATTCATGTCCAAGAACTTCTGCTTACTAATTACATTACATAAGACTCAGTGCGTGTGTTCCTAAACTATATCGATAGTATTTTTTCCTGTGATTTCATGACTTAACACTATGTAAACCAATAAAATGTGAGTGCAAACACAATTGGTTCAATGAAAACTACGTTAAGTGCTTTGGAAAGACTGGCTAAAGATGAGTCACTTTAAAAATCACAGTTGATAAAGAGGGACATTACACAATGAGAAAGGGGTCCATTCTCCAAGAAGACATAACAATTCTTAATGTGTATGTGCCTAACAACAGAATATCAAACTACATGAGGCAAAAACTGATAGAACTCCAGGAAAAAAATTAATTAAATAAAAATCACAGTTCACAATGTCATACTTCACACCCAACAAGATGGCTATTAGAAGAAAACTGGAAAATAGGTTTAGTAAAAATGTGGAGAAACTGAAATTCTCACGCATGGCTCGTGGAAATATAAAATGGTACAGCTGTTGTGGAAAAGCTTCAGGGTTCCTCAAAAAGTTAAATATAGAATTACCATATGATCCAACAATTCCACTCCTAGGTATATATCTAAAAGAATTTCAAGAAGAGACTCAAACAGATACTTGTACACCAATGTTCACAGCAGCATTATTCACCACAGCCAAAAGGTGGAAACAACCCAAATGTCCACTGACGAATTGATAAACAAAATGTGGTATATACATACAACGTAATATTCAGTCTTAAAAGTAATGAAATTCTAACACATGCTACAATTTGCATTTTGAAAACATTATGCTAAGTGAAATAAGCCAGCACATAGGACCAAATATTGTGTAATTTTACTTATATAATGTACCTAGGACACACAAATTCATAGAAAGTACAGTAGAGGTTGCCAGGGAGGGGCTAGAAGTGGGACAGGAATGGGGAGTTACTGTTTAGTGGGTACGGAATTTGTTTAGGATGTTCTAGAAATGTATAGTGGTAATGGCTGCACATTGTGAATGTACTTAATGCCACTAAAATGTATATTTAAAATGGTTTAAATGGCAATTTTTGTTATATACTTTACAATTTGAAAGATGCTGAATTAGCTCTTACAACTGTACTACCATAAGCATAAGCTAACAGGATAATGTGGTAGACCTAAACCTTAAGGACATTCATTCATTATTTACTGAACATCTATGTGCCATACTCTTATGTAGGCACTTGGGACTTACAAGATCCACGCTTTCATGTGCCTTATAGTCAAAGAGACAACAAAGATAACATATTGTGCTAGGTAACAACATATATTGTGTTAGGTAACACATAGAAAAATAAAGCAGAACTAAGGGAGATATTGGGTTCCATTCTTCAACAGAAAGGTGAAAATAAATCTCATTAAAATGACACTGTCATGCAGATATCCAAAGCATTCCAAGCAAGGAAAACGGCCCATACAAAGGCTAAGAGAGAGGAGTATGCCTGGACTGTTTGAAAAAGGAGGCCAGGGGAATTCCCCGGCAGTTCAGTGGTTAGGACTCTGAGTTCTCACTGCCGAGGGCCCAGGTTCAACCCCTGGTGGGGGAACTAAGATCCCACAAGCCACGTGGCATGGCCAAAAGAGGAGGCGAGAATGGCTGGAATGCAGCGAGCATGGGGAAAGGTACTGGGAGGTCTGGTTAGACAGGTAATAGGAGCCAAGTCACGGAGGAACCTTTTAAGGACTGGAGTTCTACTCTAGTACAAATGGGGAGCCATAGCAGGATTTTGAACAGAAACCACAGAAGCTCTGACAGCTGTGCTAAGAACAGACTGTAGAGAGGCAGGAGCAGAAAGCACGGAGAGCTGTTAGGAATCATTGCAGTAATACAGGCAAAGAATGAACGTAGTGCAAGCAGTAATGGGCTGTCAGATTCTAGGTATTTTCTGATGGTGGACAAAAAGATTTCCTGATGTACTGGATATGGGGTGTGAGAAGAGTCAATAATTTCAAGTTTTGACCCTAAGCATTTGAAATGATGTTGTTAGCTGTTAAGGAAGACTGTGGGCTGAGCAGGTGGTGGGGAATGGGTGAGGATGAAAGAATTCAGCCTTGGCATGTTATGTTTGGGATGCCTGTTTGATATTCAAGTAGAGATGTCGGTAGACACTTACGTCTCCAGTTTGAGAAAAAGGTCTGAATCGGAAATATAAATTTAGAAACTGACAGCATATTAATACTTAGAGCCATGAGACAGGAAAAGAGCACCAAGGAATGCAGGGAGGCTAAACCTCCTGGGAGTACCCCACAATTCAAAAGTTAGGGAAGAGACACAGAAGACTAAGAAGGATGTAAGGAATAATAAAATTTTAAATTAAAAATCTTCATTTATGACCCCATTTTATCTGCCTATTTATGTTCAACTGATCAACTTCTAATAAGAGGGCGTGTTCCATCCTCAACACTCACGTAAGCACGCGAAACAACTGGTAAAAGGTACCTTCAGGTTACCTCACCCAGGGGTGAGGAGTTGTGCCATTTATCTCCCTCCTCCCTTTAGTGTTCATCTACATACTCGGATCATTTAGAAAGCCAAGGACAACATAAAACTGATTACCACAGAAGTTTATAGGTAGGCAGTTTCCCAGTGTGTAGATATACACAGCATGTTGGTTGCCAGCCATCCCGAAACAATTTCTGAGATGCCTAAAAATGATTTCAACAAATGTTTACAATGGATATACTACTATTAACTGTGAAAAGCCAGCCATCACTAAATTCAGCGAATAACCATTAGCTCCAGTCTTCAGTCTGCAAATCACTTTCTAATAAAGTGAGCATGTTCTCAGGTTAAGTTAGATTCCAGCATTTTGTGTTTTCATTTTCTCCCTTACTTGGGAAAAGCTGAAGAAAGAGGAATGTAAAATGACTTACCAGTTTCAGGGGAAAAAGAACTAAAGTGGTACACAGTGATACTCGAGTTTCTCTACTGCACTGGGGTGCGGCCCAATTCCTGAGTCAATGCCAAAATTTCCCACAATGTTAAATTAACATTTCCACAAATGTTACTCACTGATCTTATATCTAATAGGATAGCTATAGTAATTATGTCAGTAGAACCTGTACAACTATTAATATGAAATATTTTTTTAAATAAAAATAACAAGATACAATTGAGTTGCTATGGCCCGTCCTATACAGCACAGTATATTTTACAGAACAGGTATGCTCAGTATTTGTGGAAATGAACATTTTTGTTTTATTTGGCCGCACTGCACGGCATGTGGGATCTTAGCTCCCTGACCAGGGATCTAAACCCTGCACCTCCCCCCCACTCCCCCCCCGCATTGGAACGGCGGAGTCCCAAGCACTGGACAGCCAGGGAAGTCCCAGAAATGAACATTTTAAAGTAATATACTCCTAAATGCTTACAGCTATCAATAAAGCTTTTTAATTTAGCACTTAAAGGCAGTGGGGGCTTAGTTTGATAACCATTCAGCACACAAGCTGTGTGGCTTTGCAGTCGTAAACCTACTCTAACTTCAACTCACCATTCTGCTAGCCATAACCCCTCAGAGCCTGTTGGCTCACTTGTAAAAGGAGAAAACCACCTTGTGTATTCGACAGGGTAAGAAACTCTATCGAGATAATAGGTACAACAGCAATCTTTAAAAAATGCTCATGGATGGACGTTGAGCATATGCTAAGTAAAATAAGCCAGACAAGTACCCTATGATATCATTTATATGCAGAATATAAAAAATCAAACATGTAATAAATCCTGATAGCAGTCCCTCCAACCCCCCCAAAAACAATGAGGACATGGATGATTCTATTCTGCAGCTGGGTTGACAGCCATTAAAGTGAAAAATGATGAAGACTCTCCTCATTAGTTTCTTCTTTTAATTGTTACTACAAAGTTATGGCTTTAATCCACATGTCTTCTAAACTCCAAAACCATATAACTATTAGATACATGACTACTTGCTATTTCTTGGATCTCAAAGGCATTAAATTCAGTGTCTCTCCATCTTTTTCCAACGTTTCCCACCTCAGGCAATGACATACCACTAGGCTCTAAACATCATCCTTCCAAACTTTCACAGTTATTACCAGTTTTGTCTCAAGTCTTTCACTAAATCAACTTTTCTCTACCACTATTATTCCCACTATCTCTCTAGTCAAAGGGCTCTTGTAATAGTTTCACTGGTTTACCTCATCTATTCTTTACCTGATTTAATGTGCAGCCAAGAAGCTTTCAGAAATGCTTTGACACTACAGACACTTCAATGATGCCACATCATTCCTGGGACAATCTTTAGGGTGATTTACAAGCCCTGCAGAGTCTTGGTCCTTGTCTGTTTCTTGAGCCCCACACACAGGCCATGTTCTACACTCCCTACTTCAGTCAAACCAGTATTCTTCCTAATACGCTCCCTCATACCAAAAGGCCTTTTGTGCAAACCTCCCTTTGCCTAGAAGGTACTCCCCTTCCCTTTTCCCCAAGTTAAATCTTATTCCTTCTTCAAGACTCGGTGTAACTTAAGGAAGTAAACTATTTTCTCAAGTTTTCCTATAAGCTATAGGTTTTTTGAAAGGTTTTAAAAATATATATATATATTCCTTATCTAACACTGAAAATAGCAAATGACTGGAATTGATATAACATGAAAATTCAAGAACTCTGTTAGTAAAATATAAAAGAGAAACAAAGATACAAGACAAGACAGCATTGGAAACCATTTCTAATATCATTTATTTTTGGAATTAAAACTAGAAGACTGGTAAAATTCTGTCTACGAATCCTTTATTATTTTTTGGTTGTGCCACACGGTTTGCAGGGATCTTAGTTCCCTGACCAGGGATCGAACCTGTGCCCCTGCAGTGGAAGTGCGGAGTTTTAAGTATTGGACCGCCAGGGAATTCCCTTACAAATCCTTTGTTAAAAAGCTCCCTCTTTCACCAAATCAGGCCTTGACTGACTCCTATTAAGTTTTGTGTAGCACCTGATTAAAAGATGTTCCCAATAATCTTTTCTTTCAAATACTCTTCAAGAGACTCAATTAACTCAATGCAAGTGAGGATCAATGAACACAACAATCCTCTTTAAAATGTAAACATATAACAAAGAGTATTAGCGAAACTAATAAAACCTCAAGCACAATTTTAATGGGGTCGCGGAAAGAGATCCTAGTAATGGTCATTTATTTCTTATATCGTTATTTCAACTGTTCAGAATTGCTACCTTCAACATACACTGAATCATACAGATGAGAAATCTGGGGCCTGATTTAACACCTGGCACACAAATCTTTATTGAAATCATAATTTGTTACTGTTTAAAAAAGTACTCTATATTACTTCAAAGCCAGTATGAAATATTTTTGCTGCAACCTAGAAACATTTTTACTTGATTAAAGTCTAGTAAGGTTAATAATCCTCTAAAATTAGACAAATGTTTTCTGAATCTTAGACTTAAAAATAAAGCAGCCTAGAAATCTTTTAGGTTTCTAAATCCTAATTTTAGTCAGATATCATCTGCTTTAAAGACCACCAAAATGCCAATACAAAAGAAAATGACCGGTATCTAGGAGGCTGGCTTAAAGATAAAATACAAACAGTACTATTTCTGTTATACTGCATATTGCAATTAGATATGAATTATTCACACCATACACAATGGTTAACAAATTATAAATCAAACAAACAAGACAAACTGCAAAGTATTATAAAAACTGTGTTTTATTTTCAATACAAGATAAATACCATGCTCATTACTAGTGCAGTTTAAAGGCCAACAATGGCCATATAGCAAACTGCTGAACAGTCACCTAAATGCTAAAGAAAGAAAAGACAGAAAGTAAACATTAAACACAAAATTGCAATTACAAACATTTTAATAAAATGGGATGAGCTTTTTAATAGAAGCTAATATGGAAGTCTAGTTCTCAGGGACACCAAAAAGATGTTTATTTGATCAAACATCACCTTACCTTTTGCACAGAAATCTTATTGTGAAGTCACCATAGAGTCAATAGCTAAAATTTTAAGACTTTCTTTGGTCTTCTGGTATTAGTCAAATTATTTACAAACCATGGTTCAGTAATGCATGTATACTGGTAATATGATACAGTTTTTTGTTAAGGGCTTTCGATTAAAAATTGTAAAACAACTTTGTAAGGCTGTACAAGGCTGTAAACTACTTTGCTAATATACCATGGAATGAAGAGGAAGAAGGAATAATAGACCTTTCTTTAAGGCTAAAGTCAATGTTATAGATGCATTCCTTAGAATACATTATGATTTACCCCAAAGGATCCTTTCCCATTAAATACCACCTGAGTACTACAATTTTCAAAGTAAAAAAATAAACATGAATTCACCATTTTAAAATAATTTAACTTACAGAATGCTGAGAAGTGTTACGCAGTAACAATGAGACAAAAAGAACACATCTTCAAAATGAAATGTTTTCACTAAATGCAGGGTCTGTCCAATTATGAAATTAATGTAAAACATTTACACCCATGGCGGAGTTTTAGGATACTCCCACAGGAAAAACTCTCCATAGTATTTATTATCTGCAGATACCACTTCAAGATTTGTGTGACTTCAATTAAACTCCACCTAATATTTTAAAAAACTCCCATTACAATATGCTAATTAATATAGCAGGAAGTCTTTAAAACATTAAAATCTGTCTATACCTAACGAAGTGTTTATATGTCCCATACAAAAACCATAGTAGCTGCATACTCAGAGTGAATGCCAACAACCTGAAATTTTAAAGAAATTGGTTAAGACAAACCTAAATCAATCTGAACAAGATACAACTGCCTGAATATTTTGAATATTCATAGAAATTCATATTGCTTCTTTCTAATACCAAGAAAGAAGAGTATAAGAACTTCCTCCCAGAAGCCTAGACATTTTAACACATTTTCTATTTCAACTTACAATAAGATACTTTAATCCTCAATCTTTTGAGTTCTCTAAATCAAAAATCTCATATTACAAACACAGGGAATGCTATATGTAAGGCCACATCTTAATAAATTTATAATTTTTGGTTGAATATTTATTAAAAAATTAGTCTAAGGCTTCTAAGAGTCAAGTTGCTAAAAAATAAAATACACCAGTGTTTAAACTGAAGGTTAACATAAAAAACAACACACACACACTGTAAAAACAGAAAAATGCTTTGCTACAAAAATCCCACTTAATATATTTTAGCACAAAAATGTCTAATGTGTACAATGGGTAAGCGTGCACTTAAAGTACATACAACTACGGGAAATATTACAGATGGCTATGGGATGCAAATGAACTTAATGAATAAAATTTAAAAGGCAGTTATCTGTAAAACAGCTAGGATCTCAATACTGTATTCTCAGTAAAGAAATAGAACATAAACTTCCTCTTAAAATAACAAGCTGAAGCTTAAAACACAAAAGTGAAGCCATTTTACAAGATACAGAAAACGCAATGATTATTCAGGTATGAAAACCAAAATGTCAAGAGCACGCCAACAGAAAGTCTTGTAGTAGCATCTCATCGTATAAAACAGTATGTATTTAGGTTATTGGCACATTTAAATACATAAGGGAAAGAAAGTCTTTACCCTTCCAACAATTTTTCCCCCTCACTATAAAATGTTATACAACATTCATTAAAATCTCCATGTTTATTTTAAGAACTGACCTTAATCTAGTAGAAAACAAAGCAATATTCTCCACAGGAGAATTAACTGAAAGTAATACCTTAAGCTACAATCCATAAGTTTTTTGTGAACTCCAAACTGTAGTTAACTGCTTAAGAATATTCTAGGTAAATGGCTAAACTATGATCACTAGCCACTGTAACTTACTCCAAATCTTGCTTATAAAAATTGACAAAATAAACACTTATAAATTTATACTGGAATATCCTTTCCAAAACCTATGTCCATTAACCAAAAGAAGCACATTCAATTCAAAGTACTGCTTCAAAAGCAATACCATTCAGGTGCTGCATCACTCATTCATAACTTTACCGGCTGAAAGGAATGTGATGGCATAGCACTAACAAGTGCTATGGTTTAAAATTAAATTCAGTTTTGTTTTCATATCCACTATAATTATTATTAAGAAGAAATGAAAAGATCTCTGGGACTCTTTTTTTTTTTTTTTGGTGTCTATGTAGAGATTTATCTCTTTGGATTGTTTTTAAACATTTAAAAAAATTTTTTTCAAATAACATCAGCCCATTAAAAAAAAAAGGGATATGAAGAATAAAACATAGCTTGCATTTTCACCTTCACTGCCATATATTCATGTATCAGATAGAGAAAGACTTTGCAAAAATTGATCAAATCAAAAAGTTATTCCCTTCTGATAACTTATAATAGACTAACAGCAAACAATTCTAGTACACTCACATTGTCTGCAACAAGTCATGTAATGAAATCAGCCAAGTAGGGAGAAGAATGATATAGTATGAGCAATTAAAGGGTTCCACTGATAAAAAAAAAAAAAAAAAAAAATGAAAAGGTAAATGAAGGATTTAATTAGTACAAAATTTCCAGCTTTCATTTCAAGTTCAAGCACGGTTAAGATTTTTATGATTCCATTTTTAAATTGTTCAGAGAAAATTGTATCCTCATGGACATTTACTTACCTTTTAAGCTTACTATTAACTAATTCCCTTGTAATATATTTATGTCCATACTCCTTCGCATTACAGCATTGTAATATAAAAAAATCTAAGAAATAACAAAAACTAACAGTATCTATACACAAAGAAAACGGATTTTGATACAACTCCCAAATGTTAAAAAGGCAACTGCATTTTCAACAAGATAGAACACTTAAAAAATCATTTCTGAGAGCAAACAGTTCTGATAAACACCAATGATTCCATGCACAAATACTCTAACCACAAAATGTTTTAAAATAAAGCTGGCAATAATATGGATAATTTAAAACAGCTAATTCTGCAGGAACTGGTATGATGGTGGACAACATGAAAGTAAAGAACTGCAGTTCTCTGAAGGGCTTCTAAGGTTGCACTTACATAATATTTAGGGTGCCTAAATAAGCAACGTCCTAAAATTTGGCTATACGTTAAAAAAAAAAAAAAAAAGAAAGAAAGTGTATTGTCAGAAGAGCTCTCAAAGATAATCAGATTTTTAAAACATTAAAAACAAATTAACTTGCTTAAGGATTTTAACTCAAATTCCTGAAGTAATGATTCAAATGAACTTTCTATAAAAATGTCTAATCAAATTGACACTCTGCCTATGCTAATTTTACAATTAAGAACACATGCTAGCCAGGTGCTTTTAATGTGGGCTTATATGCAAGGCAGGTTTGAAAAAAATCTTTGATTAGGTAACTTCAGCATGAATTAATAGGTTGCATGAATACACAGAACTCCTTAAACTGTGGAGATAGGTACACCTATAATCTCCTATTACACATATAGGAGAATACAACCCAATGTTAATAAACATCACAACCTTCAGAAATCTATTTCCTGTAACTGGAAAATAAAACTAAGGCTTTCTTTACTCACATTTGTCTGCTGCACGGCTGCCTATATTTACGTTGCCCATGGCTTCAAAAATAAACCATAAGCACTATCAATATAAAATAGCAAATAACTGCCGCATCAAATCAGAACTGTCAAAATATTTCTTCAATGCTAGCAGTTTACAATTAAGTGTTTCAGTACATCTGTGTTGTAATTAAGCTTCATTACTGTAGCAAATCACGTGTGGGTTTTTACTAAAATGTTAAAACCACAAAATCTTTGTTGACCCCTAACACAATGACTGGATTGTTATGTTGTGAAATTTCAGTTTTTACAAGTTTACATACCATTCAGCAAAGTCACAAGCTTAACTAGGTAAAAACAGCTAGAAAAGCAGAATATAGAAATATTAAATACCCATGTAATCACCTATTCTAATATCAAAATCAAGGGCAAGAGACACTTAATTAGTATGTTTAATTCACTGAACGCAAGATTAGATTGATGCATATCCAAAAATGCTATTGCAATGTTTTTTTAAAGGACAGTATAAATGTCATAGTAACATTATCTTTAGATATTGCTGAACACAAGACTTTCCCTGAGGTGTAAACATCAAATAACTTGAACAGCTTTACACATCAGCCCCATTAAACAGTTTATTACAACACTACATCTATTGTAATCAAAGTGGTGCTGTTTACAGACATTATCATATGAACATTTTTAACAAGAACAAACTACTATAAAACAAGCATTTACTTGACGTTTTTCTCCAATTGCTTGCACATTATAATGGCTAAATGTATATAACCAGTAATAAAGTTGCAAAAGCTATAACTTTTTAAATCACACAGGTTTCCTTCAAATAAAACAGGTAAGCAACATAAAAAATAAAAGTAGAGCTACTGGTTACCATTTATGCAGATTTGCTTTATTCAGATCTATTCCTGTTCATTTTATCCATGAATCCTTACAGGTTCAGTTCAATCACAAGAAGCAAACTGCTGGACAAGCGTCATTTTTCCCCCATGAAGACTGTTTTGTCTTGGAAGGTGTTCCTCTTCCTTCAGCTGTAATGTGTCAAAATTTATGATGTAGATTTTGCTATTCCCCATAATACACAGAAAAATGCTGGCTTAACTATACATACACAAGTCGTGCATCTACACTGTTATGTATTCTAACACAAAATAAGAATTAACTGAAACAGTAGCTGCCTTTGCGATGGAGAAACGCTCCCAAATTTATGTGATGATTAAAACTGAGACATTCTGATTTCATTCTTCTTAAATAGTATTGCCTTATAAATTTAATGACTGAAACAGAAATGAAAATGTAGCAGCTACTGTTTCTGTGAAGATGGAAACATTTATAAGTCATTTTCTAAAGTATGCGTACTACAAAAATAAATGGAAAAACGCTTGGATGATTTTAATGTAAATATTTTCATTCATCCACATAAATTCTATGTAACTCATAAACAATTAAATGAGAACTGAATATAAATGCAATAAATTATTTTACAAATTAGTTGTATTTATTTGACATACAGGAACTTCTGCAAATGTTATAAATCAAACGGTCCTCCATGTTACAAAATTTATAAATATAAGCTCAGTATGCACATTTAAATAAATATAATGACATCCACGTACAAATCTTTAGACATATACAACTTTATAACATTACCGTCCCTCTATTCCACCTACACTGAAATATCTAATGTAAGTATATAAACTAAGCCAAAACAAGCTAAATGGGAACCTACGATGATAAATTTCATTGAAAACTCACATAAAGAAAAAAAACCCCAATAAATGAGATAACCTAAAATTTCAGGAATACATAAATATGCAAACTTCAGGTAGAGGTTCACAAAAGAAACATTCAATTAACGTGGATATAAGTGATCACTTGAAACACCAGATATTTAAAATATAAATTCCAAGAGAGTGTTTCAATAATATGATGTAAGAGGCAAAAGGGCACAATGTTTAGTGATAGTCTTCCATAAAAGTAACTGAAAAATACTTTTTGCTCTACAATTAAGAGTAATTAATATTGTCACAACTATAAATTTTCTTCTATGTCCTTTCCTCCTCAATTAGGGTATAAGCATCTTAAGAGCAACAGTACACATATGCATTCACAATGCCTAGCAGAAAAAATTAAATTTTACAACTACAAAAGGAAAAAGCAGATGTTATAATCCTGGACTTTTAAATAGTTTTTAATTTGCCCATATTTTTCAAATAGATACTTAAGCCATTTCTAATGTTACCTTTCATTGTATTCTATCTTATGCTGATAAAACTTTTGGTGGAATTATTTCATGGAAAAAAATCTAGAAAGGTAGTTTTCACACATTTTATCTTTACTACTTTGCAATATACTTTAAAAAACTGGCATTGAAGTATTAAAGAGAGACAAGGCATATGTTCTAATCTGAAAAAATAGATTAATGGGAAATTCATAAATCTTATTGCAAAAGGATGTTATCTCCCTAATTATTTTGTCATGCTGGAAGGGATTTAAATAAGAGGGAAAAGTTAAGTCACAGTGAGCAAAACAAAAATACCCAACCCTTCCAAAAAAACATAGCATACACTGCAATTTTATATCACTCCAATGGAGAATTTTTACTACATTTTAGGTAAAGAATCCTGCTTGTGAAATTACAACACATATCTTTAGGATGAATGCACTTATCTTTTGCCTTATAGATAGATCTTTACTATTAATAAGTCTCTAATTTTCACCATACAGACAAAATCTGGGGGATAATCTGACAGTTTTTATTTCTATTTCTAAACACTTTACATTTATCCATTTGGAAATACAAAATTTTACAATCTTAAAAAAAAAAAAGAAAAAGAAAAAGCAAATTTGAAGGCAATACAACCCATTTCCAATAACCCAATTCCATATTATAGTCTCAAGTTTCTAAGTAGAAATCTACATGAACAAAGATATCAAAAAGAAGCTTAAAGTGACAAATACATTCAACGGTCATGTTTTCAGAATACCATGTGGTCAAATCTATACTGTCAAAGCCACACAATTTCTTGCTTTAGCTATCAGTTATAGAAGGAAGATCTATGTAAGCAGTTGTTAAAAAAACTAAGACAGACAATCTATGGCTCTTTAATGAAGTATATAAAGCGAGCACTAAGTTAAAATTTCAATACAGAGAAGCACCTGCATTTTGAGATAATGCAAGATCCAGTCAATACTAACAACTCAAATTACAAGTGTTTCTGTTAGAAAACTTATCCAAGCAAATTTATTGGTATCAGTTAATTCACCTTTCAAGTAAAAGATTCAAATATATATTAGATATGGATCTTTTACAGGTTTTCACATTAATACACTGAATTAGAAGGATTCTAATATAATTTTAGAGATATACTTTTATTAACGCAGTATAATAAAATTCACTTTTTTCTTAATGAGAGGAAAGGAGATGAAGTGGGCAAAAGAACTAGAAGTATCTAAATACAAGTGAACTCTTCAAAATCAAAATCCCTTCTTGCATTGACTAGAACATACTACACAAAATCCTGTTTGTTGTAGATGTTTACAAAAAAACTCCCTTACTACCAAAACATTTCGTACTTTCATCTTTGCACCTCTGGAGATAGTACTTACCTCATTTTAACTAACGCATTTCATTACACTATAAAACATATACAGGATTGTTGCTCTAGGCAGTTCACTAAATAGTAGAAATAAACTTCACAGTTAAAGAATACCCAGCTTTGCCCCCAAAATTTGACAAAATGGACATTTCAAAATAAGCTGCTGTGTGATTTAGATTTCACTGTGAGAGTTAAAACATGCTACCACCAAGGCAAATTAGTAAATTTGGACAGCATATGTGACACCCTTACTCCTTTTTTGGTTATTAGATTTCCTTTAAACAATGCTAACTATTCATTCATATCATTATTTATTCAAACAATCTAATTTACAAGCTAAAACAATGGTAATAAATTTCACACTGAGATGAAGGTGAGAGATCAAGGTGACTCACATTGGCACTGATTTTTTTTTTTTAAACAGGGAACATTAATCATTTGTAAACAAAACCGTATTCTTAAACCACAGTGAGCAAAACACACACTATACATCCATTCTAGGATCACTTCTTACCCTCTTCTCACTTTAATTAACACAACTGTGTAGTCAGGCAGGTTTTGCAAATAACACTAAAAGCAAGGAAAATTAGAGCGAAAAAAGTGAGAGCTGGCATATCCAGATGAAGCAGTTAGGATATATAGGGAAACCATAAACACAGGGCTGGACAGTATTAGTCAGATCTCAGATGACTTAAGAGTTGCAGAAATAATTTTTAAATCTCATTACCACCAGTATCATTCATCAGATAATTAGAAGAATTTAATTTTCACATAAGACTCAAAGTAACACTAACTCTTGAGGAGATAAAAACATCTTAACACTTATGCAAGAACTTTTGATTCTTTTGGCTTTTTTTCCCCCCAAAATTAATGCAAAGCTATAAACTGAATAAGGAATGCAAAACACCCTAAATTCTGTGCAATGACAACAAAATCTAAGATCATGGTATTTGTGATAGGAGAAAAGTAATCATACAGCAAAGGAAAGTATAGTTACTTAACCTATATACCCCGTACATGATGCTTAAAATCTATCAAAGGAATGGATAATGATTTGAGAATGTGTAAAACATCATATGTCAGAGAGAGAAAAAGCATGAATAAAGAGTATTTAAAAAAATAATTTCATTTCATTACTCTTCAGTATACAAAGAAAAGTGGAACTGTTAACAGAAATCTGCTGAGTAGGGTTGTTCCCAGCAAATAATAAGAGGAACACAAAAGAAAACAACTATGAAAACAAAATTATTTCTGTAAAAAGCATATAATCTTAAAACACTGAACTACTTTTGTTTTGCTCAGAGTGGTCTGAGAATAGAGGCAGAAATTACAGAATATGAAGCACAATATATTTACATGCTGAAATTTACAATACCGATATTCCCATTAAAATATTATATATTTGAACTTAGATATTAAATGCTTTTAGAAAAACTAATACATTTTTTAAATGAGAGAATGTAATTAACATTACCAACAGTTCAAACACACAAAAAAATTAAGATGGGACAGACATTAACAGCTTGCCAACATCATTTAAGTTTCCAGTTAAATTAAGAACTCGCCCTTTTAGCCATTCATCATCACTTTAATAATAGATTACATTATTGTTTTATTTGTATACAGACTTACTACTGACATTCACTTTAGCTTCCAAGTTACTCTTATTCCATTCAGTCCATTTAAGATTTACATGAAAGTTCAAAAGGACTCATATTTTAAAACTTCTAAAAAAGGTCAATAGACCTCATTATGATGGTGATTAAATGTGCAGATATTTTTTATTTGCTCAAAAAAGTTTTTCACTCAGATATATTTAATCCCAGTCCCTACCCATTTATTCACGTCTATGTTCACAATAAATACTGTTTGGTATAGCAAAGGTACAATATTCCAGGATAACAGAATTTTTTGCACTGGAAATGCTTAAGTAAAATTTTGCTTGGATGAAGGCACATAACAATATTACAACTCAATTCTGATTAATGCACAAACAAAACATGGGAATTTTGGTATGGTACACATCAGTGATTAAGAAAAAATGTCAACAATAGTTTGCAAGTTAGGAATTCATAGTTAATGTCTGAATGTAATGAAACTCAAACCATGATATAGTTAGGTGTACCCATTACCGGAATGTAATGTTAATTCAAAGTATTTAAAATTAACAATGGACCTTTCAGAAGTTTACTTAACTAAGCTAAAACCGTTAAGAAGACTTGTTAATTAACTTTGGGTATAAACTGGTTCAGAATGCCCTTGATGGGCATATCCAATCTTGGAGATGACTGAAAATGTATGCAAGTTCCATTATCATGACTTCAGTAACTAGAAGCTTGCTGATAACTGACAAAGTCTAAATAAAAATATAACTTGAAGGACCTGTATCTTACTTTAAATGAAATGGCTGATATACGTTAAGCATTTCCCTAAGTTGGCCACAATTCACCTTAAGCACTGATGGACACAGACTTTTTTCATAAGATGGGATCAGATCTATTCAACTGGGGGGTGGGGTGGGCGGGAGTGGGAGAGGCGGAGGGCTACATCTTTAAAATTTAGTATTTAGTCTTACATGATACAACATTCAGTTCTTACATCCAAAAACAGTATCAATTTCAATAAGCTTAGTTTTAAAAATAAAAAGTTTTGCCTCATATTAAAATAATGTTTGAGAATTATTTATATTAAGTTCTATAATACAGTACATGGAGAACTATTTTAAAATTAAGGTTTTGATATATATTCAAGATGCATATTCAAAATGCAAGGAAAAGTATTAAAACTTGCCTTTTTACTTCAAAAAGCCCTTAAAACTGTAAATAATGTAATAGGTTATTTGTGTACCATAAAAACAAGACTTACATGCTTATTTTCTAAGTAATATTACTTAAAAAGGATCTTGTTTGCTAAAATATATCTACTTTAAAGAAACTGTTATTTTGTCACAGAATTACATACAAGCCTTTGATTTTGCCCATAACAATTTAAATACTAACAATTACCATAACTGAATTTTCAATATTTCCCAATTTTATTTATGGAAAATAATCATGTAAAGAGTAATTACCAATAAGGGGTTTGTTTTAGCCTAATTTATTTTGGATATGCCACCAACATATGAAGAAAAAAAAAATCTGTTTACAGAATAACCTTTGTGTCACATGCACAAGCCTTATAGTGCCCTCTCCCCACTTTTCACATGAATAAACGCTGTTCACAAATATAAAAATAAAATTACACGTGAAAATGAAGTATAAACAGACAACTCTTCCCGCTTTATGAAAAATGTACACAATAGTTTTAAAATACAGAAATAAAAGACAATGATTATGGTTTATGAATGAAACATCAAAGAAAATTATTTCAAGGTTATTCTAACCTGGGATGTATGATTTGATACAATTTAAAATTCTCTATATGGAATACCCTGAATCCATTTTAATTGAGTAACTTTCTTATCTTCTTTGCAAATTAAAGAATACTGTTTCTTTTCTTTTAAAAACAAAACCCAGATGGCAGGAAAAGTGTCTTTTCTAAAAAAAAAAAAAAAAAGTTTTTCTCAATGCTGAGAAACCACCCTCCTATATTCTTCCTGTATTATAAACTATTTCACTGTCAGATTTTCTTTAAAATTTTTAGGGATAAATAAAGTTAGTTCAGGAGAGAAACTTTATTTTTTAAAGTCCAAGCATATTATATATAGTATGAATTAACTCCCTATATTTTATATTTTAAATCACATGCAAACTATGTATGTGATTAAGAGAATTCCAATTTTTAGATTTTTAGAAGTAGACAATGAGTCCTCTTGATTATTTCTTAGGACCATTAACCTGAAACCTAAAAGCTGTAACTCAAGCAAGCAACACAATATTCAAGGATAAGAGGTCAAAATGTTTACCTGTTATTACTCACCTGTCATTTATCTCAGATGTTTCCAGAAGATTAAATTCAGAACAAGTAGTTGAACCATGTAAAATGTGGGTATATACTGTATAAACAACAGCCTCGGAGTTATAATTACTATTAATAATACACATGTTAAATACAACAGGAACAAGGAATACCCACCTTCTAACGATGACGATACTCGCGCTCTCGGTCGCGCTCTCGATCACGGTCCCGGTCCCGGTCCCGGTGTCTCTCTCGTTCTCTGCTTCTCTCTCTGTAATAATCATCATGACGATCTCTACTGCGGGATTTATGACGCCGACTCTTTTCTCGTGATCTACTATGATCCCTTTCTCTTGATCGTTCACGTCTTCTAAAAGAAATTACTGGATTAATGCTCTCCATAATTAGATAGCTTAAAAAGATATTCAATATTTTGGTGTTTAAAAATACCTAAGGCAAAAAATAACTTATAAGTCTAATTTAAACTAAAATATCCTGAACTGCCAATAATGATTTACTCACATACAACCATGAACTAGAAATCCCATTTTTAAAAACATTCACCCGGGACTTCCCTGGTGGTCCAGCGGTTAAGACTCCTCGCTCCCAATACAGGGGGGTCCTGGGTTCGATCCCTGGTCAGGGAACTAGATCCCGAATGCCACAACTAAAAATTGCATGTGCCGCAACTAAGACCCGGCGCAGCCAAATAAATAAATAAAAATTGGGAACCAGACACACCATGGCAATAACACCATATCGTCTATTACATCTATTATAACTAGCAGCCTAAAACAGACATGCAGTATTTACTGAATGAAAAGCAGAAAGGTAAAGGAGAGAAAATTTCAAAGGACTTGTGTTTCAAGCTAAAGAACATATAGAAGGTAGTTTTTTAGACATAAAATTCATGAAATCACTCCATATATAATGAGACTTAAATACATAAAACTACCACCCATTAATACAGGTTACCTAAACCTATGTATAAATATCAATTTTACATTTAAAACTAGCCAAAATATGGTTCATCATGAGTGTTACCCCACTAAGAAACTTTCTAATGAAATATATACATAGGTATGCTTGGGGGGTGGTGGTGCTGAGGGGCATGGTGGGAAGCAGAGAAGAAACTTAGTAAACATGACCACTAGAAAAGACTGAGATACTCTTCTCATTTTTATTTAATAAAGAGAAATGTTTCATGAACTGCCTTTAAAAACAACAACAAAAAACAGGTACTTTAACCAAAGTATGTATCTTAGAAATCCTACTATTCTAAATTCTGAAATTCACAACAAGGAAATAACAACTGGCTATTAGTTTAATCTCTATTTTGTATTTCTGCACCAGACAGCTCAACTTAGCAAACATTATTAAGTGCTAAGCCTGTGATCAAAGTAGAAGTTATTATTCTGGACTTAAATAGTTAAAAGAAGACTATATAAGATACGGTCTTTAGGTATGACAAATGTGTTCAGATCCAAACATCTTTATACTGGGTCAAAAAGGTAATAATTATAAAGCTGGGGACTATGACAAAGACAAACTCTCTTTTCCTAACTTAATGAAGACAACTCTACCACTAGATAAAGTACACTAAAGACCTAAAAGTATCATGTCAAGGTTAAAGATCTACCTTTTGAAAATATGTAAAATTTCAAGGTCAGCAGTAATGCCAAAAAAAAGGAACTGCCTAATTAAAATAAAAATACTAAGAAACAGATTATTCATTAACTCCTTTGTTCAAGAAATATTTATTTAGCACCCATTCTGTACCAAGCACTGTTTGATCATTACAAATATTGTAGTGAACAAGACAGGTAAGGTCCTTTCCATCTTTCGATGTGTTCTAGTGAAAAAAAACGTGCATTAGTAATAAATAAGAATAGACTATAGTAAGTATTATGAAAGAAATAAACAGAATGAACATGACAGAATAACCTGGGAGAAGACCCCTCTTAGCAAGTTAGATTGAGTTGAGGCATGAAGGATAAGGAGCCAGCTATTAGAGCCAGGGAAAAGGACTCCCAGCAGAAGAAATACCAAGTACAAAAACAGCAAGGTGGGCAGAAATACCAAGTACAAAAACAGAGAGGTGGGCAAATGCTTGATGTGTCAAGAAGAAGAGAAGGGAGACCAATGTGGCTAGAGAACAGTGAGCCAGAGGAGAGGTCCACAGTGAGGCTGAAAAGATACGCAGAACTATATCACACAGCACTTCAATATTTACAGTCTTATTCTAAGAATAACTGAAAGCCATTGAAGGGTTTTAAGCAAGCAAACACCTAACATTTGATTTAGGGATTAAACAAAAACAACAACAAAATCACACTAGCTGCTAAGTAAACAGTAATAAGTAAAATCAAAGTCCTATAAAGTCCCAAACACAGTATTTTTTCTATTTGCAAAGCAGCAGTTTTAAATAGACATGAGACAGGAAAGTTTTACCTTGATCCAGAACCGTAAGACTTGGATTCAATTCCATGAAGGCAATCTTGCAAAGAGCTAATAAGAACTTTGCAACGATCATCAGCAGATACTTTGGATTGTTTAATTAAAGAAATTGCAGTTACCAATGTCTCAATAGCACTCCCATAATCACCTGTGAGTGGAAGGAGATGGGCCAAAGTCAAATAAATTTTGTTTTCAAAATACCACCAAACCATTTGGGGCAACCATTTTACAAAAGGAATGCACTTTAAAATCACTACAGAAGATGTCTTAATTTTTTTCAGAGTTTCACCATTCTGAAAGGCTTTAATGTACATGAAGTTAACACCATTTGTTACTATTACAGCTGTGTGAAACACAATCATTTAGTAAATATGAGAATAAATGAGCTGCCTTAAGGTCCCTGAGCCATTAAATGTCAGGGCTAATATTTAAATTTACACCTAAAATTTTTAAATTAGGGGTTTTTCCACTACACTGTGACATGCAGTTCCCTTCAATGCCTTTTAAATAAAGTATAGGTAATGATTTGGAAATATAAAAATAACCACTACATGTAGATGACCCATCTTCAAGACTGTACTTTTTAGGTCATTCCTAATAACATAAGTAAGAAATGTTAATACAGAAAGAAATATACAAACCAGCACTGGCATCAGACACAGCTCTTGAAATAGCACTGCTTGAGATTGCCCTGTTTCTATTCATGATTTCTTCAAACTCAGCTTCACTCAAGGGTGTTCTTGCAGTATCCATTTCCCTGTAAAATCGAAATAAACCTTAAATCATATTCAAAAGATTTTCTAAATTAGTCACAATAGTGTAAAGCAATTCAAATAATTGCTTTTGACAAGTGCCTTAGAGCTAATAGTTACTTTTTCAGATTGAAATGTGATCTTTTTCCTACAAAGAGAGAAGGTCTAAGCAAAATACCCTTATCTTTCAGCTGAAATAAAGTAGCAACTTAGAAACCTCATCTTTCTGGAGGCCAGAAATTACGTATTTATGTAACTATAATATACTATTTTTCAGAGTCATACAAAAACAGATATAATAAATTGTTCTGATGTCCCCCCGACACGTATGTATATCTAAACAAAAAATCCTGACTGCAAAAAATACAACCCTACACAATCAAGGGATGGAATTTGGTTTCATTTATATTTGGATCCTCTAGGCGCAAGGCCCAATTCACAAGAGGAGGATAATAAATGTCTGTTGGACTAATAAAATTTCAGGAGGGAGAAGATTTTAGACTTATCTTGTTTGCCACTGAATCCCTAGAAGGCTATCTGGCAAATAAAAGGCACTCAGTACCTGTAAATATTTGTTGGAAAAAACCAGTAAAATCCCAAGATTTTCTAAAGCTGCTGGACAACTTTAAAAATTGTGACTACATGTGTAGTATAGGAAAAGGTAAACTTTTTGCCATCTTAGTTATTAGTTACTAGGTAGGATGTTGAATTGAGGCAAGCAGTAGCAGTTCATTCCAATGAAATGAGGAAACAGCTAATATAACCTTCTTCATGTTCATAAGGTATTACCGTTATTCCCAAAACTTTATAAACAGCCCAACCAAATCACAAGTTGTTCAAAATCCATGTATGATTTCAATTAATTTCTGTGACTCATACCCATCTGATCCCCTAAAAAAAAAAAAAAAAAAACCCACGCAAGATAATCAGTTTTCTCCAATTTTCAATTAAAAATTACTCAATAATAACCAAAAACATATACACAAATGTATTTTTAGAAAAACTGGCACTATAGAAATTCTATTATGTTAGAAAAAGGACATGATTCAAATTTTAAACTGTCAAACCAAGCCACCTAACCCGCCCCTATACACGAGTGGACACTTAATAGGTAGTTGCTCACTGGAATTAAGCTGAACAGGAGAAAAGTTGTGCTAGCTTCCTAGTTATAACGTTTTTCAAAAGAAAACGAAGCAATTTTGGCAGTCACATAAAGACACAACCTCTATGGATAAATAACTGTCAGGAGACTTTGTTTACAACATCAAATTTATTTCCCTGGCCCTGTGCAACTGTATGGAATTAGGCAGATGCTCAAATCCATCCCTGCAGAACACTGTCAGACAAACCGAAATACAAAGTCATTCAACAGTGATAGTTAAAGAATATAAAATCAAATGATAAACTCAAAAGAAACTAAACGGGGCAAATTCAAGTAGTTCTTAGAGATTAATCTCCAGATTATGATTTGAGTATGGATAGCTTTAAAAGTACTTTGAAAGGGGGCTTAGGGATCACTTAGTTCCACCGTGATTTCCATGCAGCTTTTTTCTAAGGATTGACATTAACCATTTTAATTTCCATAAAGTCTGTGTTTTATAAGTCTTTGTCTACCCAAATATGCGTGTAAATTATTTAATGTTCCCATTTTAATTAAAAGTTAGTAATTCTGCTACTCAGGACTCCTGATAAGCATGAAATAATCAATAGTACCTATCTAATAAACTGACCTAATTCCTAAACCAATGAAGAAACTTTAACATTCTATGTAGTGTCATCAATGGTAAATGAGATTGACTTTAAAACCTTAAAAATAGCTTAAGGATCCCACTTGCTAGCTTCAATTATCTTTATTAACCTCTTTTAACTTAAAAATGATGAAAACAAAGTGACTTGCCCTAAAATCACATGGCTGTATAAGTGGCAGAGCTGGATTATTCCCAACCCCGTTCAGTATGTTTTTCACCATATCACACTGCTTCTTCTAAGAGAAAACAATACAAAAAATTATGTACCTGGGGAAAAGTCATGATTTTTTAAAAACTTCACTGACAGAGAAAAATACCTTTTGCAGATCAAATACACCAAGTCTACTTTTATAGATACATACTAACTTACCTTCCAGGAGGCCCATAGTCACCCCTATCATATGGTGGAGGCCGGCCATATGGGTCCGTTGGTGGTGGACCCCGGCTATCTGATGTAGGCATGCCGCTGTTAGTTGGTGGAGGAAAGAAAGCGGGGTTCACATGTGGAGCTGGTGGTGGGGCACCTGGAGGTGGTCCAGGAAGATGCGGCGGAGGAGCGAGTGTAAGGGGTGGCCCAAGAGGGCCAGGTGGGCGAGGTGGAAAGGGGCCTGGAGGTGGAGGTGGTCCTTGTTGTGGAGGTGGTGGACCAGGAGGGGGGCCGTAGCCTGGAACTGGAGGTGGAGGACCAGGAGGAAGCGGACCCAATGGAGGCTGCCCAAAAGGTTGTCCAGGAAAAAGAACTGGTGGTGGAGGGCGATCTCCTCGATTAGGAGGCCCAGCTAAAGGAGGAGGCAGAACCTGACCAGGAGGTGGAGGACCTGGTGGACCGGGTGGTCCTGGAGGACCTAAGGGTGGACGTGGTGGAGTCTGTCCAGCTACAGAATAAAGGGGAGAGAGAGAGAGAGAGGAAAAAAAAAAAAAAAAAAAAAAAACCACTTCAATAAGGTAGTTTAATCTTCACGCCAAAATTATACTTTAAAGCGTAACTCATAGACCAAGACTCTTTCTCTTTAAATGAAACCCATATGGTAAATGCTACACTAACAGTTACAAAGGTGAAGTTTATCCTTACACATTTAACTAGCTCAATTTATGCTTAAGAAAAATTACTGAAACAAAAACTTTAATAGATTACATTGCTTAGAGATAGTTTCCATCTTTCAGCGTACACACACTTCTTACAGTGAAATCACCCACCTTATAGTCTACTCTGATGCCAAGCTAGAAAGTGAAACAAGGAAAAATGGTCTTGAAAGGATTTTTTAAGAGGTAAGAAAATAAGACGGATGTAAATATTCTATATATAAGTCAAGCAAGTTTGGAGAAAAATAAAGACCTTTTAGGCCAAAAATGGGTATTTCCTCTATGCTGTGCCCCATATGCCATGGAATCCTAGTTTCCAGGAACAAAGGCCGAGTTCCTTTAACAAGATGCTTGATCAAATTTCCTGGATTCCAAAAATAGTATAACAAGGAGAGTAAGTCACATTAATAATGCATTACTTGAAAAAGAGAGAAAAGGAAAAGAGGTATTAGGTAGACACATTTTATCCATGGTAATTTAAGAAAAATTTTACCTGGAAAAGGTGGAGGTGGCCCTCCTGGTCCTGCTGGCCCAGGAAATCTGTCCCCACCAGGAACAGCCCCTGGAAAACGGGCCCGTCCTCTACCACCTTGTGGAAAGGCTGCACGTGAACTGCCTCCCGGAGGACCAGCTTTACCTTCCCCAGACATTTGTCCTGACTGTGTAGCTGCAAATATCCAAATACTCATAAATAGCATTTATTAAAATAGCTGATCCATAACCACTGTTAGATATTGAAACAACTCTATTTCAAAGTTCATTTACACTATATACTAACTTGCAGATGCCTTGGGCCTGTCCAAACTACATGAGAAGTACCGGTTTAGGAAAACATTCATATCTATTTAAGTTCTTTTGAAGCCTCAAAAGATCCAGGCTTAAATGTATTTCCAATAAGCAAACATGAGTTACTTTCAAAAAACCAGTACTCTGCAGCTGCCAAGACCAAAATTCTCCAACAGAAATCTAAATGTCAGTAAGTATAAATCATTTAAATTTTGTAACATTTGTCAGTTGAGTTTTAAGTGCTAGAACATTAAAACAACCACTTGAATTTCTGTTAATTGCCTGATCATCCATTTACCTCTTTAAGTGATAACATTTGTAAGTGTATATGGCAAATCTTCTCTATAGCCACTTTACCAAGTGGTGAAAGGTCTTGGTGCTAAGCGGAAAATCAACAAATACTTTCTGATTATCAATGGTTCCTCCCCCACCATAATAGACATCCACATAACTTTCCTTCAATCTAAGGATTAGAATGTAGTTTCTTCCTTTCTTTACGATGGGAATGACAGGACAAGAATGGCAGGGCTATAGAACTTGCACACTGTTGTATAATGCTGGGTCTGTGACATCTAGAGAAAAACGGGAGTAGGTTCCCAGTACATGGGACCAGTCATAATCGGTAATTTAAATCAAATTCAAAGCATGGACTTTCTAAAATGGATTCTACAATGAACTAAATACTAAATATAAATATTAAGATGACTTCTCCAATATAACATCTAACAAATGCTAGCAAGATTAGTTAAAATGTACAACTTTTAATAAAAGCCTTTGAGGGGTTGCTTACTTTTCCTGGACTGCATTTCAAATTGACTCAGGAACTGTTTATTGCATGGAGTTACAACAGGATTCTGACCATGAAGTTCTCTTTTAGGCAACAGATCCATTAACTTTTTTGAGGATGCTTCAGATCCAACACCAACAAGGGCAAACCTAAAAGATGTTTAAAGGGGTGTGGGTAGAAAGTGAGGAGGGATTAACTGTTACTACTCTTATTAAAAAGGAAATGGTCTGAATTTAATTTTACCTAAGAAAATGGAAAATATTTCTTAGAAATATACAAAGCTCACACTTTGATCTTTAACTTTTTTTTTATAACAACACATCATACTACCTACTCACTTAAAGTGTATAGAATTCAGTGGTTTCTTTTTTTTTTTTTTTAATAAAGGCTTTTTTTTTTTTTTAAAGATTGACTGATTGATTGATTGCTATGTTGGGTCTTCGTTTCTGTGCTAGGGCTTTCTCTAGTTGCGGCAAGCGGGGGCCACTCTTCATCGCGGTGCGCGGGCCCCTCACCATCGCGGCCTCTCTTGTTGCGGAGCACAGGCTCCAGACGCGCAGGCTCAGTAGTTGTGGCTCATGGGCCTAGTTGCTCCGCGGCATGTGGGATCTTCCCAGACCAGGGCTTGAACCCGTGTCCCCTGCATTAGCAGGCACTCTCAACCACTGCGTCACCAGGGAAGCCCCAGTGGTTTCTTTTTTTTTAGCATATTCAGAATTTTACAAACATCACCACAATCAATTTTAAGAACAATTTTCATCACTCAAAAAACCCCCCATAACTGTTAGCTGTCACTCCATTTCTTCCCATCCTCCAACCCTAATGAATCACTAATCCACATTCTGTCCCTACAGATTTGCCTATTCTGGACACTTCATATAAATGGAATTATACAGTATGTGGTCCTTTGTGATTGGCCTCTTCCACTTAGCATAATGTTTTCAAGGTTTATGCATGTTGTAGCATGTGTCAGTGCTTAATTCCTTTTCATGGCTGAATATTTCATTATATGGATATACCACATTTTCCAAAAATCGATAAGACATTTGGGTTGTTTCCACTTTTTTCATTATTATGAATAATGTCACTATGAAAAGATGCTCAATATCATTAGCCAACAGGGAAATGTAAATTAAAACCACAATGATACCATTTCACATTCACTAACCAAAAAGACAATTAACAAGTGCTGGTGAGGATGTGGAGAAAACTAGAACCCACATACACTGTTTGAAGGGAAATGTAAAGTGGTGCAGCCACTTTGACAAATATCCCGGCAGCTCCTTAAAAGGTTAAATACAGAGTTAAAAATACAATCCAATAAATCTTCTCTCCTGGGAGTTCCCTGGTGGTCTGTCTAGTGGTTAGGACTTGGCGCTTTCATTACCATGGCCCAGGTTCGATCCCTGGTTGGAGAACTGAGATCCTGCAAGCCTCATGGCAGAAAAATAAATCTAGTGTATACGTGTACCTAACAGAATTAAAAATATATGTTCACACAAATTGGTACATGAATATTCACAGGGGCATTATTCATAAGAACAAAAATGGAAATTTTTATAAATATTTATAAATTTAACTTCTTTCACTAAATATTTGTCTGTCTATATGAAAGGATGGTTCTGGAACAGTGCCAAATCATATGGGGACTACAGTGTAACCTATCTTTTTTTTCACATGCTATGCTGATGCTGTTTATTTTTTATCAGTATTATTACAGAGTTCCCTGTTTACACAATTAACATACATAAATCAGGTATAATGTGTTGGACCAATAATAAACTTCCCCCCAAACAAGACAAAAAAAGTTAATAGTGCAATTTAACCTATTGTTGGCTCTCAGAGAATTTGCACCTTAGAATGAAGAAGAAATGGGATGCTTAGTACACAGTTTCCAGTCAGATCTCATCTCCATGTGCTTCTCACAGTATGAGTAGCTCACTTTGCTTATGAGAATCTATCTAGTGTTTAAAAATACAAAATTATTTTTCAAAATTAACATTTTATAAA
The DNA here is from genome assembly GCF_028021215.1 of Eschrichtius robustus. Taxonomy (NCBI): domain Eukaryota; kingdom Metazoa; phylum Chordata; class Mammalia; order Artiodactyla; family Eschrichtiidae; genus Eschrichtius; species Eschrichtius robustus. The sequence goes on along the minus strand of NC_090836.1, from coordinate 58,132,907 downwards.
ACTGCCCCAAATTCAAGCTATTTAATCGAGTAGTAGCAGTGGTAGAAGATACAATAACAGTGTAACCTATTTAGATGAAAGAAACAATTTCCTTAAAAAAAAAAAGAAAATATATGCTCATGCAAAAACTGGTATATGAATATTCATAGGGGTCTTATTCATAATAGCAAAAATGGAAACAACCCAAATGTCCACCAAATGATGGATGGGATTTTTAAAATGTGGTGTATCCACATGGTGGAATATTATTTAGCTATAAAAAGAAATTAAGTACTGACACATGCTACAACATGATGACCCCTGAAAATATTATGCTAAGTGTAAGATGCTAGTCACATGGGACCACATTCTTTATGATACCATTTCAGAATAGGCAAATCCACAGAGACAGATTGCTAATGCATATGGGATTTCTTTTGGGGGTGATTAAATATTCTGGAATTACACAGTGGTAATGGTTGTATAACTTTATAAATAAACTAAAAACCACTGATTTGAAGACTTTAAAATGATGAATTTTATAGTATGTGAATTATATCTCACTAGGAAAAATAAATTTAAAATAGAAAAAAAAATGAACGAGTGTCAATTCACAGTTATATGATATTCTAAACTATTCTCAGAAGGACTCTTAGGAGCCTTTTCTCTCTGGTATTCAAAATGGTCCTTTGGGACTTCCCCGGTGGCCCACTAAGACTCCGTGCTCCCAATGCAGGGGGCTCGGGTTCAATCCCTAGTGGGGGAACTAGATCCCACACGCACGCCGCAACTAAGAAGCCTGCCTACCGCAACTGAGTCCGCATGCTACAACGAAGATCCCGCATGCCACAACTAAGACCCAGCACAGCCAAAATAAATAAATATTTTTTAAAAAACTAGATCCTTGGTCAACAAAGTCTGCTGTTTGATTCAAGATTATCTTGGCTCACAACATTTAGAAATAATTTAATTAATTCACTAATTTAACAAACATTTATTGAGCACCACCTCCTATATCCCAGGCACCATTCTAGGGTTAGGGATACAACAGTGAGCAAAGTTCTTATGGAGCTTACAATCTAAACCTAGTAGGAGACAAGACAATAAATGAGTAAAATACACCATAAGAAAAACTAAAAAAAGGAAACAGTGATGGGAGCAGAAGGTCTTGCACAGGGTGGCCAGGGAAGGGAACTCAAGCAAAACCCTGAATGAAGTGAAAGATCCCAAATGTGGACATTTTGGAAAAAAATAAACCAAAAAGAAGAAATAGTGTAAAGGTCTTAAGTAGCAATGTGTTTGAGGAACATCAGAGACTAATGTGGCTGAAGCAGCATAGAGAAGGTAAAGAGTAGTAAGAGATGAGGTCAGAGAGGTAGTGGGGAAACCGGTCTTAGTGCCTTGTAGGCCACAGTGAAGATTCTGGGTTTTACTCTGAATAAAATAGATAACCATTTAGAAGATTCTGAGCAGGCAAATATTGATGTCACTTTTTTTCAACTTCTGCTAGTGTCATGTATATAGACTGTAGAGAATCAGAGTGAAGGCAGGAACACCACGTAGGAGGCTACTGCAGAAGTTCAAGTAAGAGATAACAGTGGCTCGGATGAGGTAGTAGAAGTGAAGTTCATGAAAAGCAGCCAGACTCTGTACGTATTTTGAAAATATTCCTAGTTATTGAAAACTGGCACATTAAACAATATAAAATAAGTACATTAAGCATATTTTTTACTTTATCATTCTGCATCCAGCAAATTACCTTTTAAAAAGTCCAAAATCTGCACCTAAAGATTTATATAAAATGAAGCCTGCCACAACATTATTTATAATAGGCAAAAACTGGAAACCCAAATAACCAAAAATAAGAATGGTAAAATAAATTACAGTAGCATACAAGGTATGATGGAAAGAACTAATACATTAGGGAAGATACATGTTTATTGTTAAATATTCGTTTTACTCCGTGTATCAAATACATTAAAAAACGTGAGCTGTAATCCTATTGTTTTTGCAGTAAAAATTTAAAAACCTGAAAGTATACTCACTAAAATGTCAAGAGCGATTATCTATGGATGGTGGGATTGTGGCTTTTTATTTTCTTACGTTTGGACATCTGTATTTTATAATGATCCCGTAATGATCCTACCTCATTTGTGTAGTTTAATAGTTTAAAAAAATAAAGCAAAACATCCATGTTACATTATTCTTCAGTTGCCCATCTTCCACTATACCTTAATTACAGGGATAGCAATGCTTCTTCAAACTGTCATTTCAAAAATCATTTCAACCATAGATGGAGAAAATTCAGGAAAATTGGAAAAGAGACCTTATCTATCTACACTCCCAGCTCCACTAGTTTTAGTGAGGTAGATCACAGGATACATGAAATGAGTATGAATCTTTGTCCAAGAACCTCCTGACAATGTAGAAATAAAACATCCTACACATGTGTAGTTAGCATTAACTTCAAGGAAAGTTACCCCCAAAATTGTAACCACTAGCTACTAACTTCCATTAGGGAAAAAAAAGAATTAAAACAAAATTCTTACCCCTTTGACTGGCCATTTGCCCGATTTTCAAAAAATTTTATCTCCAAAATATCATTTACTCCCAAAGAATGAACTGCTTCAGTTAAGTCTTCATCTGTTGTCCACTGCAAGATATTTCCCCCTCATTAACCATCAAAACATATCCAAGATTTTTACTGTTTCCATTTATTTTTTAAGGGTAAACTCAGGATAAACAAGAGAAAATGCTCAGTGCAAATTAAGTACAATTACTGCCAGTCAACCTTCTATTTTTAAATAGCACAAAAGCACCTGAGGACATAATTTTATCCCTTGATAAGCGTTTTGGAAATTAGAAGGTACATACCCTTAGAGAGAACATAGATTTTTTTTTTTTTAAACTCTTAATGAGTTTTTGGTCTCTTACAGCTTTCAACTGCTACAACTTTAAATTTTCAATAAAACCAACCTCACTTGTCACTTCCTTTCCTTAAAGGAAGTTATTTGGGGAAATAAACTCCATCTTCTGTTTCAATGTAAGATGGAAAAAAACAAAACAAAACAAAACACCTAACATGTACTTTATATCAAGTATTTAATTCTTAAAACATAAAAGTCCTATATCATTCCCATTTTACACATCGGATAGAGATAATTATAACCTTTTCCAAGGTTATAAAATTAACATATGTAAAAGCTAAGATTCAGAGGCTTACTTAGCAACCATACTCTTCATAACTACATTGTTACTGTCTCCAATATTATAAAAATTGCTCAGGGACTTCCCTGGTGGTCCAGTGGTTAAGACTTTGCCTTCCAATGCAGGGGGGTGTGGGTTCGATCCCTGGTCGGGGAACTGAGATCCCACATGCCTCGTAGCCAAAAAACCAAAACATAAAGCAGAAGCAATATTGTAACAAATTCAATAAAGACTTTAAAAATGGTCCACATCAAAAAAACCCAAAAAAACTTAAAAAAAAAAAAAAATTTCCTCAGACTGGGTAGTGGGAGATAGATCAATTAGTTTTTAAAAAATGTAAACATTTAAAAATGAAATGCTATTAAGGAAATGGAACAGTAACAAGTTTTGATTTCTAGACAATTTAAAAATTTTCAAGTATGTGTAACAAATGTTTCTAAGTAGAGATGCAAAAATTCTATAGGACTATTTTAGTAAATATTTAAGATTTAATACTAATAAAATAGATAACACTGAACATCCAGCTAATGAAACTCCCAACCAATAATAATCCTACAGTCTCATAAGTAACCCAAATTAAAATACAATGTATATGGCAGCATTTCCATAAATCAGATTTCAAATTATGAGTGCAAATGAAACTCAACATGTCTGCAGTATGATTTAGATAATGAAAACTCTTAAAACCAGGAGTTGTACTGTGTTTCTCTCCTGCACTTCTGAATCCCGGTTTGAGACTTTATGTGAACATTTTTCTTTATAAAACTGGGATAGCTGAAGTGTTGGGAGTAGTAAAATAAAAAGAATTGATTTGAAGATAAAATCGAACTATAATTAACTGGAATCTCTACCAAAACAAGGTGAATGTCTACAAAATTCAGAACTAGAAGATTTGGAATTTACGATATTTTAAAGGTACTTGTATTTCATTTCCCTCCTCGTTGCATAAGCAAGCATGTAGAACCAGTCTAGTAACTTCAAATTCTTACTTTATAAAACTGGAGAAAAACAACTACTGAACAGTTTGAAATCAACCACCTATGATTTAATTCATATGTTAAGTCACTTACCCATGTTAGATTTCCAATATATAATGCAATTCTCTTTCCAGTATACGTATAGACAACATTTGGTGCTGCTCCTTTACCCACATCATCACCAACAGTTGGTGGGAGAGTATCCATGTAATCCCGATCTTCTGGGGCATCTCCATTATTTGCAGATGGAGAGATGACATCATCATACAAATCTATCTGATCATGCCCACCATATTCAGCTTCCTGAGATACAGAAATAATGCTCTAGATTATACAATAGTCAGACTACTACTAAACAGATTTGAATGCAAATTCATTCAACTATTTTGTTTTAAACATGTGGTAGAAGATAGAAACAGCCAAAGATCTCAGTACAAATCTTTTCACTTTATGCCACAGACGTATTCTTCTGGAACAGTGCCTATAAAGCGAATTTCTATACAATCAATCCTATTTTCCCACCGATATTTATTATAATACAGGAAATAACATTCCTCTAGGAATAGAATAACATGTAGACAAAATAAAGTAATAATAAAAAACTTTCCATGGAAATAAAATACTCTAAAAGTAACAACACATGAATACAAATAGATGGGCTTAAAATTTTTTTTGACACAAAAATATCACAAAAATCAGAGCCATTACAAATCTTTAATATTTAACAGAAAAATACAACTACTGTTTTCTTTGGTATTCAGTATCTTGCTTCCCAACTCTGTGAAAGCTATTAGTTTTAGAAAAGCATAGTGAGCTAAGCCATAGGAAAGGGATAAAGAAATGTGGGTATGTAAACGATTCCATATGTCACAACAAATGAACAGGAGAAAGAGAAACAATAAATAAAACACAGGTTAAACTATCCAAATTAGTATCTATTAATAGTTTCATTATTCTCAGTCAACAAAGAGTTAATGCTTACCTGACTTCTTAGATATTAGTCAATTGGCAAAAGATATCTACATACCCAAGAGAAAAGGGATACGAACAAGGATCTAGTAAAGCTTTGCCATTGTCACCAGCAGAATTAAAGCCATGCTAGTAGATGCCACTTACATGCCCAAGTGATACGCAAGTAAGAGGTAAACGAAAAAGAAGCAAATATGTGAACAGGAGAAAAATGGAAAAATAGGGTTCAATCTGTAAATAAGCACAAGAAAAATGAAATGCAGGTACTGGCAGAACACTGAACACCATTTAAATTGCCTTTGGTAACAGTTACTGGGCCATAGGCTTGACTAGCCAGTATCAGAGGAAAAGTTCTATTTTTATCTTCTTCCCTTTCCACCGCTAAGTACCTAGATGGATGTGAACTATTTTATTCTTATGAGATAGAATATTTGAGATAATAAGAGAAGAGAGGCAATTACACTTAGAAAACAATAAACTTAAAGAGTTCAGACATAACTCATATCCTCTCCATTAATACAATTCACTAAGGATGAATACAAATGGCACATAAGGAAAAGCTAATAGTTTTAGGGACTAACTATTATATGGATAAAGAATGACACAGAGAAGGTATTTGTGATGACTGTGAACAGATCAACAAAATATTTTTATTATAGGCCCCAAGGGAACATGGCTGTTGTTTTGTTATTCAGAAGGGAGCCAGAAAAAGATTTTTTTAAAAAGAAACAGAAAAAGAAGAGAAAAATCTAGAAGGGGAAATACCACTTATAACACATAGCCAAAGGGACCTGAAATTTGTAAAGTCATTTCAGGTAACCTGCATAACGAAGTTATCCAATTTACTGATTATGTAACAGAATCTCTACATAACAACATTGTTAACCAGGTTGAATGTCTGTAACATTTAATAAGGAACAAAAATCTCAAGGTAAGTCAGAGAACAAAACTATCATTAGCAATGGGCAGAAACTAAGACCACAAGTCACTGAATAATGCCATAATTTTGTTTGTACAACAATACCAAAATAACCTTTGAGAACTGAGTTTTTAAAAACCAAGCAACATGATCAAATCGCAGTGATAGCAAAAATTAGAAAAAAGAAGGGTGAGTTCTGTTATGAAGTTTCAGTGTAGCTGAAGCCTTGGGTGGCATGGCTGCAGCAGTGATTCCACACACTTAAGATACTAAAAACCTTCCCGCAAGGGGTAGTGGGCACTTTAGACTCTTTGGCAATCCAGTTCTGTACATCAAGTAGAATTATTATTACTATTATTCAAAAACAGTTGTGTTTCCATCCTCCTCAGCAGAGACTATAATCACACTATATGGTCTGAGGGAGAGTAAAAGAGAATGCAAGGGTTATTAATAGCAGCACTAAAATAAAAGTATTTAGATTTACACTTTCATGAAACAGGTTAACACATTATGATTTTTCATTAGTTGTAAATCTAGGAAAATGTTCACATAAGTAGACAATCATTTACAAGCATAATTGCAGCTACACTAACCTGGTGAATCACCATGACTTACTATTTTTGTCCATCCACGAATTCCTATGTTGACACCAACCAATTTTCCATACTGATATGAGTCTACCAATATTTAGGATCAGCCATTTTGTCTGGTAGCTGGACTGCTTCCAATTGGTTGAAGTATGATGCTAATTGAGACCATGGTCCTGGGGTTTGATCTCCATGTGGACTAGTTAGCTTCGCTCAGTTCCAAGGCCACAGCCTGTACTTCTAGCCCCAATGGTATGCATTTGGACTTGGTGAAAAAATATTAATGAATCTGAATACATTTGCCACCATTACTAAAATGCAACTCAAAACACATACTCTTCTGTAGTATCAGTAATCTTCCTTTTCAGCTTTAGCATATCACACCTATCCTCCAGATTAAGGAAAAAAAAATATATATATATGCACACACAGAACACATCCTACTTTCTGTTCCCACTCTAAAAAGGGGGAAAACATGCACATTCTGAAATTATGGAAAATGTATATCACAGGTCACATATAAAGAAGGTGAGCTCTGAAAGTCTATTGGACAAACTTTGTCAAAGAGAGACAGTCCACAGTGTCAAGTTCTACTATGTAGTCTTTTCGATTATTACCATTAGGAAATTTTAATGGCATTCAAAAACAACAACAACAAAAAATAATCAACATTACCCCTCTAATTATTTTAGATACCAAATACTGCCCAATTGTAACTATCTACTTTTCATAGCAGCTAATCACCAATAGAGCTGTACATTATATATAAATTCCAGTAGGCAACAGCTCTTAGGGTTTGTTAAAAAATCCACTAAGTTATTTCATTCCCTACATTCTAATTACTATAATCATTTTAAAGGCAAGGTATCCTTTCAAGATTGTACACTTCAAGATTATGTTCCTCATGATATATGAGTAGCTGTTGCCGAGTCAGAGAAAACACTTAAGATGGATAGTAAAATAACCAAAATTCAATTAGCTCCTTTTAAAAGCAGTGTTTCTCAACCTTTTTTTCATTATCATTAACCCCTGCCTCCAAAGAGTTATTTTTTAGACATACTTTCCCTAATCACCTCCCATAAAATTTTAATGTCACAGATATACTGTATACCATTATAGGGATGACTGCGGTATAGTTGTACTATATCTTCACTCTCCCTGATAGGCCCAAGACTGCTTTTGGTGGTCCTAAAATTGTATTAATACCACTCCTGCATTATATGATACTAACACTAATGGCACAGCAAAGGCCACTTGTTCAAAGTCCCCGTAGTAAGAAAAAAAAGAAATTTAATAGTCATTTCCATTTAGAGAAATATAGCAGGGGGAAAGGTTTTATTTTGCATTTACAAAATGTACTCTATACCATGGAAGAGAATATAATATACCAGCACATAAAATCCAACAGCAGATAATCTAATACATATTTATCTTTTTAGAAAATACTTCACTTTCTGATTTTGTCTATGTTTCAAGTAGATATTAAAATTAGTTTGTAATCCCTGTAAAAAGCTCAACTAATGGTAAGGAAGCCAACTTTGTACTAAAAATATGCCACATAAACCACAAAGTGGGCAACTGAATGAACTACTCATAAATAACAAAACTGAGTAAGAAGAGTTCCAGCTCCCCTAAACATTTCTATCCAAGTGTCTGAATCAATCTCTACCTACCTCAGTTTCCACCTTACAAGCCTTATCTTAGAGGGTTCTCTATTCAACATAAATTTATTAGAAATAAGATTTCACTATCATTGCCTAATAAACTTATTTTCCAAAATTAGCTAGACATTGGCTATAGTAGATACACAATAACTAAATATAAACTATAACGACTCATAAAGGCAAGTAGAGTTATAAGCATGTCTAGGTCTCTAGCTTCCAAATGAATTTTTTCCCACTACCTATATACATTTTCATTTTAAAGTTGGATAGTCAAGATTACTAAGTGAGCACTGCTATCAGTGACCTACCACCAGGTACATCAGTAACTAAATTCCACATTAAGAGCTTTTGCTCCCCAAACAAGCAAAATACACACTATTTCGACGCACCCAGTATAAGCTTTCCTGAAGTTCACAGAATCTGACTTTCCTCTCCTCTGCCAACAAAAATTCTACAGATAAAGATACACATAAAGGAGTAGTTTCTATAACACATGACCTGTCAGAGTGTTATATTTATGTATGTGTCTCTCAATCCCACTACAGTGCACTCTAAGGACAGACTATCTAAACTTTGTATCCTTCCTTGTTGGCATATAACAAATACTCAAGAAATGTATATTAAACAATTGAGTTAAAAATTTTTTTAATTTAGTTTTGGTCAAAATAAAAATCTATAATTATTAAATATTAGGCTAGTAACTACTACCTTCAAGTACAAATCCCAGTTCAAACTGAATTGATACACACTATAGAGGCTGAAACCAACCACTTTCTTCTCAACTCCAAATCCAAGGTATAGGTTTGGAAGTTCAAATTCTTCCACTGGAGCAACTGTTCTCAATTTGGTTGGTTACATGCAAAGACCTTCAACTTAAGAACTAGAAGAACAGCTATAAAGAATAGCTGAGTCCCTTGTGCCTTCTCCCCTTCTCCAATTTCATTCTCCATTCTTAATTCATCTGGTGAAGAAAGGAACTATTCTATAGTTTCACTAACTTTTTCTCACACCATCTCCAAATTAAAGTTTCTTCTAAGACAGCTGAATATCTAACATTTTGAAATAGGTTTATACTGTTCTTTACCAAAACACACATGAAAAAAAAGCATCATAAAAGTATGACCATTTAAAATTTAAAAAAATTAAAAATACATGAATTACAAAGAATTTCAAAGCATACTGTGCAATTAAAACTACAGCTCACACTGAAGAACAAAGATTTTTTTCAAATGTTTACAGCAGTTTAGAAGCCAAAGTCAAGACCCGTTATACTTAGCAAAACATTTTACTCAACTACAACAAAATAAAGAGTCATAGTTGGGACTTCCCTGCTGGCGCAGTGGTTAAGAATCCTCCTGCCAGTGCAGGGGACATGGGATCGAGCCCTGGTCCAGGAAGATCCCACATGCCGTGGAGCAACTAAGCCCGTGCGCCACAACTACTGAGCCTGCGCTCTAGAGCCTGTGCTCCGCAACAAGAGAAGTCACCGCTCGCTGCAACTAGAGGAAGCCTGTGTGCAGCAACGAAGACCCTACACAGCCAAAAAAAAAGTCATAGTTTACTGTAGCAACCAGCAGAAGTAATGTCACCAGCTAATAAGAGTGCAAAATAAAACAATCAACAATAATTTTGTAGTTGCCTCTAATTCTGATAAAATTTCAGATAAATATTTCAATGATAGTAACATTATTAAAAATGAAGGATGAACCTTAAAAACCACCAACTATCTTTATGTGGCCATATTTTGAACAGGAATTACCACAGCAAGCAGAAGATTACAAAGGCCAGTGATATGCAAAATAATAACAAAAACAAAGTCTCTATTTAATCCCATTAACCGATTGAAAAGTATAAATATCTTTCTAGTAAAAATCATCCAACTATGTGTGAAACATAATACTATATGTACAAATCAACAAAAAGTTACATTTTTAAAAGAACCCTATAAAGCAGTTCCTCATCAGGGCCACAGAATTTTAATCTCTTCTTACCTCCTGCTCAGTCAGCACTAGTTACTGCACAGGGATAAGCAAGTATCACTACATCCAGCTATACAGGTTAGAGAAATGCCCATCCCAAATTAAATAGGCAAAAGCCTAAAAAATATTTCATTAAAAGGTTCTGAAGAAAGCTCAACTTCTAAAATTGTAGCTCAATTCTTCCCTTATTGTGGGTAGAAAGACAAAGCAAATATATTTTCTTGTAAGAAAGCTAATGAAGACTGTCTTGAACATTTAACTCTTCCTTTACTTCCAGATACGGACCTCTTTTCGATGGAATGTTACACTCATTTGATAAATAAAAGGAAAAGAAATTTCTGAGAAGTCTTTGTCTACTGACCTTAAAAAAGGATTAGAATCTGACTGTGTTTAGCACTCAAGGTAATTTTCTAAACTGTCACTGACACAACTCAGGCATCACATATCCAAAATATAAGCACAACAAAAAGAAGAAAAATTTTTAAAACTTAATGTTTGATTACAGTGGGTTACGTTTAAATACATTCAGTCTTTAACGGAGTAGGAAATATTTAAAGCTAATTGGATTTTTTTTTTCTAATATTTAAACCAGGGGCACAATCATCCCTCAAAAAAACCAGAAAGGATTTCTAGCTTTCCCTATTTAAAAAAAATCTTTAGCCCCTAGTCACAAATAAGATCCTTAATGGAGGGGGGAAAAACCCACAAAAACACATTAACCAGAATTTTACTAAGCTTCTCATATGGACCTGGAAAATATAAGAGATAAAGCGATTAGGTGCACTGCAATTAGGCACAATCTGATTTTTTAAATGTGTTACTACATAAAAGCGAGTAGAGATGTAAGCAGTAGACTTACAGCTTAAACTTCACTACTCCAGTAACAATCTTTCGCAAGGATGCCCAACATCAGACATCACAGCTCCGCAGCTAATCCTTCTAGGCTACAGTGGCCAGTCAGACACCGGAAAAACCTTGCATTCTCACTTTCTCCAGCCTTTCAAAACCCCTCGGAGGGCAGTAAACATTTTGCTTTCGGAAATCGGGTCATAGCTACAATCCTTTATTTTAAAACTAACACCATGTGAATTTCGGGTGAGATTGTTTCATCACACCTCTTATCTCTTGGTGAGCTACCGCCTTTTTTGTTCCATCCAACCCTCGGGCGTCCAAGTCTTCCTTTTCGCCCGGGCCACCTATCTTCACAGGTATTTTCATCACAAAGGCCAAGCACGAACGACTGGGCCTCAAAGGCACTACAAGCCCTGGGACACCGAGGCAGGGAGGCAGCTCACCGACTTTTTAAACACGATCCATGGGTCCGAAAGTCAAAGGACTTGTTGCAAACGTGCCCGGCACGAAGCCGCCTTCCCAGAGTCTGAGGGGAGGAGGGAGAAGGCGCCACGCCGAAACCTGTCGCAAACACGAGCAGGGGAGCGCAGGAAGCAGAGCGCGCGGGATACAAAGGGCCGTGAATGCAGCCTTCCATGAGGCGACCGTGCGCCGACAGAGACAAAATGGAGCGACCGGAAGAATCGAAGCCCGAGAGGCAGGGCCGGGGGCGAGACGGCGGCCGGCGCGCGCCCCGCCAGGTTTTCTCCTCGCCCCGGTGGCCGGGGAGGGGGCGCAGGGGCGGCCCATTCTTCCCCCCCGCGCACAAGCCGCCCCTGCGCCCAGGCCTAACACGGCGGGAAGCGCCCGCCGGCCGCCGCCAACAATGGGGAGCGAGGCAGCGGCGAGGGAGGGGTCGGCGGCGGCTGCACGGCGGCCCGCGTCCGCGCTCGGGGACCCGCGGCGGGTGGCGGCGCCCGCCGCCCGCAAAACGACGCGGTAGAACGAGGGGTGAGGGGGGCGCCGCGCCTGGGTCGGGCGGCGCGGCCCACAGGCGCCAAGGGCGCACGGGCTGCAGCCGCGGCGGCTCGCGGCCCACGGTGGGCCCCGGGTCCGCATCCCGGCCGCAGCACCGCCTACTTCGGCGGCGTGGGCCCAGGGCCCTCACGTACCTGGTTGAACTCTTCGCCCACATCCGCGTAAATGTCTATGTGGTCCACACCGTCCGCCATCTTCCCTCAGCCTCGGCCGCCGCCGCCGATACCTCCTGCAAGTCCGCCCGCCGCGGCAGCAGCAGCGGATCTAGCGGCGGGGGCGGGGCGCGCTGCGTCACTTCCGAGGGCCGAGGCGGGGGCGGCCGGGGGCGTGCGTACGCTCAGCTGCCGCCCGTTCCGCAGGCGGAGAAGAAACACTGCACCTCGGAGGGCACAAGCGGTTTCTTTTGTGTGTCTGGATTAGGCTTGGGGGGCGGGGCGGGGCGGGGCGGGGCGGGGGTGGTCCCAGTCATTTCCAGAGACTGTGGTTTCACGTTGTCCCTGGCAGACTCAAGCGTTTTGTGATATTTTCATTTCTCAGTTTTACTTACATTTCTCACAGCCAGGGCTTTTAGAGAGGTGGAAGTTTTATGTCACGATGAAATACAAAGTGTAGCTCCGCTTTCTATGAGCGCCCAGAGAGGATGTCTCACCCCTGCCACCTCAGAGACCAGCAGAATTTCGTTTGCCTTGTAAAGGCTAGTTACCTGTTGATGATTATCTTGAGTTATTTGCATGCTACTTGTGTCATTTGCATGCTGTTTATCTTTCCATCTGTATCATCAGCATCGTCTTCTTTCATCTCCTCCGCGTCCCACCTCCCACCCCCAACCTTTCATCTCTCTTCATTTGTTTCCTCCTTTGAGCTGCAGTTGGTTTTCTCTGGGATAGTTTAAATGCCTCTAACTTGAATGCGGTCCCCCTCGGACCCACCCTATAAGGTGGAGGTATCTTGAGGCAAGGGCTTCACTCTTAGACTAATAGAATGTCAGAGAACTGGAAAAGGTGTCATTGGATCCAAACATCTTTTACAGATGAGAAAGGGAACTGAGGCCTAAAGAATCAGATTTCCCTGGTGGCACGGTGGTTGGGAATCCGCCTGCCAATGCAGGGGAGCTGGGTTGGAGCCCTGGTCCGGGAAGATTCCACATGCTGCGGAGCAACTACGCCCGTGCGCCACAATTACTGAGCCTGCGCTCTAGAGCCTGTGAGCTGCAACTACTGAGCCCGTGTGCCACAACTACTGAGGCCCGTGTGCCTAGAGTCTGTGCTCCGCCACCACAAGAAGCCCGGGTACCGCGACAAAGAGTAGTCCCTGCTCTCCGCAACTAGAGAAAGCTCGTGCACAGCAACGAAGACCCAACGCAGCCAAAAATAAATAATTCAAATAAATAAATTTGTTTTTTTTAAAAAGAACCAAAGTGGTTTAACCAGAGTTACATGGTTAATAAAGAAAGTTTTTGCCACCAATATAATCAAAGTGGTTTAACCGGAGTCATGTAGTTAATAAAGAAAGCTTTTGCCACCAATATAGCAGTCCTCCCTTAAAGAGGTTTTCAGTTACCTGGGGTCTTGGAACATATCCCCTCAGGTAAGTGGGGACTACCACACTTTATTCAAAGGTGTCTCTCCAGTTTGAAACCTTCTCCCATTCTTTATTTCTTTTTCACCATTTTTTTAAAAATTATTTATTTATTTATTTACGGCTGTGTTGGGTCTTCGTTTCTGTGCGAGGGCTTTCTCTAGTTGCAGCAAGTGGGGGCTACTCTTCATCATGGTGCGCAGGCCTCTCACTATCGCGGCCTCTCGTTGCAGAGCACAAGCTCCAGACGCGCAGGCTCAGTTATTGTGGCTCACGGGCATAGTTGCTCCGCGGCATGTGGGATCTTCCCAGACCAGGGCTCGAACCCGTGTCCCCTGCATTGGCAGGCAGACTCTCAACCACTGCGCCACCAGGGAAGCCCCTTTTTCACCATTTTTAAAACCCACCAAGTTAGAGTGTGTTTCATAAGATACATACTGCCCAGAAATTATTCATACAATGATAAGTCAAGTGATAACTGTACTTGATATGGTAGAAAAGCTTGGTTGGAGTCTTAAAGACCAGTCTGGTGATCTGGATACAAATTTCTAGTCAGACACTTTACCAGCTAGATGACCTCCTTCAAGTTACCTATCCTCTCTCATGTTCAATTTCAGAATCTTTAAAATTGGGGTCATAATATTTACCTCACCAAGGTTGAAGGTTGATAGTGGTTTAAATGACATAGCATGAAAAATGCCTATCTGCTTCTGCTTCTTGGAAACACTGATTTCCTTTTTTCTATGGGGCTTCGTAGAAAAAAAGAGCCACTCATGATAAAGGGCAAGAGCATTTTTTAGATTGGTAATGTGGTAGGTACAATAATGGCCCATCAGAGTTCCACATCCCAATCCCTGGAATCTGTGAATATGTTACCTTACATTCTAAAACAGACTTTGCAGATGTGATTAAGTTAGGGATCTTGAGATAGGGAGATTATCCTGGATTTCCTGGTGGGTCCAAAGGAATCACAAGAGTCCTATATGTGAAAGAGCAAGGCAAGAGTCAGAGGAGAAGTGGGGTAAAAGCAGTTTTTGTTCTTTCAGTACGCTTAAAAATCACTCCAAGATTCTGACTTCTATTGCTACCTATGAAAAGTCAGCTGTTAGCATGACTGTTTTTTTGAAGGTCATTGGAGATTTCCCCCTCTGGCTACTTTTAAGATTTTTTTCTCTTAGACTTTGGTTTTCTGCTCTTTTACTGTGTATGTCTGGAAGTGTATTTCTTTCTTTCTTTTTTTTTTTAATGAATGAATAAGTGGGATTTATAACAAATGCTTTAAATGTGAGATTTAAAGTTATTGGACGTGTATTTCTTTCTATTTATGATGCTTGGAATTCATTGGGCCTTTTGAATATATTGATTGGTGCCTTTCATGAGTTCTGGTAAATTCTCAGACACTATCTCTTCAAATATTGCTTCTGCCCAACTCTTTCTTCTCTCCTATAATTCCAATGAAATGTTTGTTAGATCTTTTCTATCCACTATTTCTCTTACCTTCTCTTTTTAATTTTCCATGCCTTTATCTCCCCCATGCTTCATTTTGAATCGCTTTTTTTCTGGTTTATTTTCTGGATTACTAATTCTCTCTCCTATAGTGTTAGATTCATCTGTTGGGCTGTTAATTTTGTTTTTCATTTTTTTTTTTTTTAATTTTAGGTTCTAAAATTTCTATTTGATTCTTTTTAAAATCTGTTAGGTTCATTTTAATGACATCATTTTTTTTTTTTTTTTTTGCCAAAACTGTCGATCTTAGCTTTTATCTCTCTGGATATCATAATTGAATCACTTGAAGAAATAATGTGGGACATATGATGATTTTTTTCCATAGAGGATTTTCATTTTCTTCTGGCAGGCACCTGGTGATACCAACAAACCCAGATGATTGGGAATCTTGGGGAGACTGCTTTAGTTTGGTTGGCCCTTACTTCCCAGGGTACTGTCCTTGTGAAGACCAGTGCAAAATATGGTTTACCAAAATCACCACTTTTGACAGGTTCAGAATTATACTTTTGACAGGTCCTAGACTCCATATTTTGTTCCCCTAGATGTCAAAAGTGGAGTTAAACCTCTCAGCCATCTCTTTTGAATCTAAAAATGCCCCCCAGGACAAAAGCACTCTGAATGTATAGACACTATCCCCTTCTGCTTCTTGGCCAGGTAATTCCTCACTTACTTCCTGGTTAGCTTTTTGATTATTTTATTTTTAAAAGTAATTTTTATAGCTTTTCATTTTAATTTTAATTTTTATGACCACGCCACACGACTTGTGGGATCTTAGTTCCCAGACCAGGGATTGAACCCATGCCCTTGGCAGTGAAAGCATGAGGCCTACACACTGGACCACCAGGGAATTCCCATATACAGTTTTTAAAGGTTACTTTCCATTTACAGTTATTACAAAATATTGGCTATATTCCCTGTGCTCAAGGATGAGCCTATCTTACACCCAATAGTTTGTATCTCGCACTTCCCCAACTTTCTGATGATTTTAAAATGTTGTTGCAGGGTACTTCCTTATTTGGCCACAAAATGAAACACTGTAGTGGGTTACAAAGGAAAATGCATAATAATTATGACAACAATGACAAACTTTTTCGCTTATTGAGTACCTTCTGCATAACAGTCTCTTTGTTAGACATCTTACAGTTGTTAATGTACATAGATGAAAGACAGGAGACTTGGGTTCTTGTCCTGGCTTTACAACTGACTAGTCAAGTAACCTTAGACAAGTCCTTTCCCTCAAGTCCTCCATGAAGGTCCCTCTCAGTCCTGAAATTCTCTTGTTCAGATCTACATAGAATTGAAAGTTCAAGGTGCCTTGGGAGAAATTTGACAATAGTATATGAAATATTGCAGAGGAGTTTCCTTCTAGCCCACCTGCATTAGTTTCCTATTGCTGCTGTAACAAACTACCATAAATTGAGTGACTTGAAGCAATACAAATTTATTATCTTACAGTTTTGGAGATCAGAAGTCTAAAATGTATCTCACTGGGCTAAAGTCAAGGTGTTGGCAGGGCTGGATTCTAGGAGGCTCTAGAGGAGAATCCATTTTCTTGTTTTATCCATCTCCTATAGGCTGCCTACATGCTTTGGCTATGGCCCCCTTTCCACAATCACATCACTCCAATAGTATAAATAATATAAATTAAAATATTTCAGAAGAGTAGCAAAGAGATTGGAAGGGAGATAAGTAACGTTCTAAGGTTCCCTATTGTACATTTGCTTTTTCTCTGTATAGAGGAACTTGCTCTCCTTTTCCATGCATATGGCCTTGCAACAATGGCAACCTCAGCTCCAGAGTTCAAATATCCACTATTCAAGAACATGGCCACCTGTCTTAGTTTCGATTACAAAAATCTAAGGAGAAAGCAACTGATTAGCTCAGTTTTAATAGAAGTCTACTCCTAGTCCAATCAAGTTTGTCTACGGCAGTAGGGTCACAGAGTAACAACTTGGCTTACAAATTCTACTCGTGTGAGTTAGGAAAGCATGGAGAATTGTCAGTGAAAGATGGTTGCTTTGAACTAAGCAGACACCCCAAAGGTTGTCTAACCCATTCCACCTATTGAATGACAACACATAGACAAAAGCCTGATGGTTGGGGAAGGCAAATCCAAATCCATAAATATTTAACACATGCTATCATTCTGACTTACTCCAAGTAAGTCAATGCCATAACCTCTGCAGGAACATGATTTTCGTTCTAACATACTACAGGCCATAGTTTAGCCCTATGGTCCCCAAACTTTTTAAAATACTTACCCCTATCAGTATAACATTTAAAAACATACAGCCATAGTATATGAAAATGTAAATATTATTTCATTGAGACATTTTATATTAACATTTTTATACCATGAACCAATATACAAATATACAATTTTAGAGGATGAAATAAATAAGATTTTAAAATGTCTTGCTAATCATAATGGCCTAGTATTATCATCAGAGGATGTTAATCCGTATTTCAAATCTTCTTGAAATTTTGGGGTTTACTCTTGTCAAATCTGATTGCATCATCATTGTTTTTATCTATTATGTACCTGACAAGGGTTCATATTAGAAGTAGATAATGTTGGTTCTGCCATTTTCCTGCTTTCACTTGTACTTTCATTATTAGTATTAACTGTGAACCATGGTTTCTTAGGATTGTTTTTAAGACGATTGGGCATTTCATTATGGTTAGTTTAGTTAAAGCTAGAGAATATAATCTGTAAGTCTGTATAACTGGGCTCTCATAAACTGCCACGTATCGAAATACACTGCAAGTGAAGTGTATTAAGTGCCTGTGTGAGGGAATCTTTTTAGAATCCTCTGTGTTGAGGAGGAAATTCTCCTCCTTCCTCAGAATTGCCCCCAGTAGGAGGGATTATGTAGGAAGCAAAAGAAGTTAATGATTCAAAGCTCCTCACTTTCATGGGCCCTTTCCACAATTTGAGACCACTATTCCTTTCCACTCCACTTTCCTCTGTCATACAATGCCCCCTCATGCTGGATGGGGGTTGGAATGGCAGCGGGCATCTTTTTGAATCCAAGTGGAAATTGAATGATGGGGTACATTTAGTTTGGGGTTAAAAGAAAATATTTATGTGTAAGTTATTGCTAGCCATCCTGATATAGGAATGCTTTCTAGAAATATTTTTATTGCTACTGTGCCGACTCACCCAACTTCTGTGGTACGAAGACACAAGGCCAGATGTCATACTGTGATCTGGGAGTGTCCAACCGTGCTAGGCTCTGGAGGTATGTGGGTAGTGGAGGAGAAACAAAGTTTGAAAGGTATGGAATTATATACTATTCTTTAGAAAATTAATCTAAAGAGACATGCAAAATTATAAGTGGAAGATTTGGTTCTCATTAATGCCTAGTCAAAATGACAGGAATACACTACTGACAGGAATACACTAAATAATGAGGCATATAAAATTATCAACTCACCATACATTTTTTTCTCTTTTTGAGAAAATCACATGAACTTGAAATTCCTTTTTCTTTTCTTCTTCTAAATAACAATTTGCTTTCATACCTTATTTTGTATTCATAATCTTTTGGTTCTTTTTCTTTAAGAGAGCTCCCCAGGGCTTCCCTGGTGGCGCAGTGGTTGGGGGGTCAGCCTGCCAGTGCGGGGGACGCGGGTTCGAGCCCTGGTCTGGGAGGATACAGCATGCCGCGGAGTGGCTAGGCCGGTGGGCCACAATTGCTGAGCCTGCGCGTCTGGAGCCTGTGCTCCGCAACGGGAGAGGCCGCGACGGTGAGAGGCCCGCGCACCGCGATGAGGAGTGGCCGCCGCTTGCCGCGGCTGGAGAGGGCCCTCGCACGGAGGCGAAGACCCAACACAGCCATAAAATAAAATAAATAAATAAATAAATAGAAAGCTCCCCAAATATAGACATATTGGGCCCGAGAAAACCTCGATTCATACCTTCTACATACCTTAGTGACATAAAACCATTTGACATATGAATTGAGTGAGGACACTAGTGTCAATTCACATATTAAATATTAGTTCAGCTGAAGTTTTCAATTTTTAAAATAAAAATTGTAACAGTACATGATCTAATATCTTTCTATATCCCAATGAACAGATTTGTATACTCCACTTCAGAGATAATGGTTAAACCAACTATTTTGTGATGGCTAAATAAGAAAGACCTATTAAAATCCAGAAAAATGGGGCATTCCCTCCTTGAATCAATCAGTTTCATATTTCAAGCACTGCACTTCCTGTTATCCAAATTCTGTTAGACTGAACCACCTAAAATTGCAGTTTTTATAGGTCAACAATGGTCTAACATTGGTGCATTCACCCTAATATATCATTTAGGATGTACTCAGCTGCGAGTAAAAGAAAGAGGACTCAAGTTGACACTAAAAGTAGGAAAATATATTGTGAGGTATCAGTGAACACACAAAATTGACTAAAAGGCTTGAGAACTGAGTTTGGAAAACAGGCAGAAAAACCAAAGGAGGCAAAGTAGAGTCAGGATCATGCTGCAGAGAGAAACTGCCTAGGAAGCTTTCACCAGCATCGTTGCCACTAGATAATTGCTGTCACTCCGCTGAACTCCACCCTTAACGGTTGATCCTTGCTAGACTGACACACTTTTCACTGAGCTGAAGCCACCTTGTACCTACTCTAAGTGTTGTTTTTTTGTACATTCCCTCAAGATTCAAAGTCCAGGGCTGGAACATTAAGCAAAGGATCATGTACACACTGCCAGGATGATCAGATACTTGCCAAAATAAAAAGTTCATCTCAAGTATGTATAGACAAAATACTGGCTACAAACACATCCAAATGTTAATATCGTTTTTGGGCAGTGGAGATCTGAGTATTTTTAGTTTCTTATTTGTTTACACACTTCTGTTTTCATTGTTGCTATAATATATATTTATTAACTGTATAATCAAGAAAAATTTAAACTTTAGTTTTAAAAATAAAAAACCATAGAATTAAGACTTTATTGTGCAGTATAGCTATTCATTTGGACTCAGGATGGAGCTTGGAATTTAGAAAATTATAATCCTAATGAGACACACCTGATTAAAAAATAAAAACATCTGAAGGCTACACTGTAGTTT
The DNA here is from genome assembly GCF_028021215.1 of Eschrichtius robustus. Classification (NCBI taxonomy): domain Eukaryota; kingdom Metazoa; phylum Chordata; class Mammalia; order Artiodactyla; family Eschrichtiidae; genus Eschrichtius; species Eschrichtius robustus. Next base: position 58,112,592 of record NC_090836.1, on the reverse strand, counting down.
GCCATAGACTATTTTTCAACATTTGTGTGAGAATATATTTTAAAAAATAAACAGTTCTCGCCATGACTTAAAAGTGTGTTGTTTGTTACAAGTGGCCTTATTTTGTGCTTTGTAAAATGTATTTGTCTTTGCAAACAGATCTTTGCGACTTGTTTCTGGAAATTACTGGAGGTGAAATGGAAATATAAAGTCCATGTGAAGGACTGGACTTCAGCAAAACACAATAACATTAATATGAGTGGAAGTATATTTTTTAATATCAAAAATCAATTTTTATGGAGCTAATGGGGCTCAAAATTAACAATCATACTGTTTATTTTTTCCTACAACTTATACAGCAACTAGATAAATGTATAAGTGATGACATAATTTATTCATTCCATTAATCAACACGCATATATATAATTTTTTTAGCTGCGCGGCTTGTGGGATCTGACCAGGGATTGAACCTGGGCCCTCAGCAGTGACAGCACAGAGTCCTAACCACTGGACCACCAGGGAATTCCTTTAACACATATTTTTAATGCAACTACTATGTGGGGGCCACTGTAGTAGGTAGTAATGAGTGTTACAAATGTAAATAAAATTCCATCATGACGTAGTAAGAAGTGGCATGGTAACATGCAATGTGACAGATCTAGGTTTGAGACTCAGCACTGTCGTTTGAGACTCAACACTGTCATCTGAGATCCACGTGTGATATTTTGGGCAACAGTTACTTAAACTCATTAAGACCTGTTGAAAAAAATAGGGATAATACTGTCTACCTCAAATAGAGTATTAGGATGAGGACAAGAGAAATGGGAAAGAGCCAACAATTATTGAGCATATAGTAATATGTGCCAGCCCCTGAGATGAATGTTTTATAAGCATCAGCTCAAATTAGAAAGTATGGGCTTCCCTGGTGGCGCAGTGGTTAAGAATCCGCCTGCCAATGCGGGGGACATGGGTTCAAGCCTTGGTCCAGGAAGAGCCCACATGCCGCAGAGCAACTAAGCCCGTGCGCCACAACTACTGGGCCTGCGCTCTAGAGCCCGTGAGCCACAACTACTGACCCGCGAGCCACAACTACTGAAGCTCACGCACCTAAAGCCCATGCTCTGCAACAAAGAGTAGCCCCCGCGCGCTACAACTAGAGAAAGCCCACACAGCAACAAAGACCCAACACAGCCAAAAATAAATAAAATAAATAAATTTATAACAAAAAATATAGTATATGTACAGTGTGGTGTGTGGGATGTGAGGGAGCTGGTAGTCCTTAGAAGCAGTGATACTCTTTTGGAATTCTCTGGGAAGATGTGCCAGTCAGAACGCAGCAAGAAAGAGATGCCACACTCAATGCGGAAAAGAGAGATTTTTTTTTTTCACATGCACACACTGTATTTTATTTTTACAAGAGATAAATAAACTGACACCAAGCATTGTAAATGGATGACCACAACAAAAACGACAATGATTGCAATTACCAAACACGAAACACACTCATACTATGTCATAATATTGACATTCAGTCCAGTAATCCTCCACTGTAACAGCTCCTTTACTTTGCAGTGATCATTGATTTGTATATGAAAAGAGAGAATTTAATAGAGCAATGATTTACGAGCGTGTGGGCAGGGTTAAAAGAAACTAATAGAGGGTGATGAAGCACTGCAGGGCAAGGTTGAAGGGACAAAGAGAGCAATCAGTTACTAAAACTCAGAGAAATCTGTAACTGTAAGAGAAGACCCCTTGCCTAGGCTGTAGCCTTCAGTAGAGGCACACAGTGGAGAGAGCCTGGAAAGTAAATACCTGTTATTTCTCCTCTCTTGACCTTAGATCTCCTGGTAGGGCCTCCTGTTGGATGAACCCAACTGGAAAGGTGGAAGAGGTACCACTGATATGGTCCATAAAGGTCACCCACTGAGGTAGAGAGCAGGGTGGAAAAGGGTAGAAAGTGGATCTGGAGGGGCAAAGAAGAATATGTAGCATAGAAAGTATAGAAATGAGTAAATGTTAACCTCCCATGTATGTTCACTTGTGGGATCAAAAAGCTAGAAGGGATCTTTCTAGGCCAAGTTTACTTTACAACCTGCATTGTTCTGAATTCTAGCCCAAGAGTAATGAGATTAAAGTGTATTAGTCAAATCTGGTTAAGCCTTCCACATGGCCAGTTCAGTGATTTAATTCTTCAATAGTGAGCACTTGTACTAGTTTTTTGTTTTTTTGTTTTTAATGTCTCTTCTTCACTCAAGTCAAGAAGAAATGTTTGATCTCAGGAGCTAGGGAAGCTATTATGGAGCACGACTTCTGACTAGCAAGCTAGTGTATCTCCAGCTCCACCTCATTTTCATGGATCCTTCCAAAAGGAAGCTAATCCTGCCATTCACTCTTTTTTCTGTATGCTGTCTCCCTTCTTCAAGAAACAATCCCAGGGCTTCCCTGGTGGCGCAGTGGTTAAGAATCCTCCTGCCAATGCAGGGGACATGGGTTCGAGCCCTGGTCTGGGAAGATCCCACATGCCACGGAGCAACTGGGCCCGTGAGCCACAACTGCGCGTCTGGAGCCTGTGCTCCGCAACAAGAGAGGCCGCGACAGTGAGAGGCCCGCGCACCGCGATGAAGAGTGCCCCCCCCCCCCCCCCGCTTGCCACAACTAGAGAAAGCCCTCGCACAGAAACGAAGACCCAACACAGCCATAAACAAATAAATAAATAAATTTAAAATAAAATAAAATAAAAGGTATTAAATGAATGTTGGCTGAATTGACTTGTTAAAAAAGAATCAATAAATTTCAAAGCTAAGAAGGACCTATGAATCCAAGTTCCCCTTTTTTTTAATAGAAGAGAAAACCTAATTCTAAACAGGTTGGTGGCAGAGCAGTGATGAACCCACATAAATCTTTGAATAACCAAGAAAAGAAATTAGAACTGAGATATAGGTGTTTACTAGGTAATGTTGAAGGAAATGAAAAAAAGCAAACTGTTGAAAAGCCTGAGCTCATTCAGTCTCAAACCTGTTAAATTTTTCTTTAACTAGTTCTCAAATACTTTCCATTCTGCTATTATTATTTTGCCCCAGGTCTTCATCACCAAGAAAGATGATTTAATATAATGTGCTAGTTTTACAACAGAGGAAAGTGACTTGCTCCAGATAATAAATAGAAGGGATGCATTTGGCTCCCTCTTTATAAACCATTATCAAGTTTTTGTAAAGTTGGGAATGGAATCCTGATCTACTAGCAAATACTGTGTTGCCTTAGTTTTTCTAGCTTCCTTTGCAACTAGGGACTTGGTTCTGGCCAATGCAAGCTAGTTGGAATTCTGCTAGTAGCATATGAGAAAAGTTTTGCTTTCTTAATAAATAGGATAGATATAAACTTTCTCTTCACCTCCCCCCCTCCTTTTTTCTGCCTTGAATGTAAATTTGGTACCAAATGGAGTTATGGCAACCGTATGGCAACCATGAGGCAGTAAACATGTATGTAAAAGCCAACGTGATAATGATGCTAGAATAGATAGAAATAGCTTGTGCTAAGGTTCTGTTCTGGACTATGATAGAACTATCGAATAACTTCAGACATAGGTTGAAAAAATTATATGTTAAATTGTTATATATGTTAAATATGTTACTCAAAAAATTAAAGGTAACCTCCAAAATTAGAGTTCTGGAGGTCAGAAGACTGAAATGGTCTTACTGGGCTAAAATCAAAGGGTTGGCAGGACTGTGTTCCTTTTTGGAGGCTTTAGGAGATAATCTGTTTCCATGCCTTTTTGATAAAAGATCAGTCTTCAGCCTTAAAAAATATCTAGCGGAAACATTTGCTGTGTGGTTACTTGCACAACATCTCCCAAACCTGCAGCACAGAAATCCCTTTTGAAAACTAAGCAGCCAGCCCCAAGTAGAGCACACTCTACAAAGCCTACTTCAGATGTGGCCACCGAGAAGAATGGACAGGAAGAACCTCCCATAGGACAAAATTTGGGGTCACAGAGAGAAAAGGGCAAGGATTCAGGAGAGAGGTTCCCACTTACCCCACCTGTCTACCCCCAAGCAGCAATAATAGCAACTGCCATATGGGATAACCTAGGGACTCACTCCAATACCAGGGAAGGGAGTCTTTGCAGTTACTGATCTGTAGGATTTGATGATTGCGATGAACCAGAGGCTGCTGTGTCTTTCCCATTCACCTCTTTTCAAATAGATGGTTTAAAAGGGAGGGAAAAAAATATATATATGGAGCAATCTTATTCGTGCTCTACAGTTTATAAGAGGATGATTGGAGGCAGGTGACTTTCTTTTAGTTTATAGGCTACCAGACCTTGAGGAATTATACATGGATGCTCTAAATAGGACTGAGAATTAAACAGAGATTGTGAACTTTGAGCTGGAGGCAAAAACTGGATGGGACTTTGGTGGTTTCTTCCCCCAGGGAGGAAATAAATGTGTAGGAAGAAGGGTGCACATGGATATTTGGGTGACTAGAGGGGCAGAATGGGCTGGAGACTGTTAGTTGTCCTTCCACGTGTCTTCTCTTCTTTCTTAGTATCAGAAGTCTTGAGTTTGGCACACGGCTACCCCGGAAGACAGAATATTTCCCTGCCATGCTTACAGCTAAATTATTCACATAATTAAGTCCAGGGAAATGAGATCTGAGTGAGAGTGATGTTTGTGACTTCTGGGTTGCACTCATAAAAGGAGTGGCATATTCCCTTCCTCTTTTCTTTCTTGTTGGTTGAAATGTGATATGATATCACATCTGGGACCATGAAGGCCAAGAGAACACCATAGGGATAGGGATGCAATAAGATAGAAGGAACTTGGGCCCCTGACGCTGTGGAGTGATTTACCAGACTTACATGAAAGAGAAATACCTTTTCTCCTGTAAAGACACTATTATTTTAAGTCTTTATGTGTGCGGCTGAAACCATATCTTAACCTCATATACATGTTGAGTTTGAGGTGCCTTTAAAATTTCTTATGAAAAGTGTCAAACATACACAAAGTAGAAAGGATAGTATGATAATTTCATGCATACTCAACTTTAACTTCAACAGCTACCACTTCATCTATCTGATTTAAGCTAAACCCACACCTCCCCCTCTTTCCACTGACATATTTTGAAGCAAATTCCAAATATCATATCATGTTTTCTATAGATATTTTAGCATGTATCTCTAAAAGACAAGGATTTTTTTTTTTAAAGAAGAGTTTCAAATGCTTTTAAGTAAAAAAAATATGTAGTTATCTAGTAGGCATTTGGGCATATCTCTTTAACATTCGGGAGAAAGGTCTGGCCTGAAGGTACTGCTTTGAGAGGTATCCTCATGGATGGTATGTAAAGCCTTGGCAGTAGATGAGATAACCCAGGGAAGGTGGCCCACTAATTTGAAAAGAGAAAAATTATATCAGTTTAGATGAGCAAAGATTTCTTTACCTGGTGTCAGGTAGCATGGGGAGTTGTGAAAGATAAATGCACATGGGTAGGAAACTTGCACAGACATTATTTTCACTACCCCAAATCCATTCCATATCCTGATTTTCTTCAGGGTAGAAAGTTCCAATCTTATTTCCTAGGTACTAGTTAATTGTTCAGGGATGGTCATATATCTTAGTCCCAGCTGATGAGACCCAAGGAATGTTTGCTGGGACTTCTAAGAAACCCTCTCAGTTCTTGAAGAACTACTTGCATCTGCCTGGATGGTGTGGTGTGATGGAATGTGCTGCAGCCATTTTGTTATCTCGAGAGGATTCTAGAACTACTGAGGGCCTTGTTGTAGAGACTGAGGATGAAGTCAACACTGAGTGGAGAGAGAGAGAGAAACCCAGTCCTTAATGATACAATTTGTGCTGCAGGTTTAAGCTTCTTAAAGCCAGCCCTCACTCTGGATCTTTTGAGTTACGATTTACCAATTTGCTTTGTGGTTTAAATCATTTTAAATTGGATTTTCTGTCACTTGTAATGCAAAGTGTTCTGACTGATAGAATAGGCCATGAGGTTAATGTTTTTCAAGACCTGGAGGGACACCAGTGCTGGTCATCTCAGTTTTAGCATGGGTCGGTAATATGTTTGCATAAGAAAAATAACTATTCGATGGCCTCCACTCAATATATTTCCTTGATGTTCAGTATCAATAAACATGGATTGCTTTCTGGCAGATAGGAGGATTTCCTGCAGGCTTTCTCTAGTAGCTTATACCTTCTGCAGATACTGGCCAGTTGATGGGGGTAATGGTGGTACTTAAAGGTATGGGTAAATAGCAAATGTGGAACCAGTTGCTGTGAAAGAAAGTGTTCTGGGTAGTGAAATGCAGTGAGTTTTGTATAAAATCTGCTTTGGTTATGGGATAGACCTAGCTCTTCTCTATAGAAGCACAGCATGGAGTATTGCTCTAAGACTTACCTAATACACCCAACCAAGTGGACAAGAGGATACAAAACTATATCTTTTTGAACCATATCCTTCAAAACAGCAGCCAACACAGCAGTTCTTAGAGGCAGATATTTCTTTGACAAAATGTTGGGGGGAGGGAGGATGGATGGTATTAATGGAGGGCTAGAACAGGAGATGAAATGTACCATATTGATGCAGGATGACCTCAACCTTCAAGGCTGCATTGAATTCATGGGGCCATCATTACCTGAATGTGGTTTCATTCTGCAGCACTGACACTTCAAGTAATCATTAAGCAAAGAGTGCTCAGTGATGTGGACAATTACTAAAGTCACCCCCTCAATGATTTTCCTATATGCAGAAAGGGGAATTTCTATTCCTTTTTATGCACCATTGAGAAAAAATTGGTAGCCATGAGGACTATTTGCCAGGAAGAGTACTCACACTTTTTGACAGTGATTTGTCAGGGAAATTAGCTGAGGTCACATATCTCTTATTAGGTAAATGGAAGACAGCATATGAATATTTCAAAAAAGCAATTCATATCTATTTAAATTTAGCTCAGAGTACTAAAATTTGTTAAAACTCCATAGACAAGGGCCTACAGAGGACAGGCTTATTTTCATTTTTATTTTAAGTACCTAGAACCCAGCATTTGGAGAAGCCAAAAGGGATTTATAATTTAATTATAAAGTATTTATGAACATTTGCATTAGCCAATCAAGCATCTTCTTTGGAATGTAGATACTAGGATAACTGGATTAGTAACCACATTTGACAGTATTAGAGTAGGGAGAGTCAGCTCCCTTAGAAGAGAGCAAAATATCTCAGTTGGTAGAGGGAACTCTTGGAGACAAGAGTACAGAGCCCCCTGCTGGCAAAGACAAAGACCAAAGAAAAACAGAGACCAGAAAACAGAGTAGAAACATTCATTGGAAATGCTGTCAGAAATAATGAAGTGTTTAGAGACCTAAATGTAAGACTGGACACTATAAAACTCTTAGAGAAAAACATAGGAAGAACACTCTTTGACATAAATCACAGCAAGATCTTTTTTGATCCACCTCCTAGAGTAATGGAAATAAAAACAAAAATAAACAAATGGGACCTAATGAAACTTCAAAGCTTTTGCACAGCAAAGGAAACCATAAACAAGACGAAAAGACAACCCTCAGAATGGGAGAAAATATTTGCAAACGAATCAACGGACAAAGGATTAATCTCCAAAATATATAAACAGCTCATTCAGCTCAATATTAAAGAAACAAACACCCCAATCCAAAAACGGGCAGAAGACCTAAATAGACATTTCTCCAAAGAAGACATACAGACGGCCACGAAGCACATGAAAAGATGCCCAACATCACTAATTATTAGAGAAACGCAAATCAAAACTACAATGAGGTATCACTTCACACCAGTTAGAATGGGCATCATCAGAAAATCTACAAACAACAAATGCTGGAGAGGGTGTGCAGAAAAGGGAACCCTCTTGCACTGTTGGTGGGAATGTAAATTGATACAGCCACTATGGAGAACAATATGGAGGTTCCTTAAAAAACTGAAAATAGAATTACCATATGACCCAGCAATCCCACTACTGGGCATATACCCAGAGAAAACAGTAATTCAAAAAGACACATGCACCCGAATGTTCATTGCAGCACTATTTACAATAGCCAGGTCATGGAAGCAACCTAAATGCCCATCAACAGACGAATGGATAAAGAAGATGTGGTACATATATACAATGGAATATTACTCAGCCATAAAAAGGAACGAAATTGAGTCATTTGTTGAGACGTGGATGGACCTAGAGACTGTCATACAGAGTGAAGTAAGTCAGAAAGAGAAAAACAAATATCGTATATTAACGCATGTATGTGGAACCTAGAAAAATGGTACAGATGAGCCAGTTTGCAGGGCAGAGGTTGAGACACAGATGTAGAGAACGGACATATGGACACCAAGGGGGGAAAACTGTGGTGGGGTGGGGATGGTGTTGTGCTGAATTGGGCTATTGGGATTGACATGTATACACTGATGTGTATAAAATTGATGCCTAATTAAAAAAAAAAAAAAAGAAATAATGAAGTGGGAGACATAGAGAACAGGCTTGTGGTTGCCAAGGGGGAGGTGGGTGGGGGAGGGAAGGACTGGGAGTTTGGGATTAGCAGATGCAAACTATTATATATAAAATGGATAAACAACAAAGTCCTACTGTATAGCACAGGGAACTATATTCAATATCCTGGGATAAACCATAATGGAAAAAAGGAAGGAAGGAAGAAAGAAAGGGAAAGAAAGAAAGAAAGGAAGAAAGAAAAAGAAAGAAAGAAAGAAAGGGAAAGAAAGAAAGAAAGGAAGGAAGGAAGGGAGGAAGGAAAGAGGGAAAGAAAGAAAGGGGCTTCTACTCATAAGCAAAAGAAAAAAAAGAAAGAAAAAAAGAGATAATGAAGTGGATCAGAACATGACGTTTTAAGGTTGATAAGGAAGATTAAGATTGTTGTCACCCTTGGCAGGAAAAGCTGAGAGTATACAAGTGTATCCTGAGAGACAGGTGTAAAAGTTGACCCAACCAGTACAAATGAAAATGACAGAGGACCAGAGTGGGAGTCAAAAAATCAGTAAAGAAGTAGAAGTGGCAGTGGTGTGACAAACCAGAGTTACAAGTGTTAGTCTTGCAGGGGATAAAGGAATTGGTCAGCATAGACGTGGCAATCCAGGTCTGAGGGCAGTTTAGCAGAAAACTTCTCCAGAACTAGAAAGAGTTTTTGAGATGGCAGCCTCTGGATGCTCCTGGCCAGGAACCTAAAGTGCATATTCATCTAAGATCTACCTTCACCCCCCACTCCCACCCCCACCCCTGGGCTTATTTGTGGAAAAGATTAGGAGATCTGCCTTTACGTCGACTGCGGGACCTCAAAGAGGTCACTATTTGAATTTGCTGCCTGCTACTCTTAGGCCCCAAACTTCTGGGCCACCCTCGGGCATTCTATTCCCCTGAAGGCAAGGACTGTGTGTGTGTGTGTGTGTGTTTTAATGTTTTCAGCCCCTACCCTCCCTAATACAATGCCTGGCTCATAGTAGATGTTTAATCCATATTTGTGAGGTAAATGAATAAATCATTAAACCAGACCTGTGGGAGGCCTATAATTTGGTGAGGTCTCAGAAGAATAATTTACTTATATATTCATTTTCCTCTCACTTTATTTCTGTTCTGTCCTCTTCCACAAGGGATTCCGAAAGCTTACAAGAATACGTACGATCCATTAGAAAATGTAAATAATAAATAAAGTCAGGATCATTAGAAACATATATTAAGCAAAAACAAGTCAGTGGAGTGGAATGAGTTATATAAGCAATAGGATTTCATATAATTATCTAATCTCAGCCACAGATAGGGATTTGAGTTTTCTGCTGAAAAATGAAGGCCAGTTGTGATTTTTCTTGACTGCAAAGGCAAAATGTTCTAGTTGCTCAAGCTTTTATTGGAACTTAGCTCTAAAATAAATTTCTGGTATGGAGTTTTATATCTAGGACATTGAGTAATGTGGTAAACAGTGTCCTTAATGATATTCTTACAAGAAATTCAATAAGGGTTTTTTTTGTTTGTTTTTTGGCCGTGCCGCGCGGCATGGGGGATCTAGTTCCACCAGGGATCAAACCCGTGCCCCCTGCATTGGAAGCGCAGCGTCCTAACCACTGTACTGCCAGGGAATTCCCTCAATAAGGTGTTTCTAAAGCTGTGTCTTAATAGGGTGCTTCTAAACCTGGTACATGATCCATAGTGTAACTCATTGAAAGCAGTTTTATGGAAGACCAGAGAAATATGGTTTGAGATCAAAACTTTCTAAAATTTTAGCTAAATCAAAGAGTACATCTAGGGCTTCCCTGGTGGCGCAGTGGTTGAGAATCTGCCTGCCAATGCAGGGGACACAGGTTTGAGCCCTGGTCTGGGAAGATCCCACATGCCACGGAGCAACTGGGCCCGTGAGCCACAACTACTGAGCCTGCGCGTCTGGAGCCTGTGCTCCGCAACAAGAGAGGCCGCGATGGTGAGAGGCCCGCGCACCGCGATGAAGAGTGGTCCCCACTTGTCACAATTAGAGAAAGCCCTCGCAGAGAAACGAAGACCCAACACAGTCATAAATAAATAAATAAATAAATAAAAGAACGTGAATTTCAAAAAAAAAAAAAAGAGTACATCTAGAAAATCCAGAGGAGTGCAAGTCCTTCAAACAATTCTCCGTTAAGACCACCTCTCTGAACTAGATCTCTTACAAGGGTTGGGAGCAGATCGTTGGAGTTTATATCTTCTCTCAGAGCCTGAAGGGTGATTGTTCTATGTTGTTCATTTAGGATGGCAACACATACTATAGTTATCCAAAGAGATTTTTACCAGCTTTTATGAAAATTGAGACACCTAACCAAACCATTCTTCAGAATAGATGTCTAGTTCTCTTTCTTTGTTATCTATCACTGCCTAGCAAACTACCCCAAAACTTAGTGGCTTAAAACAACAATGGTTATTATTAGTATCTGTCATAGTTATAGGGGTTGAATGGGTTTAACTAGGCAGTTCTTACTCTGCTTTTCTCATGCAGTTGCAGACAGTGACTGGGGCTGGAATCACCTGAAGGTCTGCTCACTCACACGTCCGGTACCAGGTTGAGAAGACTCAGTCAGCTGGGAGCTGGAACAGCTGGGCTCCTTGGGCAAGTCTATCTCTATGTAGTCTCTGCATGTAGTCTGTCCAGCAGCAAGGCTTTAGGATAACTGGACTTCTTACATGGTGGCTCAGATTGAGAGGGAGAGAGAGAGAGAAAGTCAGGTAGGAGTCATATTACCTTTTCTGACCTAGCCTTGGAAGTCATATACTGTCACTTCTACCACATTCCATCCATCGAGGCATGTACAAAGGTCTGCCCAGTTTCAGGAGGAAGGGATATAGACTCCAGGAGATATTAATGGGGAAGTGGTAGAGTTTAGAAGAGCATGTGGGACCTAAAATATTGTTGTAGCCATTTTTGTAAAATACAATCTGTCACACCCTCCTCATTTCAAAGGTCCACCAAAGGAGTAGCTATAACAAGAACATTCTTAAGAACCTATTCTGGTCCTTCAATAAATGAACAAATTCAAGTCCCTGAAGTTCCTTTTCTTTTTTTTTTTTCATCAGGGAGTATGGACGAGGTGACTTAGCATGGAAGATTTTCAAAGAGGCTTTTACTAATCACTCACCACAGACATAGAAAAAAAGGGTATAATGCGCCCATAAAAAGTCCAGTTCTGAGCAACTTTGAAGCCATTTCTAATTCATGTCTCCAGCAGAGGGGAATGTACCCAGGTCATCCAAGGGTTTTCTGTCATTCAAAGAGCAGTTGATAAGAAGGTGTGGGAGGTAGAAGAACACAGTCCTGCTTTAGACCCTTCAATGTAGTTATCTGGTTTGCCAGGAGACAGATCTGTCAGAAAACAGATACTGACTCTTGCTAAGATGTTAAAACGCGGCTTTTGTATAAGAACCAAGAGCTGGGAGTTAGTACTGTGCTCAGGAAGCTTAACGTAGTAGAATCATTCTAGTTCAGGATTAAAGGCAGAGAAAAGGTAAGTCAAAACGCAAACAGGAAAAACTAACTCTATAGTTCATTTACTGTATTTAAGTTTTTAAGTTGTGCCCATTTAATTCCAAGAATGTGAGGCTACTAACAGTCTATCATATTATTCTTGGTAATTTTTTCTGTTAGGTAATAGTGGAGTATCTATGCTTGAAACTTGTATAAAATATTGATCCAGAAATCCTCAGTCTGACGTATCTTAAGGAAGAAATAAGCATCAGGTTTAAATGGACCATTTAATAAACAGATGGGTCTATATTTTAGAGCATGTCATTTGAACAGGCTTTGAATAACTTTGATAGCAGAAGGTCTTCACCTGCTGCTTTATTTAACGTAAGCCTTCTAAGCAAATGAAATACATGTGGCGATATTCCTAGGTACCAGTGAAGACTTCAGGAACAGCAAATTTCAATGTAGTTTTAAAATGATACTAACAGGAAGAAAAGGTGACCTCCCAGTTGTCAACTGAGATTTGTGCTTATTTATGCTTACTGTAAATAATTACATCTCCAGATCTATCTTCATTATTGGTTCAGGCAGTAAAAACCCAGGCCTCCCTACAACATTCACTAAATCAAATTTTAGGCAAAAGATTTAAATTGAAGGAGATCCTGTCTGATCCTTCATGTTCATTTTATACACCTTTGCAACAACCCAAGTAATGTTTAGAGGAGTATTAACTAGAATTCTTAACTCCCAGGACTCCAAATTCCACCAGCCTCTCAGGTGGATGTCCTGAGAAGGTTCTCCTCAGATCCTCCTCCTTCAGAGACCCAGTGGGAAATGCACTCAGGTAGTGTAGAGAGAGCAGGAACCTCTGTTCTCAGACCCCCTGGAGTGGCTGTGACAGATACTGTTCATTGTATCCAACAGTCCTTGGGAATAGAACCCCCCAGTGTTTTTGTGGTTATTGTTGTTGTTGTTGTTTTTTACTTTTAGAGAGGGATAATACCTAAACACCAAAGACACCAATTCTAAGAGTATAGCTCAATGAATTGTTGTATCTGTATATACTTGTATCATTACCACACAGATCAAGATCTAGACAATTTCCAGCACCTCAAAAGATTCCCTCTTGCTTCTTCCAAGTCTACATCCCAATTCCATGGAGAGGAAGGGTGGGTAGTCACTATTCTAACTTCTATCATCATTGATTAGTTTTGCCAATTCTTGAACTTTGTATAAGTGGACTCATATGTTATGTACCTTTTAAACTTGGCTTCTCTCACTCAGTATCTATGCGATTCATCATGTTCTTGTATGTACCAATGATTTGTTCCTTTTTATTGCTAAATAAAATATATTCTATTTTATGAATATATCTCAGTTTATTTACCTATTCGTCTGTGGATGGGCATTGAGTTGTTTCTGCTTTGGCTAATACGAATAAAGCTGGGATGAACATCCTTATGCATGTCCTTTGTGGACATATATACTCACTTCTCTTCAGTAAATTCCTAGAACTGGAATTGCTGTGAAGTGGTTGGATATATTTAGTTTTAGCAGAAACTGCCAGATTTCTGGTTTACAAAGTGGTTATACTGTTTTACATCAGCAATGTATAAGAATCCCAGTTCTTCCACATCCTTGCCATCATTTAGCACTATTGATCCGTTTAATTTTAGCCATTATGGTTGGTGTCTAGTGGTATTTCACTGTGGTTTTAAATTGCATTTCCTTAACGAGTAATGATGCTGAGCATCTTTTCATACACTTATTGGATGTTTGGATATCTTATTTTGCAAAAGCCTGTTCAAATCTCATGTCCACTTTTAGTTGGGTTGTTTATTTTTTCCTTATTGATTTGTAGGAGTTATTTACATATTCTGAACATGAATATTTTGACAGAAATATGTATTGTAAATATCTTTTCCCAGTGTGATTTGTCTTTTTATTCTGTTAATGGTACCTTTTTGGGGAATTCCTGAAAGAATTTTAATGAAGTCCAAATTATCAAGTTTTTTCTTTTATAGTAGTGCTTTTTGAGTCTTGGTTAAAAAATCTTTGTTTACCCCAATGCAATGGTATCAGTCAAGTTTCAACCAGAGAAGTAGAACCAGTAGATTTATATATTAAGAGATTTATTGCAAGAAATTTTCTTATGTGAAATGGGAGCCTACTAGGCAAATTCAAAGTCTATAGGGCAGGCTATCAGGAAGCATAGGATGGAACTCCTGGCATGGGCTGGAGCTGATGTCCACAGGCAGAATTTCTTCTTCATCTGGGAAGCCTCAGCTCTGCTCTTAAGGCCTTCCACTGATTGAATCAGGTCCACCCAGATCATCTAGGACATCTCCCTTACTTAAAATCAACTGATTATGAACCGTAATCACATCTACAAAATGCCTTTACTGTAACACCCAGGTTAGTATCTAATTGAATGACTGGGGACTGTAGTCTAGTCAAGATGAGACATTAAAAGATCATCACATGCAAAACAGCATGGAGATTTCTCAGAAAACTAAAGATAGAACTACCATATGATCCAGCAATTCCTCTCCTGGGTATATATCCTAAAAAAACAAAAACACTAATTCGAAAAGGTGCATGCACCCCAATGTTCATAGCAGCATTATTTACAGTTGCCAAAATATGGACGCATGTTTCCATCAATAGAAGAATGGATAAAGGAGATGTGGTGTATATATATATATATATATATATATATATATATATATATATATATATATATTTACAATGGAATACTACTCAGCCATAAAAAAGAATGAAATTTTGCCATTTGCAACAACATGGATAGACTTGGAGGGTATTATGCTAAGCAAAATAAGTCAGACACAGAAAGACAAATACTGTATGATATTACTTATATGTGTAATCTAAAATATAAAAGAAACTTGTAAATATAGCAAAAAAGACAGACTCACGGACATAGAGAACAAACTAGTGGATAACAGTGGGCAGAGGAAAGAAGGGAGGGACAAGATAGTGGTAGGGCATTAAGAGATACAAGCTACTGTGTATAAAATAAATAAGCTACAAGGATATATTATACAGCACAGGGAACATAGTCAATATTTTATAATAACTGTAAATGGAGTATAACCTTTAAAAATTGTGAATCACTGTGTTGTACACCTGAAACTTATATAATATTGTACATCAACTATACCTCAATTAGAAAACATAATCATAGCCATTAACATATTTTCCATGTTTTCTTCTAAAAGTTTTATTGTTTTACCTTTTTCATTTAGTTTGATGACCCCCCCTTGGAATAATTTTCATGCACGGTATGCATGGTCAAGGCTGAATGGGGTATGGTTATAGGGAAACAATATGCTTAGGGAAGATGAGCTCTGGTCCCTGCCTCAGGGAATGAGTCACAGATTGATCCAAGCCAATCATGGTAATTCTATGTCCTTTTCAATCATTCAGCAAATATCTATTAAGTGCTTACTATGTGCCAAACATATTCTCAGTTCTGAGAATACAACAATGAATAAGACAGATAAAGTGCCTGCTATAGTGGAATTTCTCTTTGCAAGTAATTGGTTAAAGATTAGGTATGTGACCCTGTTCTGAGCAATGGAACCTGAAGGGAAGTATGCTGTGAACATCTGGGGAAGATGTTGATTTTTGATAAAAGGGACAGTTACGAAGAAAAACTCTCTGCCTTGCATATAGGAGAACATGACATTTGTGTTGCAGCAGTCATGTTCTGACCCTTAGGGTAATACCCACAGAATGACAGAGAAGCCAACCCAGAGTCCTGACATCTTTGAGCTCCTTTATTAACCAATTCTGGAACAGCCTATCTCCAGGTTTCTTATGTGACGTAATTAGATATTCTTATTGTTTAAGCCAGACTTGGGCTTTCTATTACTTGTAGCCACAGATACATAGATTTTGTAGCATGGCACCACTGCTCTCTAGCACATGTGCCATAACTCGCCTCTGTTCCTTTCATCATCCAGCTCCAGCCTTAATTCTGCCTTAGTCCTTAAGTCTTAGACACTTAGACTTTCTCCAGCTACCATTCTAACTTGCTTTGGCCTTTAATGAACTAAAGTGATCTCTCCTGCTGAGGTCACTCTACCCCGAAGTGTCCACATCAAAAAAATATCCACCTCAATTTTCCTGCCACATCCATCTTCCCTTTCTAGTTTGTCTTCCATCTCCCCAAACCCCACATACACTAAGCTCCAGTTGAAGAGGTAGGCACTAAATTATGGTTACATAGTGTTTGAGCCACAGTTGGTGCATTTTTTGATGGAAAGCCACATGAAGTATAATTCTAAGGAGGAGCAGAAACTAAGAGCCTTGCCAAGAAGCCAGACTTCAAAGACCAAAGTGGACCTAGAGCAGAGTTGAGAGAACACGTTGTCCTAGATAGACAGAGAAAGACAGAGAATAGCTGTCCAATGATTCCCGGTTACCATACGGCCTGACTATGCTTATTGCACTTGAGTGCCTTGGAAATCCCCTGTATTCTCATGCTAAAACTCTTTCCTTAAGCCACCCTGAAAAGCTTTCTGTTCCTTGCAAACAAATCACCTAGACTATGTGGCTCTTGTAGTCCCCAAGGGGCCCTATTCTTTCAAGTGTACAATCCCCTCTGTTAGAGAATGTTATCAACTGTTTGGGAGTTAAGCCAGGTATCTGTTTAGTACACTTCCAAGTTGCACCAGCAATAACTTCTGCAGATTCTAGCCTAGGATTCCAAAATAGGGAACAAATCCTTCCTCAGAGTGGGTTCCTAAATTCCTGGAGTTCGCTTTCTTGAGAAGCTGAGGGCAAGCATTTAACTCCTCTCCTGTCTTAATTTGGGTCGTTCTTCCCCAAAGCAGAGCCTGGGACTCTGAGCTGACTTGAGTTCAGGTGGTTCATTTGGAAGGTGACCTGAGGAAGCAGGAGAGAGCAAGCAGAGGGTGACACAGGGCAGGAGGAAAAAGTCAGTAAGCGGTACATTATTGGACTGCTTACCACTGAAGGTGGCTAAGGCTCAGCTCCACTGGAAATGTTATGAAAACCCAAGTAGGAGGTGCCTTAGAATCCACCTGCTGTGTCCACCATTGGTAAGGTTTGTCCCCAGGGTATTAATTCCCCTATCCTTTTGGACTGTCCTGCACAGGCTGAGGGAACTCTTGTGGCAGAGTCTTGTGGTGAGAGTCACAGGGGCACTCTATGTGGGACATAGGCAGTCAGCATGGGAACCATTCAGCCTGAGCTGAGTTCAGAGGTGGGCTGAGGGGATGTGCCTCAAACCACCTTCTACATCCTGTCTTTGGGTTTTATGCTAGTATCCTTAGACCTGATCACGAGTCCCCAAAAGCAGGGACCCTAGAAGTGTATATGGTAATCCTTTGTGACAGACTGCTACCTGCTAACCAGAACTCCACGTGCTTCTCTTCTTGCTGGGTATTCTGCTGGTCCATATTTCCCAGCCTCCCTTGCAATTGGGGATGGCCAACTGACAGAGTTCCAACCAATGGAATGTGAGCAGAAGTAATGGCTAAAAATCCTCACATGCGTACTTCTCCATGTCCTTTTCCCTTCTGCTGGCTCCATGTTGATTCTCAGGTGACCTTGGAAACCACATGCTGAAGACAGGGAGCCTCTGCCAACCTGGGTCCTCGAATGACTGTGTGTAACCCAGCCTCTCTTCCTCCCTCTCCTCCCATTCCTGCAGCCCCACCTCACCAACCTGGAACTACCTTGCTCTGAAAGACAGAAGTAAACTTCTATGGTGTTTGGTTCATTATACACTTGGGGATTAATTTTTTATAGCAGCTATTCTACCCTAACTAATTTACCCACCGTGACATCTTATCACTCCCTAGGCACAGAATGACTCTTCCGATGTCTCTGAACTACACTATTTATGAAAGACTTGAAAGTTTAGAAAGATAATGATAAAATTAATACATACACAGGTAAAAAAAATTAAACAATACAAGAGAGTCTAAAATCAAAGTAAAAATAAAGAAAGAAATTAAATCACTAAAAAATGTAAATAAAAATAAAATCAAAGTAAAAGTCTCCTGTCTCCCTTCTCACCCCATTTCCAGCCCCACTCCCATTGGGTAACCACTTTAAACTATTTCTGCCTGTATTTTCCAGATTGTTACCTCTATATTATCTCCTCTGCTTCTGTTTTTATCATCGTTAAAAAATATTTAGTGGCATTCCACTATGAAAGATGAATCGTTACCAAACATTTCTTTTAACCTTGGAAAGTGAGGAAGAGTAGTAGGCAGGTGAAATAATACGATGGTAGAAAAACCTCACACCTGCTTTAATTATATGAAGGAGAAGCTCTGTGGTGATCTGTGGAGTTTAGCTTCTACTACTTATTTGCACGGTTAGGAGGTTTTTGTGAGATGAAAAAATGCATCTGCAGGTATTTTGCTATGGGTTCATTCCTCGAAATATTTGCGGGGTCTTCACACATCGCCAGACTGTGTGGCTGGTGTCAATTAATCCTATTGTCCAATCTTAGAATCAGACTGCTCTGGAAGGTAACCTGTATGAAGTGCCTCGCACATGAGCAATTCTGCCCAATTCCAGCACTTCTTGCTCCAGCCAGTAGAGGGCAGTAACATACACAGTGTATTGGCTTTTAGAGCACGGAAAGTCTTGCTTAGAAACCATACCAAAGTCAGATTTGAATTATTGTCAGCCTATCAAAGGGCTGGCCAGAAGCCCAGAAGTATATAAAATCGTACTTCTCAAATGATAGATCAATCAAAAATGACTTGAAAAAAACCCCCAGCACATTTCTTATTTAGAAATAATCAAGCTGCATAGTAAACACTTTGCTTAACCATCAGGTATCAGCCATGAGAAGATTATGGTTTTGTGGATATTCAGCTCCCATATGAGGAAAACAGCTCATTTGCTTGTTATCTGAATTATGCCCAAAGCAATTCTTGTGCTGATTCATGTTACTAAACAAGTGATATCATCTACCACAGAGTATTCTTTTTTAGTGAAACTCTTCTCCTTCAGTCTGATTAAGGGTTCCACTATGGAATTTTTTAGATTGAAACAAACAAACTCCTAACTGACTACTCAGTAATGGGAATTCTCATGAATCCTTAAATTACATAAATAAATCATGGAGGGAGTCGGCCTTAGACCACAGGGCTAACGTGGATTAAAAAATAGATGTCAGGCTTTCAGACGTGGAAAGTAAGTCACTTTTTCCACTGCTGCTTGATCTTAGAATTTAGATACATTTTGATTAATTCCAAGCTGAGGTGGGAGGGTAATGTAGGGGAGTGAGTGTAAGGGGAGCAGGAAGGTGGGAATATGCCTCTTCTTGAACATCATTCTTGGACTTCTTTACCAGAACTAAGCCTGCTTGGATAGAAGCTGGGAGCCTCATTTTGAAAAGGTATTAGTTTAGAGGAATAAAACATCTGACACACAAATGAATTTAATATTTAAAATAAATAATAGATGATTAATATATATTTTAAATGTCTCTCTGTAATAATAAAAGGAATAGTGCCCATCAGAAATTTTCTTAGTTCAATGCACAATTCATTCTCACTTTTTCTGCATGTATTGCTAGACTTTTGATTGAGAATCCTTGCTGACCCTATGGGTTTGCATATTTAAATACAAAAGGATAACACCATCCATCAAATACTCAGAATTTAGTTGGCATGAACATTAGAAAAGAAAGTTGCCTTTTTAGATAAAACTCATCAGAAGGCAGTATCGTGAGATGGCTAACAGACAGGGTTTGATTCAGACAGACCTGATTTCTTTTGTCAGCTCTACTATTGACTAGTTGTGTGACCATGGGCAAGTTACTTAGCCTCTCTGTGTCTTAGTTTCCTATCTGAAAAATAGGGATAATGATAAAATGCTCAACTCATAGGGTTGCTGTACTTGGAATATGGTAAACATTCAGTAAATACTAAGTTTTTTAGTGTTGGAAATAATTTTTGAGTAAATGCCTGATAAATGTTAGCTGCAATTGTCATTATATTGAGCCATAACTTCAGTGAATATCAGTTATTTAATTTTTAAACCAGCCTTAGTTCCTCTACTACCTACATCTGCAAACCTAGGACAGTCTACACTCTGATGTGTGTTTCTACTGTAACAAGAATTTTACAGCACCTATCATGATTACTCGTCCTTGACAGGGACAATCAGTGCAGACTGAAGAATGTAAGCAGATCCCGGGACTGGAATGTCAGATTCACAGTTAAGCCTGCAAGTCTGAGCATGGGAACAACAGCAGGGGACATGTATTTAAGACTGAATTTGGGACATCAGCTTACATGGGAGATGGAGGTGGAAGGGGTGAGGGGAGAAAGAAGTATGGAGATATCATTAACCAATTATTTATACTGAATCTAGGATCCTGGGTACCTAGGCCTTGACACAGGTAATCAATGGGACTTAAATCACCAGTACCTGGAAGATCTTTATATATGGGAGGCATTCAAGAGAGTCATCAGCTGATATTAGCACCTCAATCATGAGAACACTGGGATTTAGAGGCAAGAAATCCAGACTCTGTGGAGAATGAGGTACCAGAAGAGATTTGGTTTGGGGGAAGTTGGGGAAAGGAGAAAGTATAGGGAACCTGGGCAGATGCAAGGATTTATTTCAAGGGAATGAGTTAAGATTCTTTTGGGCAGGACTAGCCCTGGGTACATGGTTCCTGTCTATATACACAATTTGGGTCACCCCAAATCAGTGTGTCAATGTCATCCAGTGGCTCAGTTTCACATGATTGCAAGGGAAGAAAGGTGCCTGATGGCCAGTGGAGCAATCTGTTCACCAGTCCGTCCTCCTGGAACTGGAGCCATCCACAGGCTCCTGGGATAACTCTTCTAAAGGCACAGAGCCCAGAGGTCTTTGGGGATCTGGTTGACCCCTCCACTTGAGTAGGAAGTACTGTGGGCTACAGTGTTGGAAAGTGCCCCAAAGAAGAGAAATGGGGACCAGGACCCATGCAGGTCCTGGTCCAGTTGTGGATCCCAAACACCAGAAGGGGACTAGAAAATTTTGAAGAAGGTGCTTCAGAGAAAGAGGAAATGTGGGACCCAGCTTCAGAGCCCTGCTTGCCCAGGTCCACGGGTGGTACTCAGCTTAGGTCAGAGTGGAATCAACAGCACTTACATATTAACTTATTTAGCTAAAGTAACTGTATGGGAATGGGATTGGTCCAGAGAAGGGATGACCCTACTTATGGCAGTTAAATGCACCTAGCCATGAAAACTAAGCACGTTGCAACTAACCTAGACCGCTGGTTCTCAGTGCTGGTTACCAAGTAAAATCCCCTGAGAAACTTTATGTTGTTGTTTTTTTAAATATCTTTATTGGAGTATAATTGCTTTACAATGTTGTGTTAGTTTCTGCTATACAACAAAGTGAATCAGCTATACGTATACATATATCCCCGTAGCCCCTCCCTCTTGAGCCTCCCTCCCCTCCTCCCTATCCCACCCCTCTAGGCGGTCACAGAGCACCGAGCTTATCTCCCTGTGCTATGCAGCAACTTCCCACTAGCCGTCCATTTTACATTTGGTAGTGTATATACGTCAGTGCTACTCTCTCACTTCATCCCAGCTTCCCCTTCCCCTCCTGTGTCCTCAAGTCTGTTCCCCTGAGAAACTTTAAGACAGAGCGAAACATACACACACACACACACACACACACACACATACAGTGCTCAGGTTCTACCGCAGACCAATCAAATCAGAATCTATGGGGGTGATGGCCTGATATGATTTTTTTTTTCAACTCTCCCCAGGCGGTTTGAAGTACAGCCAGAACTGAGAGTCACTGCTCTAGGTGTCCCTCACCACAGAGTCAGAGTCCCATCATCCACTTCTCCAGTGATGGCACTCTTTCTTGCACTCTTGGATTCCTGGGATTCCACTTGATAATTATTGACCACAGACAACTGTGCTCTCCAGCCAAATCTCTTCTCTACAACTGAGGAACCCTCACCTACTCTTTACTTCGGTCAGCCAGATGTTGTAGCTCTTAGCTCACCCCTCTGAAAACTCTGACTTCAGTCTGGCGCTCTCTCTTGCCCGGGGCCCTCTTCTGCACCATATACCACACCTTTATTCAGTCAATGCACAGCTATAATCCTCAGTGTTCTTGGAATCAAACAAAGGGGCTGTTTGACTTTGTGACCCTTCAATCATTCCCTTTTTTTTCTAAAAGTACTCTATGGGCTACACTTATGCTTAAACCATAAAGTAAATGAGAATTAACTTGCTTTGGAGATTTTGGAGATGCTTTAGAATGCCATAAACTAGATTGAAAATAATTGCTATAGAAATATCTTATCCCTTTAAAACAATAAGGGAACCTTAGCAGAAAATTTACTGCCAGCCCTTTCTAAAAGCTTATCTGTGCGGTTAAGCAAATGTCCCAAGCATTTGTAGGCAAGAAGCTCTGAATTCTTTCTTGGAATTCCCTCCACTTCTTTCATTCATATGTACATCCATTCATTCATTTATTTTAGGCCTTGGATGGCTTTATGGTGCTTCTGCTGGAGGGAAAAAGATGGAACAAAAAAGCTATCGGAATACTTTTAGCCTCACAAATCTGATTTTTATCAGGAACAGGTAGAAACTGCAGTTGCAGTTGATTTTAAAAGTGATTCTACTTCTGTTTCATTGAAAGCTGTATTTTGGCTCCAATGAAAGCATGACTATTACAGGTACTTACTAATTAAGTAAAATCAACATGAAGATAAGAATGCTATATGAGGGGGCTTCCGTGGTGGTGCAGTGGTTAAGGATCCTCCTGCCAATGCAGGGGACATGGGTTCGAGCCCTGGTCCGGGACGATCCCACATGTGGCGGAGCAACTAAGCCTGTGCGCCGCAACTACTGAGCCTGCGTGCCACAACTACTGAAGCCCGCGTGCCTAGAGCCCATGCTCCTCAACAAGAGAAGCCACCACAAGGAGAAGCCCGCACACCACAAAGAAGAGTAACCCCCGCTTGCCACGAGTAGAGAAAGCCCACGCACAGCAATGAAGATCCAACACAACCAAAAATAAATTAAAAAAAAAAAGAATGCTATATGAGTGAGTCCATAAAGAGAAATGTGAGAGTCTATTACATGGTCAAAATTTTACTGAGAACCATGGTAGACGCAGATATAGTTTGTGATACTCTCCTTGCATCAGGGAACTTACCATCTGTTGGTGAGGAGATTAGCACATAAGAAATTCTGGTATGGCATGTGAGGTGCAAACTACCTGTAGGTGCCCTTACAATCAAAGAGGGAGATCAATGAGTAAGTCTTCCTCTAAAGAAGGAAGTGGGCTTGAGCTGGGTTTAAAAAACCCAACCAAACAACCAACCAACCAACCAACCAAATGCAAACATGGGAAGAATTTGGATGGACAGAGGTAAAAAAGGAGGACTTTCCAGGCCAGGGAGGAAACCCAAGCTAGGATAAGCAAGAATCATTTGCATGAGAGTGACTGGACCAGGCAGATATGTTTGGATAGGTGAGACTACCAAAAGAAGACAAAGTAAAAATTGTATTTGAGGAAGGAATCATCTGACAGCAACAGGAGGATGGATTGGAGGGGGAGTCTCAGAAACTAGCTACCTTTTACCAAGTGCCTGGTATGTGCCAGGCTCTAGGATAGGATTTTATACATATTATCTCAGATTATTGCAACAATCTACAAAGTAGGTTTAACTGTCTCTCCATTTTGCAGATAAGGAAATTCAAGCTCAAGAAGATTAAGAAACAGTACAAGACCATCCAGCTGATAGGAGGCTCAGTAAAAATTGCAACCCAGTTCGGTCTGATTCCATAGTAACTCTTTATTCCACCAGCCCACAGTGTCCCTCCCAGAACCAGGAGGCTGCTGCCAATGCCGTTCCCCCAAACCAACCCTAAGCTGATCATTTGCTGGATTTTGCCACTGCGGCAGTTGGTTACTGAGAAGTTGATTACCTTGCCTGGCAGTGATTTAATTTAGTTGCTGTGAATGTCTAAGTAACTGTCAGCCACTTTGATGTCTGTCTTGAGGACAGATTCCAATCCAGGGTGGCAGGCAATATGACCGAGGACAGAAGGCAATCAGACTGGTAGCTGCTCTCCTTATTGACTCCTAGAGGCAAACTGCAGGGGAGTCCTATGAATAGCTGCTGTAATCACACACCGAAGGACAGTCCTGTATTCGTGCCTAATGTGGAAAACCGTGGGTCACACACCAGTCGTTTCAGTAACACCTGCACGTTCGTGGCTTTTGAGCATCAAATAAAAGCCAAATTTTAATTCAGATGTTGAGCTGCTCTGCAATCATACCGAAGATCAGAAGGAGAGCCAGAAGTACAACAGAAGTTATAGTTTTTAATTCCCATGTACCTTGTGTCAGTTTCCTAAAGAAATCAAAAGAGGGATGGTCAAGTGTGTATTTGAGGGGGGAGGAAGGGATCCTATTTCTGGAGAAGAATTTCTTTTATATTCTGTTATAAAAACCAATTATTATAAACCTCAGTTCTGGAAGACCTAAGTCTTTTCTTTCTTTAAGAATAGAGGCGGTACTGTATACATGTCCATGCCACTCAACCGATAGCTAGTGGGAAGCAGCCGCATAGCACAGGGAGATCAGCTTGGTGCTTTGTGACCACCTAGAGGGGTGGGATAGGGAGGGTGGGAGGGAGGGAGATGCAAGAGGGAAGAGATATGGGGATATATGTATGTGTATAACTGATTCACTTTGTTATAAAGCAGACACTAACACACCATTGTAAAGCAATTATACTCCAATAAAGATGTTAAAAAAAAAAAAAAGAATAGAGGCAGTACCCCACGCCCCACATCACTGATGCAGTTCAACTCAGACCTAAACAGGCTGATTACATCATGCTGCACATCCAGCCAGCTTCTCTACTGAAACCTTCCAAGGTGTGTATTGCAGTTGTGAATTAATCATTATTCTAACTGAGCCAGACTCTTATTTTCCTCTTGAAGCTTCTCATTATTAAGTTTGCTTGAATTGGTTGATTTGAGGACACCGTCGATGCAAATTATCATTCAGCAATACACTACTAAACATGCACAGTTGTTTTCATTATGCACTCTACTGCATGGAATGGTATGTGTGAAAAAGTCATAATTAACCACTTATTCTAAAATTCTGTTTTCATTCCTTGATTGTTAATTTTCGTGAGTTCAGGGTTTTTGTCAGGATCTCCTTTTCTTTTCACATTCTTTTTTTAAAAATATTTTTTCTATTTTGTTAAATTAATTAATTTATTTTTGGCTGCGTTGGGTCTTTGTTGCACGCGGGCTTTCTCTAGTTGAGGCGAGGGGGGGCTACTCTTCATTGCGGTGCGTGGGCTTCTCATTGTGGTGGCTTCTCTTGTTGTGGAGCATGGGCTCTAGGATTGTGGGCTTTAGTGGTTTTGGCACTTGGGCTCAGTAGTTGTGGCTCACGGGCTCTAGAGTGCAGGCTCAGTAGTTGTGGTGCACGGACTCAGTTGTTCCGTGGCATGTGGGATCGTCCCGGGCCAGGGCTCAAACCTGTGTCCCCTACTATGGCAGGTGGATTCTAAACCATTGTGCCACCAGGGAAGTCCTCTTTTCACATTCTGAAACCGAAAATGAAAGCCACAATGGTTTGTCTTTTCAGAAAGTGACCTATTTCAAAAAAGAATATCAAATATTTTGCATGAGTGCTTTTCAAAAGCAATATCTCTTCTCTGCCTTTATGTACCTTAACAAAGCTCTTATAACAGTTTCACCATGATAAAAATAATTCAGCAAAACTGGTCATTAATATATCAAGATGAGGATGTATAATTCCCCTATTTTCCAGAAGTTTCTAGTGCTGGAACTAAGGGCTTTCAATGAAAGTGTCTCTTCAATAATAGCTAGAGGAGAGTTGCTCCTGTATCTTGGGAACCAGTGGGACTCAGTAAGGGTCTAACCTGGAGAAGGTCTAGCATTTGGCACAGAAACCCTCACTGGGGTGGGTCAGGTGCTGGGGATGAACTCACTGATGGTTGATGTCCTGATTGACAAGCTTGGGTGTTCAGAGGGCTCTAGTCTGGGCCTGGGGTTGGAAAAGAGAGAACTAAGATACAGAGATTGGAACCTGGTTGATGCTTAGCAGGTACCCACTTTTTCAAATAGATAAGATTAAAAAAGAGTCAGAAATCCAGGCAAGAAGTCACCATCTAACTGACTTATAAATGAGCCATCAACTTGGGGTTCAAGGAGCAGGGCTTATTCTTGGAAAGGCTGTCTCAAGGCCAGGCTCCAGTCTCAGGAAAGGAGAGAGTAGCAGCAGGGTATTCTAGAACCTCTGCTCCGTGCAATCATAGGACTCAGTGCTCAGCTGTGAACACTAGTTTAACATCTTCTCCAGAAGCTCCATGAAGGCAGAGGCCCAGCCTGCCTTGTTTAGCCCTGGCTGTGCACTGTCACACTCTAGGTAGGCCATTAGCAGCTCTTACCTAGATCATGGCGAGAGCCTCCAGACTAGTCTCCCCACTTCTACTCTTTCATCTGTCCAATATATTATTCCCATAGTATCCAGTGGGGTTTTTAAAATGCAAATCTCATCCTGCTTATAGCCCTTCAGTGATTTCCCATTGTTCTTAGGAAATAGCCCAATTTCCAAACATGGACTTCAAGCCAAGCCAGCTACTTGGGCTTCTTTCAGTTCCTCATGCCACACTCTTTGCCGCTTCCTCCCCAGCCTTCCCTTCATCCAGCTAATTCCTTCTCATCCTTCAGCTCTCTGCTTGTGGGTCATTTCCGTGGGAAATCCTTCCCTGAAACCCTGGTCTCCCTGATATTGACTCTGAGAACATCCTGTGCTGCTTTTTCACAACACTTTCCCCAGCTTGTTATTCCTTCATTAGTATCATTATTTGATTAATGTTTGTTTCTCCAATCTGACTTGTAAATTCTATATATGCAGGAAATGTACCCATTTTGCTCAGTGCCTGCAACATAATAGGAGCCTAAATATGTGTTGAGTTAGCTCAGGAATACTCCAGTTACTAGGTTCAGTTGTGAGAATTGGAGACTTGAGGCTTGTGAATTGGGCAAGAGGCCAGTTATGAGAACTGGGGAAGGATGGGATTAGAGCAGTTTGACCCATAGCTCCTGAAAGGTGGTCTGGGAGGGCGTAAGCACCTCTTGCCTCAGCTCTGGAGGGGCCTCATCAAACTCTCCCAGCAACCCTGAAATTAGGTACAAATGAAGAAATTATACCTTGCCCAAGATCACACAGTTGGTCAATGGAAGACCCAAGATTCAAACTAGCATTACATCCAGGTGTCCCCTTTCACACCAAGGAGCTACTTTTCTTCTGTGTAAGAACAATCAGGTAACAGATAAATAATTACTGAGGTGTTTGCCTGGGACTTCTCCTGTCCTGCTTCTGCCTGGCTCACTCTAAGTAACAGCAGCATTTGTGTTACTCATGCATTCTTCAGTCGTATCCAGCTTGGGGACTGGATTATGATGGATGTCACCTAGAGGTGCATGCCGAACATCTGCGTTCCAAGCTTTGCTGTTGCGATTGTCTTCTGCCGGTCCCTGTGGGCTCTTGTCATGGCCAGCATGCTGATGGAGCTGATCGGGAAGCCAGGTGGGAGCTCAGGCACACTGCAGAGAGGCTGGTGGCAGACACAGTGGCAGAGCAGGCAGCAAGCAAACAATCTGGAGGTTCCTGTCTTGGGAAAGGCTTTGGACAGAGCAAAGAAGCAGGCTCAGAAGGAAGTGCCAGTGGCGGGATGTGCGACTACAGGTCAAATGACATCCCACGTGCCAGGTGCAAAACATCAGCCACGTTCTCACCCAGACTGCGGACTGTAGCAGAAGAAAGACACTCCATTTTGTCACTTGCTTCAGTATGAAAGCTTTTTGTGAGTGAGGACATCTGTGGTATTGGGGGAACGCTTTCCTGTGTGTACTGTATCCTACTAACGGTGTTTTAGGGAATTGGTAACTTAGTGCCTACCCACTCTTTGTTCTATTATTGTGTTCTATTGATTAAAGGCATTGCCCTGGTATCCTATTTGGTTTGCTTCATTGATCCACATCCTTGATTTTAAGTCAAGGAACCAGAATTTGCACCTAAAGAGAAAACCTTTCATTTTGGAAGTAATTTCTCTTGAGCCAGTTAGAAATTACAAAATCCAGTTTCTGCTTCAATTCCACATTAAAAATACACTCTATATGGGGCTTCCCTGGTGGCGCAGTGGTTGAGAATCTGCCTGCCAATGCAGGAGACACGGGTTCGAGCCCTGGTCTGGGAAGATCCCACATGCCGTGGAGCAACTAGGCCCGTGAGCCACAATTACTGAGCCTGCGCGTCTGGAGCCTGCGCGTCTGGAGCCTGTGCTCCGCAACAAGTGAGGCCGCGATAATGACAGGCCTGCGCACCACGATGAAGAGTGGCCCCCACTCGCCGCAACTGGAGAAAGCCCTCGCACAGAAACGAAGACCCAACACAGCCATAAATTAAAAAAAAAAAAAAAAAAAAAAAAGATGTATTTGTAAATTGGCTTTAAAAAAAAAAACACTCTGCAATTAGGGTCTCAGAAAATACTTTTTGCCTTTTAAAAATGTACTTTAGAATTCTCATGTCTAGATGTGTATGCAAAAAATGAACTTTTATACTTTTGTCCCTTCTCGAACAATTCTAAAAGCTTTATTTCAAACGTCTTTGCTAATTTATTTTAATTTATAAGGTTTAGTACCAAATGACGCAACTCAGACAAATGCCTTAAATGAAAAAAGTAAGTGGCTATAGGAAGATAAAGACAAACTGTCCCTTAATTTACAGGCCGTGGAATGTTCTTCATGTGCCCTTGGCATTCTTTAGTGAGTTCTTTTTTTTTTTTCCTTTTTTTAAAAAAATTATTTATTTGGCTGCGTTGGGTCTTCATTGCTGCACGCGGGTTTTCTCTATTTGCGGCAAGCGGGGCGTACTCTTCTTTTTTTTTTTTTAAATTTATTTATTTTTGGCTGTGTTGGGTCTTCGTTGCTTCGCGCGGGCTTTTTCTAGTTGTGGAGAGCGGGTGCTACTTTTGGTTGCAATGCGTGGGCTTCTCATTGCGGTGGCTTCTCTTGTCGCGGAGCATGGGCTCTAGGCACGTGGGCTTCAGTAGTTGCGGCACACGGGCTCAGTAGTCGTGGCTCGCGGGCTCTAGAGCGCAGGCTCAGTAGTGGTGGCACATGGGCTTAGTTGCTCCACAGCATGTGGGATCTTCCCGGGCCAGGGCTCGAACCCGTGTCCCCTGCATTGGCAGGCGGATTCTTAACCACTGTGCCACCAGGGAAGCCCATAAATTGTATTTTTGAACTGAGAAAAATTCCTGAATTCTGTGACCACCGCCCCACAACCCGCAATCCCCTATCCACCCCCAGGCAGCTCAACACAGATTCCTATCTTCACCTCTCAGTCAAGCATTGCTCTCTGGCTTAAAGGAGTAAAACTTGGCTTGGCCAAGGTCACCTTCTAACTGCCAGGCTCACCAGACTCCTCAGCCCCTATGCTCTCTGTAGCATTTGGCCCAGTGGAACACTCTTCCCTACTTGAAACCTTTGTTCCTCGACTTCTAGAACACCATTTCCTCCCCATATTTTTCTTCTTATTTCTCTGAAAACTCTTCCTAGTTCCCTTTTCATTTCCTCTTTCTGGTCTCAGATGGTGGGGTTTCCCAGGGTTCCACCTCTGGCCCTTTCTTTGCTCACTCTACCTACTCTTCCTATGGGATTTCATCCAAGCCCAAAGCCTGAATTACTATCTGTATGCTAATAACTCCCTGGGGGAAGCCTGATATACTGAAACCTCCAATAGGCCAATGGTACGGCAAGAAATAAAATGCAGAAGTCTGTTGCTAGAGTGCAGCAGGAGATTCCTTGTATGGGGACAAGTTGGACATTTGAATGCTGACCTGTTTTCCCCTCTCTTCACCATCCCCAACCACAAGCCCTGCCTAAAATAGAATAAAAGACAGCAGACTGAGCCCCACTATTCTGCTTCTCCTGATCTACAGATTCTTCATATCTAGGGACTGTTGAGACCAGAACTTGGACCTAGGGGCCCATGTCCATTCACAGGTCCAGGTAACATCAGTTGGTGTATATCTTTTGCAGGGTTTGTTTGGAAGTAAAACAGAGTAAAAAGTAGTCTTTGCTGAGTCCCCAGTCGTCATTCTCACCAATCCTTGAACCTGGACCAGCCTCTGTGGCGGGCCTAGCTCACTGCCAAATCTCTAGTTGCAATTCAAGCCTCTCATGTGACCTGCTCATACAATACTGACCTCCGCCCAACTGGGCCACATGCCCCAAGGGAGATCTCCATCTTCTTGTACCATCCTTCCTGGGTTAGATCCCTAACTCAATGGTTGGCCGCTCCAAGCCACTATGCCCACTCACTCATGTTGGAAATCTGAGAATCAACCTAATTTTTCTTTCCTCTCCACCCTTGTATTCAGTCATGAATGGATTCCATCTCATCAATACCTTTCAAGTCTGCATTCCTTCCCTGCTAATGTCCACTATCACTGGCTTGATCCAGGCGTCCAGGATCTGTTAAGTCTTAGAGTTAAGGCTTAAGTGTGGAGCCAGTAGCCCTCTTTGATCTGAAAAATACAGATACAACCAGAAAACGAGATAAATTTATTCCATTATTAAGAAAATTAACCTAGTTATAAAGGTAATTATGTTTCTGAAA
This sequence comes from Eschrichtius robustus, assembly GCF_028021215.1. Classification (NCBI taxonomy): domain Eukaryota; kingdom Metazoa; phylum Chordata; class Mammalia; order Artiodactyla; family Eschrichtiidae; genus Eschrichtius; species Eschrichtius robustus. The sequence goes on along the minus strand of NC_090836.1, from coordinate 58,081,927 downwards.
ATAGAAAGGGTTATACAAAGAGAGTCACCATTTATTTTAATTACCTGAGCTACTACAGATTTATTATTTTTTAAGTGATGATTATCTTACTTTTCTCAAATAATCAAGAAATCGGAGAATGTTTTGTTAACTCATTTTCTTTTTAATACTAGGCTTTTTCTTCCCACAACTTAAACTATGTCAATCGTATATTCTCCAACACCTTTTTTCTTTGGTTGAGTCTCCTAAGGGACTTGAGACCAAGGAAGCAAGTTCAGTTATCTTACATTGGAACACGAACATGACTGAAAGGTAGAGGTATATTGTGGGGCAGGAGAGTGCATTTGGGGGGCTGAGAAAGTAAAGATAGTGTTCCCACAACATGCAAAGCCAGTACCAATACTTAAAACAGCATTAGGTGGATTGAAAAGCCCTTTTAAATACCTTACTTTTTCTATATTCTCTTAAAATCTAAATATAAATTATCATTAGCAAATAATTATGATGAATAATAACAATGTCACTTAATTTCCTGCTGGCTGAGGCCTGGCAGAGTTGAAGCATGCTGAACTCAAGAGCATGCAATTTTAGAATTGAACAATTAAACTCAGAGAAGATGAGAGCAGAGGTTACCATGGCAACCTGATCCCAGGACCCTGCGTGCGACCATATTGTTTCAGTGTTTGAGTCACAGAGGCTGGTTATTGTGATTTAAAATCCAGGCAATGTTTGGGTACAAATAGTGAGTTTCCCCTGTGCAAGTTTAGAAAGGACAGGTAGTTTGGAGTCTGCTGAAGAGCATTATATAATCTTCAGTGAAGTGATGATCAGTTAATGGAAATAATTAGTTGTAGCTAATAACGATGATTAGTTTTAAGCTATGTCATAAACATATTAGAATTATGGGCTCTGTAAAAATAATTGCATTAAAATTTAATAGTTAAGTATAATTGTATAATTAGTTTTCATTCATTCAACAATACTGATTAAACCCTAGTATGTGCCAGACCTTGCTGTAGGTATTGGGATTCAGTGAACAAAATAGGGTAGACAAACAATATAAATAACTTATGGTATCTGGTGTGTTCAAATATGATAAGGACTATAAAGACAAAATAAATTAGGGCAGGGGGATTGGGGGTGTGTGGGACAGTGGGAGTGTGGTATGGCAGTTTTAAATTGGGTTGTCAGAGAAGGTCTCATAGAGAAGATGACATTTGAACAGACTCAGAAAAGTTGAGAGGTGAGCCATGTAGGCATTTGGGGAAGAACATTCCAGGCAGAGGAAATGCCAGTGCAAAGGCCCTGAGGTAGAGGCATGCTTGTCATGTTCAAGGAACAGCAAGAGAACTGGAGTAAAGGGGAGAATAGTAACAGAAGAGATCAGAGTAGAAACAGAAGGCAGGACCATATAGGGCTTTGTAGGTCACTGAAAGTATTTTTGGCCTTTATTCCGGGAGAAATAGGCAGCTACTAAAAGATTTTGAGCAGAAGGGTGACATGACCAGTTAAGAGGCAATAGCCTCCTTAATTGTTACTAAGGGGGAAAATAATGGTCACTGGGGGCTAGTAATGGAAGTGGGGAGAAGTGTTCAGACTCTGGATATATTTTGAAAGTACATAGATACAATGGGATTTCCAGATGGATTGGATATGGAGTATGAAAGAAAGAGAGGGGTTAAAGATGACTACAAGGTTTGGGGCCTAAGCAACTGGAATAATGTAATTGCCATCATTTGGGAAGGGGAAAACTGGATGGAGGGGTTTTGGTGGTGGAGATGGGATGGAATGAGAGAGCAGAATAAAGTTTGAGTTATCTATTAGAAATACATGGGGGGGGGACTTCCCTGGTGGCGCAGTGGTTAAGAATCCGCCTGCCAATGCTAGGGGACACGGGTTCAAGCCCCGGTCCGGGAAGATCCCACATGCCGCAGAGCAACGAAGCCAGTGTGCCACAACTACTGAGCCTGCACTCTGGAGCCCCCGAGCCACAACTACTGAGCCCGCATGCCACAACTACTGAAGCCTGAGCACCTAGAGCCCTGCTCCGCAACAAGAGAAGCCACTGCTCACTGCAACTAGAGAAAGCCTGCGCACAGCAACGAAGACCCAACGCAGCCAAAAATAATAAATACATTAATTAATTAAAAAGAAAGCATCACACGGGGAGAATAGCTCCGTGCTTTGTGACCACCTAGAGGGGTGAGATAGGGAGGGTGGGAGGGAGATGCAAGAAGGAGGAGATATGGGGATATATGTATACATATAGCTGATTCACTTTGTTATACAGCAGAAACTAACACAACATTGTAAAGCAATTATACTCCAATAAAGATGTTAAAAAAAAAAAAGAATCGGTGTAGAAGAAAAATATATGTGTGTGTGTTTCACATATATGTGGTAAAATATTTGAAGATGAATTCTTTAAGAAGGGCATATGTTTGAAATTAAACTTTTTTAGTTAGTGAAAAAAAAAAAGAAAGAAATACATAGGGGAATTCCCTGGTGGTTCAGTGGTTAAAACTCCGAGCTTCCACTGCAGGGGGCATGGGTTCGATCCCTGGTCGGGGAACTAAGATCCCGCATACCATGTGGTGTGGCCAAAAAGAAAAAGAAAAGAAGAAATACATAGGGAAAGAAAAGACAGTTGGAGATACAAGTCCAGAGCTTGTGGGGAGTTTAGGCTGGAGGTATAAAATCGGGGGTCATAGGGCAAATGGATGGTATTTAGAGCCACAAGAATAGGTGAGACAACCAGGGGACCGAGAAGAGGTCAGACTGAGCTCTAGGACACTGTAATAGTAAGATGTTGAGAAGAAAAGATGGGACCAGCAAAAGACTAAGGAGGAGCCAGAGAGATAAAAGCAAAACCAAGTAAGCATGGAGTCTTAGAAACCAAATGAGGAAAACATTTCCAGGAGGAGGGAATGATGAAAGATGTTAAAGGCTGCTGATGGGGTAACTGCCATTGATTTAAGCCATGTGGAGGTCATTGGTGCCCTTGACACTCATCAGAGTGATGAGAGTGGAGGCTGATTGGAGTGCTTGCCAGAAAATATCAGGTGAGGAGTTGGAGACAGCCTGTAGACAGATCTTTTGAGGACTGTTCTTTTGGGGTGTCATCTAGAGGGAAAGTGGGATACAGAAGGTTTTTCTTTAGAGAGATTTAATAGCATGTTTTTATGCTATATATATATGAAATTATTACTATTTTATATTTGATTATTTTATATTGAAATTTATCTTCCAGATACTATATTCCCTATTCCCTAGGACCTCCAGTTAGTCAAACCTTCATCTTTCACCTGGGATATTGACACTTTCCTGGCTACATTAATGTCTTTATTCAGTTGGATAACATGGTCAGTCTTTCAACTTGGAATTTCTCACTCACGTGGATTCTGAATGTCCCTTGCCCTTTTGACATGCCCAATGAGCCACACCAACACTAGTTCATCCATAGCATTCTTGGTCTCTGTTCCTAGTCTCAGGTTCCACAGTGATGCTGGAGAAACATGCAGAACATGCAGATGTAATCTGCCACTCACCCATAATATCCTGCCTGATCCAGGCCCTTGGCACTGTGCTGTATTTCCTGTATCTCTTGTTCCTTACCTATTGAATTGATCCCACTGACTGAGTCTAGGTTAAATAGGAGCATTTGCAGGTCATGTGCCGCCTGTAACGTCTACCCTGCTGGCCAAAGGGCCGGATGGCTGTAAAGCCCTGCAGCATCTCTGCAGCCCAGCACAGGCAGAGCTCACAGGCAAGCAAGAGGGGTTGTGCCTTTTGTATAACAGCAGCAGCAGCTGGTTTTTGCAGGAAGACCCAGGGGAGCAATGCAAATCTCTTTAGAAATATAGTGGGACGATGCCCTTGAGGGGTGAGCTCTGAGAAATCACAGGCAGACACTGAGAATCCCCTTCTCTGTGTATAAAATCCCTGTTGCTGGAGATGGCTGTTCAGAAGCCGACAAGGAGGGAGTGAGGCCCAGGGGTGTGAATATATGGCACCCAGCTGAGCTGAACAGAGAAGAGGATCCACACTACATAGGGACTGAGAAATTTTCCCTTTGCTGCTTATAGGCCTCAGGTGTAGAGCTGAGTTAATTATGCTCCTTGGTTTGCTTGCTATCTCCCTTCCCAGCCCCACGGAACCATCTCCCCAATGCCTCCTGAGTCAGGTTATTTACAGTTGCAACAAAATACACACACATTTTAAAGTTAGCTCATATTTGTAAAACTGCCAGAATATAGCTCTTATTCCATTGTGAGGGTTCAGTCTTTAATCTTGTCTACCTACATAAAGAGGCAAGCTCAACTTACCAGAAACTGCATTTATTCTGCAATAGCAGAGGAATTGCAATTCAGGAAACGCTCACTGTAGCAAGCTGCAGGTGAGTCTGATGACAGTTTGGAGTGGGCTGTATTTAAGGGCAAGGACTGCAGAGGGGAGGTCCAGCCAGAGTCCAAGCAATAAGTTGACTGGCTTGAAGTTGGGGAGAAACTCTTGGAAGGTGTTCATTGGTCAAGAGGTAAGTCTTGGTCGTCTGTAAAGCAGGCATTTATGGGGAAATCAGTCACTAAGTTCTTTAAGTTTGGTTCTTCTGAGGGCGTGTGTGTGAGATTCTCCATTTTGTAGCCTCTGGTTCCATTTTAGATTGGAATGCTTTCACATCATTTTGATATTTTCATCAGGTCGTGAGTTAATCCCACTCAGGTACAGTTAAAGGTATATCAAAAGTGGGTAGAACTGGACTTCCCTGGAACTCCAGGGGTTAAGACTCCGTGCTTCCACTGTAGGGGGCGAGGTGTTTGATCCCTTGTCCCAGAACTAAGATCCTGCATGCTGCAGCAAAAACAAAAACAAACAAAAAAAAACCCCAACTTAAAAAAAAAAACAAAAAAAACAAAAACCCAACTGGGTAGAGGCAACTAACAAGTGTAGTCGAGATTTTTGTGCCCAGAGTGAGCATTTATTATATCATTCAGTAAATACTTACCAAATGTCCACTACATGTTAGTATTGTTTTTATTTTTCTTTCAATTTATAGAATTACTACATATATCAAGTACCCACCTGGGGTGATTTTGACACAATGAATTCTCCTACCCCAATGGGGTGTCCTACAATTCAATTCAATACTGATACTAAGTACTCAAGAGTTAGTGCAGACCCCACAGGTTAAGGGCTCAGTCGCACAAGACTACACCCACTTCAAACTCCAGGTTTAAGTCCTGAGCCGTCCGTACATCTGACCAACTGGCTATAAATCAGAGGTTCTCAGGACCTTCTTCCTAGATTCCATAGTTTACTGGATGGCTTGCAGAACTCAGGAACACTTTGTTTACGTTTACCACTTTATTATGGAGGATACAGCTCAGGAACAGCCAAGTGGAAGAGATGCATATGGGGGGGGGTGGCCAGGGGGTGCTGTGAGGACACAGAGCTTCTATGCCCTCTCCAGGCATGCCAGCCTCCCAGCACTTCAATGTTGTTCTAAACCCAGAAGCTCTCTGAATATCATGCAAGAGTTTTTACAGAACTCAATCTCCCTCACCTTCCCCCAGCCCCTCACCTTGCTCTTCCTTCCCAGAGTTGGTGGGTGGGGCTCAAAGTTCCAGCTCTACTTGGTCTTCCTGGAACCAGTCCAATCTAAGCCATCTAGGGGCCCCGCCCTAAGTCACCAGATTAACATAAACTCAGGTGTGATCAAAGGGGCTTGTTAGGAATAATAAAAGATACTCTTATCACTCAGGAAATTCCAAGGCTTAAAAGCTGCTAAAGGAGCTCTGTGCCCCAAACCAGGGACAAAGAACCAAGTATATTTTTGTATCCTACCACACCATTTGTCAGTGTCTCTGATGTACTGCCGAGATGCCCGCCTCGGATCTGAGCCTTGTTCTTGCAACTGCTGGGAAGTGTCGGCAGCTGACAGCTCTCAGCTGAGCTGCTCTCTGGGAATTGCTCTCAGTTGAGGACCCTCAGCTCTTCCAAGGTTACAGAAGGTTCTCTCCCTGGGGAAAGTCAGCATTCAATGCCTTGGCTTACAGGGGGGGATGGGGGCAGGGCAGAGCTAGTCTGAAGGAACTTCCTAGCTTTAGGTCTTATTGTGACTGCTTTACAGTCATTTCCTCTCTGCTCATTCCCATTTCTTCCTTCCCCATGATGTTGACCCTAAGGGCATTCCCTAATAAAACCTCTGCATGCAAATCTCCCTCTCAGAGTCAGTTTCTAGGAACCCACCTAAGACACCAGGCATGATGCTTGGAAGTTTACATGTAACGTAATCTAATTTTCTTAACAACCCCAAAAGGTAGACATTATTAACACTTTAGAGAAGAGGATACCGAAAACTAGTAAAGTTGAATAACTTTCCCAAAGTCACAGAGCTAAGGTGTGATTGACTCTAGTCTGTTTAATTTCAAAACTACACTGTTTTCGCTGTGACACCTCAACCTACTGGCCGTTTCTGGTGGAAGCAGGGGAAAGGGAGGTGCTAGGGTTCAAGTCCCGAGGGTGTTAAGAATTGCTGAGCTGTGAGGAAGAAATGAAAGAAAGTCAAGGTGGGAGGCTGGAGAAATCAACTCTTCCACTTGACTAGGGAGCCCTAGATTGAGATTCTGCAGGTGGGAAGAGTCAGAAATAAAGGAGAGAAGGAGGAATGAGTTCAGGAATTGAACAAGTAGAGCAGTTAAGAGTCTTACTCTGTAACCCAGAATTACTACTGTGTGGGTCCTGGAGTATGTCAGTGGGGTGGACACATCTTTCAAGGAGCTAAATTAAGTGTAACATTGGCCACATCCCATACTTTTTATGTATATTTGTCATTTATGTATATATTTGTCACCTGAGAAATTATTGTGAGTCTAGGAGGTGTAGGTTAACAAGTACATTGATATTTTGATTTCTTCTTGCCTTCCTGCTCATTTACCCTTCCAGTAAGCCTTTAAGAAACACATTACGTTAGACTGCAGGCAGCCAAAAATCAATGAAACACAATTCCTGTCGAGGCATTAACAGTCTAGTGGGAGAAACAGACATTCAAACAACAACGACAAAGACAAAAAGGCCCATAAGGAAGCTCTGAGCACCCACTGGAGGGAACCACTAACTCCGACTGGGATAATAGTCCTGGAGGGGTTTAAGGGAAATGTCCCCTGGATTGGAAATCAGGTTATACTGAGAGCAAAACCGGAAGAATCGATTCATAATGGATAAGATTAGCCATCAGGAAAAATTATCCAATATATTGTCTATAAGTGTGTACTTCCTTTGCTTAAACCCTTCAATGGCTCTCTATTTTCCTTAGGAATAAATTCAAACCACTTACCATGACCTTTCTTTATTCCTTGCTTTTCCAATTTCATCTCAGATCCCCGGTGATTAGTAAACACAAGAAGTTGGAGAATCACACGGGATAACACATGAGAGATTTAGTACAGAGCTTGGCGCTTGTGCCAGCTCTTTCAGCTCCAAACCACCTTCTCTGTCAAGGTGATAGACCTTCTGTGACCCTGGGGCTGGGACTCTGCAAACCACGTTTCTGCTTTGCCGGCTGGCTCGCTGCTAGGCTCTGCCTTCAGGGGGCGCTAGAGGGAGGCTGAAAGGCTGGAGGAGGAAAAGCGACTCGCTCCTCCCAGGGTCCCTCCTGTTCCAGAGAGCCTCATTCCCACAAAGTTCACCGCCGCAGCTGCAGGTCCTCTTCTGGAAGCAGTGGAATCCAGTTTTCCGTTTTTCTAACAAACACCTGCAGCCCCAGCTTCCTAGTGCTCCCTCAGAGCAGCACCAGCAGAGGTCTGGGGAGATTTCTGATTGTCACAGTTCAGAGGATGTATGTCGGGGGTGCTATTGGCATCTAATGAAGAGAGGCCAGAGATGCTGCTAAACATCCTGCAATTCACCGACAGCCCCCTCTGCAAAAAATTATTCGGTCCAAAATGTCAACCGTGTCGTGCTTCAGAAACTGAGTTTTCTCTTTGCCCTTTTCAGTTAATTTTATACATAAACAATTCTTTATAGTGAATTCTTTCTGATCAAATAATTGTCATGGTTTTTGGCTGAATCCTGACTGATTCAGCTCTCAATAGTGTTAAAAGAAATTGGATGACTTAGGGGAAAACTGAAGATACCCATGGTTGAATCTAAAAAATATAATTAATTGTAAATGAGTTCATTCTTCATGTATCATGATATGAATTAAAAATATAAAGTCTAAAAGGGATTATAAATCAAGAGGTAGTGATATTATTTAGGAAAATATAACTTTTCTCTTGGAGTGGGGCCTGAGAGAACGGGGGCAGAGGATTGCTGATTTTAATTTTAAGCGCTTCTGTACTATTTTGTAAAACTCATGCTCAGGTATTATTTTGATTAAAAATTTTAAGGGACTTCCCTGGTGGCGTGGTGGTTAAGAATCCGCCTGCCAATGCAGGGGACACAGGTTTGATCCCTGGTCTGGGAAGATCCCGCATGCTGCGGAGCAACTAAGCCCGTGCTCCACAACTAGTGAGCCTGCGCTCTAGATCCTGCGAGCCACAATTACTGAGCCCACGTGCCACAATTACTGAAGCCCACATGCCTAGAGCCCATGCTCCGCAACAAGAGAAGCTACCGCAATGAAAAGCGCATGCACTGCAACGAAGAGTAGCCCCTGCTCGCTGCAACTAGAGAAAGCCCGCGCGCAGCAAGGAAGACCCAATGCAGCCAAAAATAATAAAATTTTTTTAAAAAGTAAGAAAAAATCCACTAAATATGTACCACTCAATAAATATTATACAACGGAAGCCTCAAGCCAGTGGCTGACAGATATGTTTTGTTTGGCCTTCACTGTATTGTTTAAATGGCCAATATTGCAAAAATATAAGAATTTACATAAAAGTACAGTTTTAAAAAATTTCCCCCCAAAATTAAAGTGACAGGCCTTCATTTGCACATGGTAACCGTCAGCTGTGCTTGAGCCGCTGCCCACTTTCGACAAAGTATATGCTTTCTATTTTGCCACGGTCCTCACCACTCCCTGCTTCCTTCATTTGGGCTACTGGCTTGCTCCCATATGTATTGGAGTTTGCAAGCCAGATTAAATAATCTTTAGTGTCTTATACCATGGTGCCATCAACGTACAAAGCAACAAAAGGAATTTATGTAAGAGTCACTGATCAAGATTGGCACAAGCCTGGTAACATTGATATATATATATATATTTTTTTTTTGGCTGTGCTGCGGCATGCAGGATCTTAGTTCCCCAACTAGGGTTCAAACCTGGGCCCCCTGCATTGGAAGCCTTGGAGTCTTAACCACTGGACCACTGGGGAAGTACCCCATTGATTTTTTTTTTTTTAATTATTAGCACCTTTAATTATTATTTATTTATTTATTTATTTATTTTTGGCTGTGTTGGGTCTTCATTGCTGTGCGAGGGCTTCCTCTAGTTGCGGCAAGCGGGGGCCACTCTTCATTGTGGTGCGTGGGCCTCTCACTATCGTGGACTCTCTTGTTGCGAAGCACAGGCTCCAGACGTGCAGGCTCAGTAGTTGTGGTTCACGGGCCTAGTTGCTCCTCGGCATGTGGGATCTTCTCAGACCAGGGCTCGAACCCGTGTCCCCTGCATTAGCAGGCAGATTCTCAACCACTGCGCCACCAGGGAAGCCCTACCCCATTGATTTTTAAATGAAGTAAGAGAATGACTCCTCTTGTTCCAACTTATGATAAGTTATGTGCCCGGTACAGTACTGTTCTAACTGAATTAATTCAGTTAATCCTCACAACAGCACAATGAAATAAGTCATGGTATCCATTTTACAGATGCAAAAAATCAAGGCACAGAGAGGTTAATAAATGACACAATATCACACAAATACCCTCCACACGTCATCTATGTTTAACAAATATTTAAAAATAAAAAACAAACATTCCATGCAGTTTGTTCAGGTGGTTACTGTACTCACTAGGACACAAATATCAGAAAGCCAGCTCAAACCAGCTCTGAAACAAAACGTCTCAAATGTGGATTAATTGGCTCACACAATCAAACCACAGGATGCCAAGATTGGAGCAGGCCCCTGTGTGACTGCACACAGCCGGTTCTCTTGTTCTCTGTCTCTCCCTCTCTAATTCATATTCTCTTTGTGTGTTGACTTCATTCTTTCAGGTTCCTCTTTGCGGTGGGTGTTGCAGGCTGGAAAGAAGACCCCGACATAGAATTTAATGCTCAGGCTGGTTTTTTCTGTTTTTTAAAAAATTTATTTAATTTATTTATTTTTATTTTTGGCTGCGTTGGGTCTTTGTTGCTGTGTGCGGGCTTTCTCTAGTTGCGGCAAGCGGGGGCTACTCTTCATTGCGGTGCGCAGGCTTCTCATTGCGGTGGTTTCTCTTGTTGCGGGGCTCGGGCTTTAGGCATGCAGGCTTCAGTAGTTGTGGCACATGGGCTCAGTAGTTGTGGCTCGCGGGCTCTAGAGCGCAGCCTCAGTAGTTGTGACGCACGGGCTTAGTTGCTCCGCGGCATGTGGGATCTTCCTGGACCAGGGCTTGAACCCGTGTCCCCTGCATTGGCAGGCAGATTCTTAACCACTGTGCCACCAGGGAAGCCCCTCAGGATGTTTATTGAGGAGTACCCTCAGGATTAACACCTGTGGAAGGGAAAAGCCGGCTGCAGGACTGGGCAGAGGGAAAAGCTGAGCTGTGATGCAGGCCCAGCGCTGGCCTAGGCTGACCCCATCGGGAACTGCGGAGTTAGAATAGCCCTTCAGAGTTGTCCCAAGTTGGATGGAGATGGCCTGGCCGCTGCATCCATCAGTCTTTGCATGTGGGCTGCTCAGGGCAGGGGTGACTTTGGGTGAGGAAGCTCTCTGTAGCTGAGGCAGTCCCTGAAGGCTGACAGCCAAAAGCTGTGGGCCAGCAATACTCCCAGCTGCTGGGCCAAGTCCTCGACTGAAGTGGGATCTTGGCCCTGCATCCCCTGGGGGATGTGACTGCCAGCCATTCTAGGGTCACATTCTTATAATTTTCCATCTAAGGAAAAAGAAAGATCTTCCTTGAACTCCAACAAATTCCAGGGAAGGACTCTGGTCTATCTTGAATCACATGCCCATTCCTTGGGCCAGTGATTTAGCCAGGGGGTGAGAACTATGATAGGTGCATTCTTGGTCATGCCCACCCTTGTAAGCAGCTGGGTGCTCCGCAGAGGACTGGGGTTGGCAGCCCCACAAAACCCTATAGAGTGTGGGAAGAGCATTTCCCCATCGAAACGGGGGGTGGTGCTGTAATCCCAAGAAGAGGAAGGGAGTGTATTATTCCGACTAAAACAATAACTCTCACAACAGTTTTCCTTTCATTGTTTCTCAGTCAGCCTTTCAACTTTGACCTGCTCCTCAATGATACTGGCAGCTGAACCCTTTACATGGCTGGAAACCTGAGAAGGGCACATGGTTATATACTTGGGGAGAATAAAAGTCAGCTGGCCCTTCCAAGCCTGCAAGAATAAAGGAGCAGTGACATCCATCAATTTCTGACCTCAACCTAGCCTCATGATAGAGGCTCTACATTAGTTCCCAGCTTTTGCACAATGTCCCCCCCCCTCCCCAATCAACCAATGAGAACTTGATGAGTCAGAAACTTAATAGTCTGTCTTGATCCTAGAGCTTCAACCCCTCTTGATACATACTCCAAACACCTGCCAACTCAGCCAGGTAAGGTGCAAAATCCCACTGCATTAGTGGAATATTATCCGCTGCTTCCTCTCCATGCTTGTCTCTGTTCCATTCCCCAGTTTTGTCTTCATCTTTCATTTGAGATCCTCTAGTTCCTTCACCTTGCTGTTTGCTTTGAATCTTTCTGATCCTGACTTTTGGCTCCTAGTCAACAGCCCTCTCTTGGATTCATTGCCCACACCTGTCCTAGTCAACCCTGTGGTCCTCACTAACTTGACAGCCACTCTCCTGCTTGATCCCCCATGAGTGAGGCACAAAGGACCTCAAAATGCTGCACTCTGTACATCCATGTGGTTTCGATTCTTTGGAAGAAATTCAAATGGAAAAGCATACAGTGAATAAAAATGAGAGTCATGCAAATAGGAGAAACCAGAAATCTGCCAAGAGACTCACAAAGTAATAGCTGCCTGATGGGCTTCCCACGGTCCAGAGTCTGACCTTGCAGGCAACCGCATGTGATCTTGTCAGTTGGTTGTAGCTAGGGATGTTGACTGATCCTGCTGAAACTCTGCAAGAGATTGAAAATTATGCATAAGAATGACAATCTATTATTTTACAGAGGAAATGTAACTATGAGAGGGACTAGACACTTGATCCTTCTTATCAGCATATTCTCTCCTTTATGGCAACTTCCAACTTTTGCTCATTTTATAAGGTATTAAGGACAAAGGCTATAAAACACATAAATGATTTTCTGTATGGGTAGAGCAAGGGTGAGATTGATGAACTGAACTATTGGCTGGCAGGCAGTGCCACCTTGTGGCAGTTCCAAGTGTCCACTGGTCAGCAAAGGTGGGAAAGGGCACATTCGGTGAGTGAAATGGTGGCTTGAGTGTCTTTGTGAAATATAAAAGTGTCATTTGTGTAACAGACACAGGAAAGTCAAGGACTGCCTCTACTTTTTGCATTGTGTTCACAATTGTTTAGATTTCTTAATGTGCTCCCTTGGGTCAAGTCTTGCTGGCCTCAGAAGCATTTTGTCTCTCTGAGCTGACTGCATACCTCTGGGCAGTTAATGTAATGTGTTTACATCTCCAGGTGAACATTTATTCCCAAGTGCTCGGGGGACAATTTACCATGTCTCTTGTGTACAGGCCATGTGGCTTCCTGCTGCTACAAGAGTCCAGGAAGTAGGGCCAGGCCAGCACTCTTGTGATGCTATTGGAGACTGTACCATGCCAAGCCTGCTTCTTCCTGGGTCTCTTGAATCATCTATGTGGTTCTGCTCTGTCATCTTCCAGCCCCACACCCAACTACCCCAGGGGTTGCCAGAGACCTGCTTCTCTCTAGAGGATGTCTCCAGTTCTTGTTTTCCTTGCTTCATATGGAATAGTTGAATTACCTGGCTCATCCTCATCATGATTTCTCAACAGGTGCCTAGGTACCTGCTGCATGTTCACATGCCCTGCACCTGGGGATCCAGTTTCTGTTCAGACCTTGGGTGGCAGGTTGAAAGCTGGACTGAACCTCTTGGCCCGTGTTTGGCCTTTGATCATCTGTCCTGGGAAGAGTGCCCGGCTCTGACCTTCTCCCCCTGTCCCTTCTTATTCCTCTCCAATTCCCTTTCCCCACTTCTCCAGACGTGCTATTGGGCTGATATTCCAAGTGGAGCACTCCAAATGCTTGCTGGGGCAAACTCTGTACAGTCCCAGAAAAAAAAAAATTGTCCTGTAAGGCAGTCTGACCTAGGACCCCTGTACAGATGCAACCTCAGCTCACAGCATGGATGGTTCTCCAGTGTCGTGGAGAAGGTCACGTGCATTTTCCTGTCACAATAAAATGGGACACGAGAGTGCCATTCTTGCATGAGTCATTAGATGTAATGCACTCAATTTATTCTTTAGTTGAATAATTTTGCTCCATTACTGAATAAATGATGAACAAGGTAAGTGATGAACAGGGTAAATGAAGAATATGATGCATTTTTGGCATTGTAGAGGAAAATTATGCTGAGAGTATTAATACATTTAAATTCTCCATTAATTTATTACTTCTATCCACTGAGCACTTTTGCATGCTCCATTTAATTTATTTTCCATAAATGTATTCTGTAGTGTAGGACATTCTGATAGAGGTTCTCCTGTGTTTCTTGGCTTCTCTAGCTTATATGTTGTCACTTCCCACCTCAAATTCTATGCCTCAGCAACAGTAAATGCCATTTATTGTCTCAAATATGCCATGCTCTTTTTCACTCTGATTCTCCTCTCATTATGCCTGAAATAGTGTCTTTACCAGACCAACAGAAGTGGGGAGGAGTAACTTCTACCAATCCATTACATTTTTATCCAACAGTATGGGAAAATATCCCTAAACCTACATCCGGGTAGGGTGCCCTCCTTATGTGCTCTGCTTGTCAAGCTTCCCAGGGTGCCCACCCCTGAGTGTGCTCAAATGCCACTGCAAACCCAATGCCTTACATACCTGAGGAGATCGGTCCCATGCTTACTGTAGCAACCAGTACTCTTGAGTGGAACATTTTTAAAAAGTTAAGTAACTGTCTTCTTTAGCGCAGACCTATCATTGTTGAGTATTTTTACGGTATGCATGTGCTATCAAGGCAGCAGAAATTCCGAAACTGAATTATTAGAGTATAGTGATATTTACAGTGAATGGGTGATTTTTTTTTTCTATTTTCTAAATTTTTTAAAATGTCAATATTGCTCCCAAGAATGTGTGGGGTTCAGAAACCCAAAGGCAAACTTGGGGAATAATTATAAAAAAATGAAAAATAAAAACCTTCGCAAAAATTTTCAGAACTTTGATTTGCTTTGACGTTCAGCTAGTAGAAGTGAATTAAATGTCCTTAAACTATGTTTTCTTAGTAGAATATTTCTTTCTCTAAAAAATTATATAAATTACATGGCATACATACACACCTATGTGGTAAAAGTGTAAAGATGTGAATGGGAGAGGAAGGAAAACATGGGAGATTTCAACTGTATTTGTAGTGGGTTTTTTCCTAGTTTTATTGAGATATGGTTGACGCATAACATTGTATAGTTTAAGGTGTACAGCATAACGATTTGATATATGTATATATTGTGAAATGATCACCATAGTAAGTTTAGTTAACATCTATCACCTCACAGAGTTACATTTTCTTTTCTTATAATGAGAGAACTTCTAAGCTCTACTCTCAGCAATTTTCAAGACAGTGTTGTTAACTATTGTCACCATGCTGTACATTACATCCCCAGGACTTACTCATCTTGTAACTGGAAGTTTGTACCCTTTGACCACCTTCACCCATTTCCTATTTCTCTGTAGTGTTTTATTTCTTAGGTGGTGTAATGGACGAACCAGTGTTTATTATATTATTCTTTAAAAAAAATGGATTTAAAATCCATTTTTCCCTATTCCTCACTGAATAAATTGAAAGTAGTTTCCAGTTAATAGCCTCCCCAGGAAGCATGTGTCCTGCTCTTGCCATGCCCACGGCATCTTGTACTTCCCCCGTCTTGATGCTGATCGCATTAGACTGTGTTTTGATTGAGAAGTGCGCTTCTCTTTCTCTGTCTCTCCCAGTGGACTGTGAACTCTTTGCTTGTTTGTTTTATTTTTGGCCATGCCACACGGCTCGTGGGATCTTGGTTCCCCAACCAGGGATTGAACCCGAGTCCTGGGGAGTGAAAGTGTGGAGTCCTAACCACTGGACCTCCGAGGAATTCCCTGGACTGTGAACTCTGAAGAGCAGGGCTCGTTGATTCCTCACTGTTATCTCCCTAACCCTAAGTGCAGTGCTCACACAGAAATGGTGTTCAGTAAGTTTGTGGAATCAGCAGGTGGCTGGATGGATGTAGGGTAGGATGATGTCCTCTGAGCAGCCAGTTAAGCAGTGCCAAGATTCCAACCTATAGGTTTCTGCCATTGACTCCTTCTCTCGTCTCCCTTCCTCCTAAAAAAAAATTCTCAAGGGGCTGTTTAAGTAATAGGTCTCATAGAGAACATACATACATGGCAAAACCTCATCCACAGCTACAATTCCCTAAGAAAGAGCTCTCCTGGGGGGATTCAGAGAGACTCAGGTCGCTCTCTGGGTGATTTGGAAAAGAAAGGTACAGGTACTCCCATTTTTTCATTATCTACCATGTGACACTTTCACATATAATACTCTCATTTAGTTCTCACAACCACACTGTAAGGTAGGTTTCACTATCTCTCTGTGCACAGATGAAAGAGAGATGATGGACCTTGACCAGGTTACACGCAGTAGGAGGTGGAGCCCAGGCTTACCCTCAGGTCTACCTGGCACCAAAGCCCAAGTACGTTCCTTTTACCACGTATTCTAGGCTGTTAAGAGACATGGAAGGCTTTGACCTGAAACGCACCTTGGAAGTTATTCACGTAATCCACTTTTTGCTATTAAAATAATTTTCTTTAAAAATAAAGAGCTTTGGAACATTTATCTTACCAAATAGGATTTTGCAAATCATGATTTTGCCAAGAGAAACAAAGGATGCTCAACTATCCCTTAAGTCTGTAATTGATTGAGCAACTCAAAATTAGTCACGAATCTTTTTGGCAGTATTGGATGAGTGAGGCATGTCCTGCTTTTTTACATGTCTGGGGCATGACTTCTGGCTTAGGTTCCCCTAACAGAAGGATTACTTTCATTCATCTCCAAAGGTAGCCCACTGGCCTGCTTCACCACTACTTCTGCTGCCGGGTCAACTCATTTACTTATTAACCAATGTTTATGGCACACCAGCTATTTGTCAGGGTCAGGGCTAGGCATTTTACCTGAATCATCTCAGTTAATCCTAACTGTGACCCTATGAAGAAGGAAATATAATTAACCCTATTTTATGGTTAGAAAAAAAATTTCTTGCTCACAAGACTATAATTGGCGGGCCTGGATTGGGATCCAGATTGGTGTGAATCCAGAACCAGTGTTTTCACCAGTTTACGAGCTTGCCCCATAGGCAACAATGCAGTCATGATGTTATGACGTTGATGCATTGCTCTCTGAACAGCTTGCATTATTGCCTCCCGTTGGTCAGCATTTCCCAGCGGCCTGAGTTGCACGTGACAGGTTGACTTTCTTTTTTCTTTCTCAGTAACTGAGCTATGGTTTGTGGAACTATCAGGCACATCTCCAGAATCACAAATCTCTTTCATGAGTAGAAAGGGTTTCCTTTGTCTGGATTTTTAAAGAAGCTTTCCTTAGAAAGACCCCTTTTGTTGAGCAAATGCAGAGAATTCTGTTTTCAACATGGACGCTTGAAAAAAGGGAATGCAAATCCTTTAATGTTAGTGGCTGTTTCCAGATGGCTCTATAAAATAAGCAGAATGGTCGAGGTTGAAGCCATTTTTTGAAGATCTTTGTGAACAGGATTAATTTGGTGAGATTTTTTGTCCTGCCTAGGACTTTGCCATCACACATTGTTTGTTTTTCAATTAAGAGGATTTATTTCTTAGGTAACACAAATATAAACAGATGGTAGGAAATACCTGAAGGACTGAAACTGGGGAAGTAGGGGTGTAATGGAAACAGCTGTAGAAGAAATTTCTTGAAGCTCTGTTTATGATCACCTCCTTTTGGGAGGCGAGGAAAGGAAAGCAGATGTCAGCCTGTGGGGTATTTTACAGAGAATCGTTTATGATTATGTTATCCTGAGTAGAAGGAGAAGGAAAAGAGATACTTAATGTTTAGTTTGGAATGTGGGATCAATCGGGGATAATTTGGCATTGGTGAGCAAGACCTGGCCACATACACTGTTGAGCCAATACCAGTTAGGGGAGGGGGATTCATGGGAAACTGGCCCACACAGGAGAGTGTGTGTGTGTGTGTGTTTGTTGGTGCGTTAAGCCTTAAACAAGTTGGAGGCAGGTTTTTCTGTAGTGACATCTATCAGGTTCAAGTTACAACTTCCCACATAGAAAAAGCAACCATGAATAAGGACTCAGTATCAGTCCAGGCTGGTCTGAGAGGGTCACTAATAGCACATCCATCCTGAGGAAGCATACCCAGCCTGTAAGGGTACTCTTGAAGCCAAGGGTCATGGAATGTGTGTTGGTGGGGTGAGAGGTGATGCAGGGAGAATAGGGCATGGTGCCAAAGACTTCTATTACATCTCTTTTAGCCTGTCACTTTTTTTAAACAGTCTGTTGTTCTTGATTAGATCTTATTCTAT
Source organism: Eschrichtius robustus (assembly GCF_028021215.1). Classification (NCBI taxonomy): domain Eukaryota; kingdom Metazoa; phylum Chordata; class Mammalia; order Artiodactyla; family Eschrichtiidae; genus Eschrichtius; species Eschrichtius robustus. The sequence continues at coordinate 58,064,106 of NC_090836.1, read as the reverse complement.
GGGTGGACTGAGAAGGATTTTTTGATATCTATTTCCTCCTACAGAAATATCTCCAGCTAATTCAGAGATGCAGCTGCAAAATAGCACTAGAGAAATCAGGAGACAACAGACTTTCTGCCTCTGCCACTAACTAGCTGTGTGACCCTGAGTAAGTCACTTAAACTCTCTGGGCTTCAGATGTGTTGTCGGTAAAAGGAGCGGATTGACCAAAGGATGATTTCTAAGGTCCTTGTCGATGCTGAAATTTACAGGGCTGACTTTCCTATAAAATTCATTTGGGGTTTTCTGTGCCTGTTCATATGTCGTACTTCAATGGCCATTCATGAAACTTGGTAAAGGATGGAAATTCAGTTATGGTGGCAAACATGTGTCTACAATGGATGATTTCTGTTTGGAAGATTTCCCCACGTCATTTCGCCTTGTCTAGCAAGGAAGATGTTTCTACATTTGCTAAACTGAGCCTTGAAAAATATATACCTAGCTCCTTAAAAGAAACATTTGTGGAGAACTCCTGAGGATTTGAAACATTTTTGGAGGATCCTTAAAGTTATTCATTATAACTTTAAATGCAGCATTTATTAAATAGTCTCATAACCTTAGATAATCATTTAGATCTTACTGCATTTTAAGGAAATATGATACTCAGTGGAACCTAAGTCTTTATATAATCACCTATTTCACTTCATTATAACTTCTCTGTTTTAAAATCTGCCCTGCCTACTAAATTGTGAGCCCCTTGTAGGTAGAAATCATATTTTATTTATCTTTCTATTCCCTACTGCTGAGTACAGTATTCTGACTCAATAATTATCTTTTGAATAAAAATAATTAACTCGTCACCGTCCATCCATAGTTACACTTCAGACTTGATTCATACCTTCTTCATGCATTGTGTTAAGAAGAGCACAGTCCTCTGGGATTCAGGAGGTTCACCTGGAAGTCTTCTCAGTGTCCTCCCCCCTCCCCGTTCACACGCCTAGTGGTGATGGAAGGGATGTAGTTCGAAAAGGCTTCCCAGATGATTATAATATACATGTTTCCTATCTTCCGGAGGGAAAAAAGAAAAACACACTCAAAAGTTGCACATTTCCCAGCCTCCTACGGCGGGCTCTGGGCTGTGTATTTCCTAGGCTACTGGAGGGGACACTCAAGGCAGCACAATGAGTTGGGTTGGAGTGGAGACAGATTTTTTTTAAATTTTATTTATTTATTTTTGGCTGCGTTGGTTCTTTGTTGCTGTGTGTGGGCTTTCTCTAGTTGTGGCAATGGTGGCTTCCCTTGTTGTGGAGCACGGGCTCTACGTGCGCAGGCTTCAGTAGTTGTGGCTCACGGGCTCTAGAGCGCAGGCTCAGTAGTTGTGGTGCACGGGCTTAGTTGCTCCGCGGCATGTGGGATCTTCCCGGACCAGGGCTTGAACCCGTGTCCCCTGCATTGGCAGGCGGACTCTTAACCACTGTGCCACCAGGGAAGTCCGAAGACAGATATTTTTCCCACTGTGCAAGCCTGCAAAGGGGCAGAGAGAGGAAGAATAACATGCCCTTCTCTGAATGCCTGCTCTCCTTCTCACCAGGCAAGGAAACCATACACACCCAAAGTCTCATGCACTGAGAATAAGCATGTTTTTAAGGCCAACTTGTTGATGCAGCTGATACAGACACACTGAGAAGAAAAAGGGGAGTAGACAACTAGTTCATATCAAAATAAATCTTAGCAACCTGTCTTTCAGGCATCAGATTAATATGGAACTGTTCACAAAGCAACCTTGCCGAAAGGAGAAAATATCAAATCTTTGGAAATATTCAACCAAAGCAATGAAACTGCATGAAGTAGAAACATTTGGATTGAGTGTTAATTGGAAACAAGCCGGGGCAATCATGAGCTTTATGGAAGTTTAAGATCTTCAGCTCAAAGACCGCTCCTCTGAGGGCTTTCCCTGATCACCTGAAGTAAAGCAGTCTCCTGGTTCTCAGTCACTCTATCTCATCATATTGCCCTGTTTTATTTTTTCACAGCACATATCATCTGAAATTATCTTGTTTATTTATTTGTTTTCTGTAGCATGTCCTCAAGCACGGGCATCCTCTCTGTCTTATTTCCCACTGTGCCCCAGCTCCTTGGCAGCAGGAGATGTTCAGTCAATATTTATTGACTAACGGGATGAATATTTTGCATGGCTCATTGGAGAGAGGTCCTTAAAACCATTTTTCAAGATGGAAAAACTGTCAGAAAAAAAATTCAGTCTGTTCAGGATTTGCCTCAAGAATGACTGCAGAGTCTCCATAGCAGAATGGTTAACAGCACAGAACAGTCAGAATACCTGAATCTGTCTCTTGTAGAAGCCGGAAAAGCACCCACTAAAGATCTATGGAGTGAATGTTTCAGGATTTAGTTCAAGTTTGTGCTCACAGCATTAAGAACACACTATTTATTTTGAAACACTCAGGCAGTGGGGCCCAGAATGCAGCAGAAGAGTGAGAGATGAGATTTAAAAAAAAATAAATTCCGTGCTTAAAGAATGCCTATACTTACTAACCTCAAAAAATATTTTCTTCTGTCTCCCATGAAAACATAAATCTATTAAAAATCTTTAAAATCAAACATTTCACATAATTTGTCCTCTTGGCTGCTTTATGCAACATCACAGAAGGTGCAGTCAAAGATGTTAGTTCTGATTCAAACTCTGCCACTCACTAGCTTGAGTAAGTCACTTAATATCTGTTCAAAATTAAAAAGGCAATAACACCCACCAACATTCTTGCCCTTCCCAGGGTGGCTGTTACATTCCAGGGATATAAGCTATGTGAAAGGGCTGAGTTTTAGTGCTAAATATTAAGGGTTGTAAGGATAGTAGCTATTTTTTTACATTGATGATGAAAGGATGTGTCAGCCTAAATAAACAGGTAAACTGAGGCAAGCTCAAATGACCAGAAATTGTGTTTATTCGGGAATAGCAGAAAAAATGGCAATGGGAAATGCATGTTGTAGGAAGCTCAGGTGAATTTGTTGAGAGTTTGGGGTGGGCTGTACTTAAGGGAAAAGAATACAAAGAGGGGAGGTCCAGCTACAGTCGTAAGTTGACTGGCTTGAGGATGGGGATAGATTCTTGGCAGGTGTTCATTGGTCAGGAAGTGAGTCTCAGCCTTCTGTAGATCAGGCTTTCGGTTCTTAAGTTCAGTTCTTCTGAGGGCAAATGCATGAGATTCTCCATTTCATATCCTGCAGTTCCGTTTTAGATCAAGATCCTTTCACAGATGTGATATTATGACTTTGTGACTGGTGGAGAATATAATTCTTTTTCAGTGGTTATAGCGAAACATTCAACTGCCAGAACTAGCAATACTGTTTGCCCTCACGAGCAAATGACGTGGTAAATGCAAGAAATAATGACAGAGTAGAAGCTGAAGTTATGGAGTCATTGCTGTGCTCACTGGGCCAGATCTCAGCAGTGTGTTTATCAGAAATGTAGCAACTGGAATAGATACCTAGAAATCTAATTATGAGGTCTCTTAGCTACAGTAAGAGAGCTAAATTGGAAAATTATCTCCTGATCCCTCCTACTTATTCCATTACCATTCAAATAGTTAAATCTTTTCCTACTTCACTCTTTCTCTTCCAGCCCATTAAGACTTCCTTCTCACATTCAAAAATCCTATTTTCCTCATGAAAACTTATTTCCTGAGCCATCAGCTTCATAGTTTAGAAGGAAATAGGCTAAAATGTTAACAGTGGTTATCTCTGGAGCATAAGATTGTAGTATTTTCTCATTATATTTTTCTGTACCTACCAAATTATCCATAATGAGCATTTATTTTTTTCATACTAAGAAGAAAAACAAGGAAGCAGATTGATTTAGGCAGCATTACTCAAAGAGTATTTTATTTCATTTATTTATTTTTTGGCTGTGTTGGGTCTTTGTTGCTGTGTGCGGGCTTTCTCTAGTTGCGGTGAGCAGGGGCTTCTCACTGCAGTGGCTTCTCTTGTTGCGGACCACGGGCTCTAGGCGCGCAGGCTTCAGTAGTTGCAGCACGTGGGCTCAGTAGTTGTGGTGTGCTGGCTTTAGTAGTTGTGGTGTGTGGGCTCAGTAGTTGTGGCTTGTGGGCTCTAGAGCGCTGGCTCAGTAGTTGTGGCACACAGGCTTAGTTGCTCCGCAGCATGTGGGATCTTCCTGGACCAGGGCTTGAACGCGTGTCCCCTGCATTGGCAGGCGAGTTCGTAACCACTGTGCCACGAGGGAATTCCCAAGAGTATTTCATTTTAGATAATACTAATCCTAGGAGATATCCTGCAAGAAATAAGGTACCTGACCAAATACTTTTGGGAAATACTGGACACTATCTCTTTTTGGGAGAGTCCCAAACACATAGTATATTGAACGCTTGCAAGATCCTGCAATAGAGAAACCTGCTTAACTTTGTTTAATCCAGCATTTTTCCATATTTTCCCATAAATCATGTTTTTCATGAAAAATCTATAAATATTTTGTGAAGCTAGTGACCCACAGAATATCTTTCTGGGAAACATAGGTGATTGGGAAAGATTTTCTTTTGCCGAGCAAGAGGAAGACGTGGCTTTCTCACCCAGGGTCCATGGATCACTTGAGGGTCCAAGGATGGGCTTCAGGCAGGGACCACAAACCCTGGAAACTATATGCACGATATTGAGTATGTGTACATATTTGTGCTTTCTTCCTGGAGAGAGGGTCCATACTCATTATATTCTCAGGCATCCACATCCTGAAAAGATAAAGGACCACAGACATAAAGTAAAATCAGCTTCTCAACATCCATCACTTTTGCCTAAACCACACTTTGCCATCAAAACAAAGCAGAAAGAACAAGAAATCTGTTGCCATATTTAGCAAAAACTAAACAAATAGGATGTCCAGTTAAATTTTAGTAATTTGAGATCAACAGTGGACAGTTTTTTAGTACAAGGATGCAGTATCTGGGACATCCTAATGCTAAAGTTATTTGTTGCTTATCTGAAATTAAAATAAACTGGGCATCCTGTATTTTATCTCGCAGCCTTAGTTAACTAAAATTTATTAACACTGGGGCTGTGGAACGCACTATGAGAAATGCCTTTCTACTCAGTGTGACCCATGAACCATTAACATCACCTGGAAGTTTGCTAGAAGTGCAGAATCTCGGGCTCCACCTGCAGACCCGCTGAGTCAGTCTGCCTTGTATCAAGATCTCCAGGTGAAGAGTTCACATGTTAAAGTTTGAGAAGTCCTGATGTAAAGAATTCCTGACTTGATGGTTTTCAACTGTGGTTGCACATTGGAATCACCTGGAAGCTTTAAAAAATATGTCTGCCAGGGCTCACTCCCAGAGCATCGATTTAGTTGGTCTGAGGCAAAATCCAGACATTAATATTTTATTGAAGTATACTTGATTTACAATGTTGTGTTAGTTTCTGGTGTACCACAAAGTGATTCAGTTATAAATGTATTCTTTTTTATATTCTTTTCCATTATGGTTTATCACAGGGTGTTGAATACAGTTCTCTGTGCTATACAGTAGGACCTTGTTGTTTATCTATTTTATATATAGTAGTTTGTCTCTGCTAATCCCAAACTCCTAATTTATCCCTCCCCCACCCCCTTTCCCCTTTGGTTACCATAAGTTTGTTTTCTACAGACATTAATATTTTTTAACAACCCCTTACCTCCACCTCAAATGATTCTAATGTGTAGCTGCAATACTGTGATTTATAAGAAATATATATTTGGTCCTTGTCCATGGTTCCTGGCTCACAGCTCCCAAAACGCCTAGAATCTCCTGAGCAATGGGAGCATCTTTTGTTTTACTATTTGGCCTCCTGGCCTCAGTTCCTGAAATTGCTTCAGAGCCATAAAGGTGGCTTGGGTGTTATTTGTAACAAGCCCCGTTCCACCACAATTGGGCTTATGTTAATGTGGTGACTTTTGGAACCCATCTGAGGATGGGGGCTGTTTGCCAGGAGAACCAACCATTTGATTAGAGGGTTGGAAATTTCAGTCCCTCCTCTGACCTTGCTGACTTCCACAGGAAGGGGAGGGGCGCTGGAGGTTGAATCAATCTCCAGTGGTCAAAGATTTAATCAATTATGCCTATGTAATGAAGCCTCCATGAAAACCCAAAAGGAGAAGGTTTGGAGAGCTGCTGGGTTGGTGAATGTGTGGAGATGTGGGGAGAGTGGCATTGCTCAGAGAGTGTGAGCTTTGAGCCCCTTCCCACATACTTTGCCCTGGGCTTCTCTTCCATCTGGCTGTTCCTGAGTTATATTCTTTTATAATAAACTGGTAATATGGTAAGTAAAATGTTTCTCTGAGTTCTGTGAGCTGCTCTAGCAAATTAATTGAACATGGGAAGGGGGTTGTAGGACTGTAATTTATAGCCAGTGAGTCAGTAATGCAGGTAACAATCAGGACTTTCGACTGGCATCTGGCCTTGGGGGTGGAGTGCAGTCTTGTAGGACAGAGCCCTTACCCTGTGGGACCTGACGCTCTCTCCAGGTAGATAGTGTCAGAATTGAGTTGAATTGTAAGACACCCCCAACTGGTGTCGAAGAATTACTCATTGGCGTGAGGAGTCTTCCCGCCCCCTCCATGGGCATTAGGTGTGGAAACTTTAGTAGTCAAGGCAGCACCTTTATAGAAAGTTGGAGACCCAACCAAGGTGAGGGCTTTATCAGGAACCACCTGTGGAGAGTTTCCCACCATTTCTGTGCCCAACCCAGGTCAAGTGAACTAAAATCTCCAGGTGTGGCTGCAATTTCAAAAAGCATCTGGTGCAATGTTGCTGTATACTCTCTCTGCAGTTGAGAACCATTCATGTTTAGGGCACCCTAAAGTGGAGTTATAGGGCTGCTATCTGGCCACTAGGATACTGAGGGAAGATGGTCCAACCACGGGAACTCAGCATTCAACTTAGGTTAGGTTTGGTTTTCCTCCTATTCTCCTGGAACCCACAGAACCGCAAGTGGGAGGACACAAAAGACAAGGCAGGATGCCCTTTGCCCACCAGAGGGAACATCATGGGTGTTCTAATTTCTACGAAGAATTGATGTGATGCCTGAGGATGAAGGTGTTCACTGTCTCCTGCCAGATTAAGTCATTCATTTTGACTCTTGGGATGTGGAATGGCATCCCAAAAATCTGTTTAGAATACTAAATGAAGTATGAAAATGGTTCTAGCAGAAGTGGGGAATGATTTAAATAATTCTGAGTCATACTATCCAGGGCAGGCAGTGATTTGTTTGTCTGCAGATAATGTAAAACACAGCTGCAGAGAATGACAAAGTGATTGTCAGGTGTGTTGGATCCCTGGGTTGACAAATAGGCTAAGCAGGAACAGTTAACGAAATCTCAGTCTTCTCTCTCTTCAGCAGCACATGGTAAATGAGTGCAAAGCTTGATAAGAGGCACGCAGAAATTTAGTCAAAGAAAAGAAATCTCCAAATCTTATCGAACCTTATGCATTTCATCTGAAGTTGAGCCTGCAAGAGGTCTTTGTCTTTTAGATGGTTATTTTGCAGCTTCTTTTAGAAGAAATTGAATATCAATTAACATTTTTCTCAGCCTTGGATTTATTTTCCTACTGGTTTAAAAATAAAGAAATGCTTGATTTTTCTTGAAGAAGGATGAGAAATGGGGTGTAAATGCAGTAAGAGCTGAGAAGGTATCTGATAGAAACAAATAGACCTACTTCTGGGCTTATGACCACTTTGGGGGCCTGGAGGCTTAAAGGCAAGTTCATTGGGTTGATGACATTGACACAAGGCAGCGAATGGGCATCCGGTTCAAAGGAGGCAAGCTGATGTTTTTATTCTTTTTCAGAAGTTCCAGAGTGGATCTCCCTCAAGGCTGAAATGTTGGAGAACTTTATTCAGGTAAAATGCATTGTGGTTCACTATCTTTGCATTCTACTAAACCCTCCGGTTTTAATGTGCTTAGGCATCAGCTGGGGATCTTACTAAAATGCAGTTTCTGACTGAGTAAATCTGGTGTGTGGCCTGAGAGTGTGCATTTCTAACAAGCTCCCAGCTGAGGTTGATGCTGGGGCCTGCGGACCACCCTGTGAGTAGCAAGGCTAGAGAACTTCTGTTTAAGCCGTGTGTGTCAGGGTTTTCCAGAGATAGAACTGGTGCTGAAAGCTTGGCCTCTCTGTGCATTGGTGCCGAATCGAATCTCGGAGACAGAGTTTTGAGTGAAGTAGAAAAGGAGAGCTTTATTACTTTGCCAGGCAAAGGGGGACATGGCAGGCTCCTGCCTCCAAAAATCTATGTGTCCCAACCCGGGAGGATCTGATGAGGGGCTTCATAACAATGGTTCAAAATGAGGTCTCTGACGAGTTTAGGGTCTTGGGAGCAGGGCTCGCACTACCTTAATCACGTCTCAGGTGGTCAGTCTCCTAATGTTGATGAGCTTCTCTGGCCCCTTGAATCTCGCCTCAGGTGGTTTCTTGACTGCTGCTCCCTTGCTTAGCAACTGTTCTAATCCGCCCTTTGGAACTCAGGGAAGGTCATGGAGGCTGGAGTCTTGCCTACAAGAACCGGGGCCGGGGGAACGATGACAGAAGGGCCTCTGTGCCCGGGAGCCCCACAGGACCTTACTCGTTTTCAGAACCAACAAGATTGAGATATGTACACATATCCAGTCATACCTGGTTTTATTACAGTTTGCTTTATTGCGCTTCACAGATACTGCCTTTTTTACAAATTGAAGGTTTGTGGCAACCCTGCGTTGAGCAAGTCTGTTGGCACCATTTTTCCAGCACAGGATTTGCTCACTTCGTGTCTCTGTTGCATTCTGGTATTTCTCACAATATTTTAAGCCCTCCGCCCACAAAAAGATTAAAACTCATTGAAGGCTCAGATGATGGTTAGCATTTTTTTAGCAATAAAGTATTTTTAGATTAGGTATGTTGCATATTCTTAGACATAATGCTATTGCACACTTAATAGACTACAGTATAATGTAAACATAACTTTTATATGCACTGGGAAACCAAAAAAATTACGTGACTTGCTTTCTTGTGATATTCACTTGACTGCAGTGGTCTGGAATGGAAACCGTGGTACCCCTGAGGTATGCTTGTATACACGTGTATTTAGAGAGTGATATTTATTTTAAGGAATTGGCCCATGCGATTGCGGGGGCCAGCAAGCCCAAAGTCTGTAGGACAGGCAGGCTGGGAACTCAGGCAGGAATTAATGCTGCAGCCTTGAGGCAGAATTTCTTCTCCAGGGAACCTCAGTTTTTGCTCTTAAGGCCTTTCGACTGGTTGTATGAGACCCACCCATATTACTGAAGGTAATCCACTTAAGGCTACCCAATTATAGATGTTAATCACATCTACAAAATACCTTCACAGCCACACCTAGATTAGTATTTGATTAAGTAACTACAGCCTAGCCAAGTTGGCCCATAAAACTGACTGTCATACCTTGAAACTCTTTAAAGGACGGTTTCCATTTATGCCTGATAGGCAAAATAGATAAAGCAGAACGGCTTGGTTCAATTAGGAATGGGAATCTGGAGGCTGGCCTCTCACTCATCAGGCTCCTGTCCCTTCCCAGTTCCTGCCTCCTCCCCTGAGGGAGCTTTAAGGGATATGGTTTCAAAATCATTGCCTTTTATTTCTTCACTTGTAAAATGAAGATAGTAGTACGTGACTCAGGATTAAATTAGGTTACCTGAGGAAAACCGTGTAGTGCAACGTCTGGCACATTTGTGGGAATTTTATACCTGTTAGCAACTTCTAGTATTATTATCAATAAGAACAACTGAAAAATAACCTTTCTTGCAAAGAAAGGAGAACTTGAAATATTTGGGTATAAGGCCTGGTGTTTGACAGTGAACTCAAGGCATATTTCTGCCTCTTTCCTTTTGCTGCTCGCCTGGTAGCCAGGTGAAACAGCTCCCTTATCCTCGGCCCCAGCTGAGCTCCCAAATGTAAGATGTCTTTGTGGGCCCAGTACTGGGACAAGCTATCAGAACTGAGGGAGAGAAGGTCGAAGGTTACTGCTTTGTTCTCTTTACTGCCCCTTGACGAAGAACATAACTGGTTTGTCTCCCCTGGTGGCTGGAGAAAGTAAACATTAGGTCTTCCTTCACTTCAAGGGCAAAGAAATGTCATGGCTGCAACCTTGCAATTTCCTGTTATGTGGAAGCAGACACAGTTCTCTCAGTAGTTTCCTTAGAAATTAGAATCTGAAAAGCAAAAGAAGTTACTTTCTAGAAGGCTCATTTTGCCTAGAAATAACTTAATAGAGGAGAGAACACAAATGTGTTTAAGGAAAGGAAAAAAAGCCTAAGTTTATATGGGGCCTGAGCACCATGACTTTAAAAAGCGGTGAGGAACAACAAATAATTTTCCTTCTCAAAACACGGGGCTAATAAAGTTACAAGATTGTATTTCAACTGTATATTTTATAAAATCATCCTGGAACTTGGAAACGAAGTTATATACTTTCTGCTTGTTTCAACAACAAATGAAAACAATATATTTTCTTTGATTTCTTTGACGATTGGTGTTTATGATGCATAGGGTAGAAGAGCCTCCAGCTCATTGCACCACAGCTATATTGACTCTTTTTTTTTTTTTAATTAATTAATTAATTAAATAAATTTTGGCTGTGTTGGGTCTTCGTTTCTGTGCGAGGGCTTTTCTCTAGTTGTGGCGAGCGGGTGCCACTCTTCATCGCGGTGCGCGGGCCTCTCACCGTCGCGGCCTCTCTTGTTGCGGAGCACAGGCTCCAGACGCGCAGGCTCAGTAGTTGTGGCTCACGGGCCCAGTTGCTCCGCGGCACATGGGATCTTCCCAGACCAGGGCTCGAACCCGTGTCCCCTGCATTGGCAGGCAGATTCTCAACCACTGCGCCACCAGGGAAGCCTGCTATATTGACTCTTACAGTAAGATAGTGAAACAAAACCTCAGCTCTGTTAGTAAAGTGGCAAATATAACTTGTAGACATGCTAGGAATAGTTTGAGTATAATGTTACTAGTTTCCTGATGACAGCCATAGCTTATGTGAAGTGGCTTAAGAAAGTTTCTATCAATGTAACAGACATTTCTTATCTGTATTTCATATTAATTATTGCTCTAGTTAAGGCCAAAAAAAAAGAAAGAAAGCCACATGGAGAGGCAGGGTGGAGTGAGTGAGTAGTTAGTGATTATGCCAACACTTTGGTTTTAGACAGACTTGGGTTCAAGCAGTTCTGATTAGTTGCTGTGTGACCTTGGGCAAGTTCCTGAACCTCCCTAAGCTTTATTTTCCTTGTCTATAAAATGTAGTAATACTTCATAGGGTTGTTTTGAGGATTAAAGAAAATAAAGCGTGTAAGCATTCGATAAATGTACGATGCAACTACTGGGTTAAGGGAAAGAGAAAAGGGACACAGCCAGGCCAGGCCCTCTCAGGGATCATCAGACTATGGTGCCCCTAGGATACCACAAAAAAGTTCTAAGAGATTAAGTGAATCGCATGGAATCCTGTTTAAATCATTCTAGGGGCCTATTGGGATGAATCCTCCTACAGCTGTGATACTATGGGCAAGGTATCTTCTCTAAGTTGAAGTTCTCCATAAAATAGAGTCATAGCATCTACCACATAGGGATTTTTCCTTAATAAACTTTTTATTTTAGAGGAATTTTAGATTTACAGAAAAGTTGCAAAGACAGTATGGAGTTTTCCCTTAGACTTCTCGCCCAGTTTTCTCCATTGTTTACTTCTTGCATTATCATGGAACATCTGTCAAAACTAACAAATGGATGTTGGTAAGTTGCTATTAATTAAACTCCAGGCTTTATTTTGATTTGCCCAGTTTTTCCATTGATGGCCTCATCACGTTCCAGGATCCAATCCAGGAAGCCACGTTGCATTTTGTTGTCTTGCCCCCAGTCTCCTCTGGTCTGTGACAGTTTCTCGGTCTTCCCTTATTTTCCATGACCTTGACAGTCTTAAGGAGTAGGGTATACTGTAGAATGTTCCCCAGTCTAGGTTTATCTGATGTTTCTTTCAGGGTTGGACTGGGATTGCCTCATAGGGTTTTTGTGGGGATTTAACAAGAGAATCTGTAAGTACTCAGGACGCTATTTGGTAGGTATTTTTCATTATCAATGTGCATTTTTTTTTTAACAGATTATTTTTAAAATTTATTCATTCATTTATTTTTGGCTGTGTTGGGTCTTCGTTTCTGTGCGAGGGCTTTCTCTAGTTGTGGCAAGTGGGGGCCACTCTTCATCGCGGTGCACGGGCCTCTCACTATCACGGCCTCTCTTGTTGTGGAGCACAGGCTCCAGACACGCAGGCTCAGTAGTTGTGGCTCACGGGCCCAGTTGCTCCGCGGCATGTGGGATCTTCCCAGACCAGGGCTCGAACCCGTGTCCCCTGCATTGGCAGGCAGATTCTCCACCACTGCGCCACCAGGGAAGCCCCAATGTGCATTTTTTAGTGCAAAGTTGAGTTGTGGTGGAGAAAGGAGACTACAGCCTACAGCCTGGGTCCAGGTCCTGCTGCCGCTGCTGCTGTCTGGCTCTGTGACCCTGGACACGTTTTTAACCCCTCAGTTTTCCTCGCCTATAAGTAAGGATAATAGCACTTTCCTCGTAGGCTTGTTGTGAGGATTGAATTGATATACATGTGAGTTTACAAATGTAAAGTGGTTATTACATTCTGGTCACCTCATGAGCTCTCTTGACTTTTTGCTCTTAGTATTATTTATAAAAATAGTGTGAGGCCCTCTCTCTCTCTCTCGTTCACCTTCGGGGTAATTCTGAATCTTCATGGAGCCATTTATCTACGGTGGCTAAGCCTGTGTGTGACACCATGTGCCCTGAGGGTGCCCGATCCTAAGTGTCATTGTGAGCGAGCACAGGTCCTTGGGCAGGTTGCAGAATCACAAGAAACATTCTTCGGTAGCAGCCCTCACATCCTCCCTGCAGAATCCTCTGCTTCCCTGTCAGCCCCATCCACAGGTAGGACCAGGTGAAAAGGTGGAGACCTCACCTTGCAGGGAGGGTCCCGAATCAGGCGAACAACAGAAGGAGCCAGGGGTGGGGTGGGGGGGTCGGGGGGGGGGGTGAGCAGCGGTGAAGAGCAGGGCCTCCTGCTGCAGGACCGGGAGCCTGGGCTCCATGGGGTTACCTCACATCCTCTGATATCATTAAGGTCGGATTTCATGGAGGGATCCCTTATTCCACACACACAGAGGATGACTCAGTTACACCACAGGGTGCTTTAGCTAATCCTGGAGCAATCTTCTAAAATTATGCAAGTAAAGACTTCACTAGAATGAAGTGTCTGAGTGCATGACTTAACAAAATGGATCAAAAGGGATATTAAAAAAAAAAAGAAAAGAAAGGAAGACAGAAAGTAGGGGGAAAGAGTGAAACAATAAGCCTGGGAAGAAAAAGAAAATTGAAACCAATAACCTCCCTTTTCCCACTTCCTGCTGTCTCATTCCTGTGGTGCCTTTTTGTCTAGTCTTATTTGTCTTACTTACATGATAATCCCCTTGGGCAAGAGGGTATCACCTCGGTTTCAGTGCAGCTCTAACACACTGAGCGATTCCTTGGATGTTAAAAACAGCAATAACAATCGCATTGCACTGGGTTACGTCCGACGGAGTCTTCTTTACCTCTTAATACTTTAACCAATCATGAAACATAATTTTAAAGTGTTATAAATCTGAAGATTTTAATCTTCCCAGATATCTCATTGGGTGGGTGGGTGGCAGGTAGTATAGTCATTTATTTAACAAATACCGAGTGCCTACCATGGGTCAGGCACTGTTCTAGACACTTTGGATACCTAAGATACAAAACAGACCAAGATACACACTCTTTATGTGCTTACATCTTAGTGGGTGGGGCAGAGACAGACAGCATTCATAAGCAAGGTAAACAAATATATTGTATGGTTAGAAGGTGAGAAGTGTGATTGGAAAAAAGAACAAGAAGAGGGGAATTGGGAGTGGGGGGCTTGGAGGGATGGGTTTTCAATTCTCCCCATTTGGCACCATAGGGGAAAAGCACTCCCCTCTTTCCCAAAGCCCTGCTCTAAGTTTTCTCTAGCAGTCTCTGACCCTTTTCTATATCTCTTTTTTTTTTTAAAAATGGAAAGAGACTTAAATGCAGTTAAGCTCTCTGCTCTGGAGCCAGAGTGTCTGGAGTTGATTTCCAACTCAGTGGCATGCTTCTCTCTGGGACCTTAGGCAAATTAACTTCTCTCTGCTTTGAATTCCCCATCTTCAAAACGTATCTACCTCACAGGGTTGTAGAGAGGGTTACATGCGTTACTGTAAGGTGCTTAGAACAGTGTCTGGCACAGAGTAAGCACTCAAATGTTGGCTTAAAAAGTGGTGTCTGTGTGTTGTGGAGTAGGGGAGGGTCATGAGTAGGAGAGTCTCTGCTACTCGGAAAATGATAGGCCGTATGAAGTGCAAAATCCATTGCTATCCCTAAACACCTGTCAACCCAGCTACGTGGGGCTCCCTCCTTCAGAAACCCAAAGTATGAACTTGGTCTCTTCCGCCTTGTGCATTCAACAACTTTATTAAGACTGTTAATATCACCTTCAAGGCCAGAGGCTGCTTCAAAAATGAGTAAGGATGGCTCTTCCCATACCCCTTGGTTCATTCCCAAGAAACACTTTTCTTTTCTGATAGTTTTTTTGTATTTTGTTTTTTTAATTTTCAAATTATTCTTCCATTTAAAGAAAATTTATTTATTTGGCTGCGCCGGGTCTTATTTGTGGCATGCGGACTCTTGGTTGAGGCATGTATATGGGAGCTAGTTCCCTGACCAGGGATTGAACCCGGGCCCCCTGCATTGGGAGAACAGAGTCTTAACCACTGGACCACCAGGGAAGTCCCTATTCTTTCACTTTAACTTAAGTTTAATCACACCAAAAATTAGACTTTTACTTTGTGGTATGGCTGCCTGAAACACTCATTGCTTTGGTCCTTTTTTAGGCCATCGTATTCTGATGTTGTTTGGCCTGTACTTTGTTACTGTTAATAACCACACCACATACCCTACTTTCATAAAATAAAACAAGTAGCAAAACTTAAAATATTGAAGAGGGATGAAACAGGCCAAACCATTTTAGGCTGGAGAAAACAGTTTTGCCTATTCTTTGGGATTTCTACAAATCTAGTCTCCTCTAAAACAGAGAAGGCAATGCACTGAAGGCAAAATTCAAAGGGGTGGCTGGAGAATTAGTGCAAATACTGCCAAACAAACTCAGTATATCTAGGCGACTTCCCTGGGGTAACTTATTTCCTGAGCGTTGACTCTCAAGGTCTCTCTCACAGTAAATTATTAAGCTTAGTGAAAGGTCTAAGATTGGGATAAAAGAAAAAGAATGTTATTTAAAGTGGAAGGTCAAACACATGTAATGCATCTCCATGATATGGAAATCTATTCTATCCTTTATCAAAATGACAAGAACAAGGAGTTGGACAAATGAAATGTAAGCCTCTAGTACTTTTGTAGCCCCCAGTACTCACACAGGTGCTACCTTAACCTGTCTCAAGTGCAGGAAGTCCTCTTTGTCAAGGGAGAATTGAGGAGCTCCAAGTTTTCAGACCAGGCTGTATAGCATCTGGTCAGTCTTGCTTGAGGCTTCACTGAGCTTGTACTTCATTTTCCAATAACTGGATCCCTACCTTGGTTTCTAACTTGAGACCCCAGGTCCTCCCACACCCTTCCAGAGGCTGGTGTCCTAACAGTCTTGGGGGGAGGCCTTTGGGACTCAGGCTGCCTAGATCTACATACGATGCAGATCTCCATCACTCTTCTGTCCACCTGTCAGGACTTCTTATCCTGGACCTCTCCAGCCAACACTCTGCCATCTTAGACCACCTCCTGCCACCTAAATCTCCAGATAACACTCTGTCTGGACTTCCTCTATTACACCTGTGTCTCAGCTCCTCCTGCTCTGGCTGATTCCACTGTCACCAGGTTCCCATCCTGACTATATGTGTTAGAAGTTCAATCCTGATCCAGAGTATCAGTACATCTTTCTCATGAGGGTGTCATGAGGATTAAATGAGTATATGCCTCTAGATGACAACTTAGATGAAATCTGAAGCATTACCTATGAAATCTAAGGGCTTACCTAGATGTAGAGGAGGAATGGAGACATTCCGACTGAGGGAACAGCCAAGTAAAGCCCAGACACCAGTGTCCACACTGCCGGGAGGCCGCTGGGTGCCCCATTGGACCAAGGAAGATGTCTATCACTGTGGATATCAGGGTCCTGAAATTCAAAGTCTCCTCAGAAGGATCCCAGCTCAGGATACTGGTCACCCATGTTTCATCTCACCTCCTTCCCAGCCAAACCTAGACATTTTGATTAGATTGTAAGGTGCTAATTAAAATCACTAAGTGAAGCACTTCTCATTTACTCTTAATTTTCAAGCACCACCGTAATGATGCACATTATTAAATGTGTCAGATTAGCTTGGCTCTAAAGTTTAATTTACTGCGGCACTGAACTCCATTTATGTAAGTTCTTCTTTCCAGTGGGTTGTTCACGTAGCAAGGTGATGTTTTGCTACGTTGCGAGCATCGGTTAAACATCATGAGTCCTGTATTCAGCTACTCACTGTCTTGTCTACTTACAAGTTTAAGTAATTCTTTATGTAATCAAAAGTTCCCTAAAATGCAGATTGATGCTTCTTTAATCCATATCTAATCCATATGCTTGTTATTTGCCTTTTTCCACAGGAGCATCTTAAATGATTTACTTTCACCTTGTTTTTTCTTATGTTTTATTTTATTTATTTATTTATTTACTTACTTATTTATTTTTTTTGCCACTGTCCTGCGGCATGCAGGATCTTAATTCCCCAATCAGGGATCGAACCCACACCCCCTGCAGTGGAAGGGCAGAGTCTTAACCACTGGACCGCCAGGGAAGTCCTGCATATGCTTTAGAACCTAATAAAGGGAGGAGGAATGTTCAGCAGGAGAAAGTTGATGGTATTTGCTTATTTTCTAACTAATTTAGTTCACACATCTAGTAGCCTTTTCACCATTATATCCAAGGATTAATAAACAAAAGACTGATCTGCATTTTTCAACTTGCTTCTTTATCTTTTCTCTCTATGCTTTATCCCCTAGTGTATATTCGTGTTGCTGCAGGATAAAAACTCACTTCTGATTAAGTCACACAGGGGTCCAAGGGCTCTTGTCAACAATATGCAGCATGGAACCCCTTGATAAAGCTGACACTAGCCATCTCTTAGGATGAATGAGTTATATCACCCTTGGAATATGTGGAGTTAGTATGCTTTTGAGAATGTGATTGGATTTGTATAATAAACCATGCTCTAGTGGGACATCAAAAGTTAAAAGATGAACAATAAATTGGGGAAAAGAATTAAATGTTGTACTGAGTGGCAAGGATTAATATCCTTAGTACATAAAGAACTGTTTTTGAGGATTCATTTATCCAGTCAGTCAGTCTTCATGCATTCATTAATTCAACAAAAATTTATTAAGCACTTTATGTATCGAATTATGTCCTCCCCAAATTCATACGTTGAAATGCTATGAAATACATTCCTCAGTATCTCAGAATGTGACCTTATTTTGAGATAGGATCTTGAGAGAGGTAATCAAGTTAAAGTGAAGTCATTAGGGTGAGAACTAACCTAATACAACTGGTGTCCTTGTAAAAAGGGGAAATTTGGACACAGAGATACCTATTGAGGGAAGACAACGTGAAGAGACATAGGGGGAAGATGGCCATCTACAAGCCAAGGAGAGAGCCTGGAACAGCTTCCTGCCACACGACCTTCAGGAGGAACCAACCCTGTAGATACCTTGATTTTGGACTTCTGGTCTCCAGAACTGGGAGAAAAGTCATTTTCTGTTGTTTAAACCACCAGTGTGTGGTCCTTTGTTAAGGCAGCCCTTGTAAACTAATATAAGCACTCACTACGTGCCAGCCTGTCCTAGGTGCCAGGAATATGGCAGTGAACAAAACCGACAGTGTCTGCCTTTCTGGAACTCACATTCTGACATGAGAAACAATAATCTAGAACATAAATAGGTATAAAATAGCATGTCAAATCAAGATCTGTGCTGTGAGGAAGTATAAAGCAAGTTAAAGAGACAGAGAGTGATGGAGTATGTTATTTAGACCGGAGGGAGGCTGTTCAAAGAAAATTTCTCTAAGGAGGTAGTATTTGAGCAGAGACCTGAAGAAGGGAAAACTATGTGGTTATCTGGGGAAAGAGGGTTCCTGGCAGAGGAAACAGCAAGTGCAAAGTCCCTGAGGCAAACATGTATTTGACCTTTTTGCTCTTCCTTGAACATGTCAGTGTTTTGGAGCACAGCAAGAGAGGAGGAGGAGTGACAGACAATAGGGTCGGAGAAGAAGGGCACTGTCAGATGCTAAAGAACCAGGCCTTGTAAGGACTTTAGGTCTTATTCTGTGTGATGAGAGCCATCAGAATGTGTTAAGCAGGGGAATGATAAGATCTGATTACTTTTTAAAGGCTCACTCTGGCTGCTGCGTGAAGAATAGAAGGTAATGATGCAAGAATGGAAGTAGGGAGGCAAGTTGTATAGTAAGAGTCTGTTGCAATAATTCAAGAGAGAAGTCCTCATGGCAAGGACCCAGCTGGCAGCAGGAGAGAGGATAGGAACTGGTAAATCTTTGATCTGTTTCCTAGTTCGACTCTACATGATTTGCTGGTAGATTGGATATGAGATGTTAAAGAGTCAAGAATGATGTCAAGTTTTGGGGCCTGAAAAACTATGTGAATCATGATGCAATTTATTACGATGGGTAGCACTAAAGGAAGGACAATTTTGGGAAAGAAAACTAAGAGTTCTGTTCTGGATATGTTGATTTGGAGGGGTCTGTTGAACATGCAAGAGGAGTTTAGGAGAGAGGTGTCTGGGCTAGAGCTGTAAACTAGTGAGTCTTTAGGATAAAGATGGTAGTTAATGCCAAGATTCTGGCATCTAGAGAGTGACTGTAGAAAAGAAAGAGGTCTGAGGCCAGAGCCCTGAGGCTTCACACAATAGAGGAATGAAAGAGGGGAGATCCAGCAAATGGGTCTGAGAATGGGGTCCACTAAGAGCAGAGGAGCAGGTTGTCCTGGAAATCAAGGGTGACAGCATTTCAAGAAGGAGGGAGTGATAAACCCTGTCAATGGCTGCTCATGGGTTGAGTAAGATGAGGACTGAGAACTGCTCTTTGGTTTAGCAACTGGGAGGCCATTGGTGACCTCAAGGAAAATGTTTCTGGGAAAGTGGGGAGATGGCCACCTCATTGGTGTGGGTTCCAGAGAGAATGGGTGGTGAAGAAGGGGAGACAGAAAGTCCCATCATCATTCTTTCAAGGAATTTTTCTACAAAGCAAAATGAAGCAGCAGCCAGAAAAGGTGGGCTCTAGGAAGGTTTCTGTTGTTGTCCTTACTGTTGTCTTCAGCTGGGAGATATTGTGTCTTTGTCATATGCTTCAAATTTTCTGCTGAAGGAAGTTATAGAATGGAAAGGGAGACATTGATGTGGTAGGAAACAGGATTCTTGCAGAGCTGCTGAGGGAGATGAAATCCATGCACAACTGAGAGGTTGGTCTCAGTGTGACATCCTGGTCCTTCACATTCAGGATGATTCACCCAGTGTTGTAGGAAGAAAGGCAGGCCTACAGGAACAGATGCAGAAAGGTGGGGAGATGAATGCTTGATTTTCTCAGTGAAATGGGAAGCAGGGTTAGGAGGGTGAGGAGACAGGAGGACATGTTGGATTTGAAGACAGAGGAGAAGGTATGAAATAGTCCTCTTAGGGAGTGGGTGAGTGGATGGACAAAGAATGTGTGTAGACTTGTCAGATGGGCTCACTCTAGGTGTGAGATTCTGAATTGAAAGTGAGACTAACTGGCATCTTTAAAAAAAATTAATTTAATTTATTTATTTTTGGCTGTGTTGGGTCTTCGTTGCTGCGTGCGGGCTTTCTCTAGTTGCGGTGAGCAGGGGCTACTCTTCGTTGCAGTGGGCAGGCTTCTCATTGCGGTGGCTTCTTTTGTTGCGGAGCACGGTCTCTAGGCACGTGGGCTTCAGTAGTTGTGGCACGTGGGTTCAGTAGTTGTGGCTCACGGGCTCTAGAGCGCAGGCTCAGTAGTTGTGGCTCATGGGCCCAGTTGCTCTGCGGCATGTGGGATCTCCCCAGACCAGGGCTCGAACCCGTGTCCCCTGCATTAGCAGGTGGATTCTCAACCACTGCGCCACCAGGGAAGCCCGACATAGATTATTTTTAAAAGAAAGATAAAACTCTATAGCACTGTGGAAGATAAATTAGAATGGAAAAGTACTTAGGCAGTTAAAATATCAATTTGGTGCTTGGGAGAAAGCTCAAGGCTTTGCATGGCCATTAAGCCATGGATGTGGCTGAGAAAAAGGTGTCTATCACTTCCTGAGTGTTCATCACACACCAAGCACTACACTTTACATGGATTATCTCATTTGAAGCTGACAGCAGGGAGTTCCCTGGTGGTCCAGTATTAGGACTCGGTGCTTTCACTGCCATGGGCCTGGGTTCAATCCCTGGTCAGGAACTAAGATCCCACCAGCCAACTGGTGCAACCAAAAAAAAAAAAAAAAAAAAGCTGACAGCAAATTTTATTTAGAAGATACTGTTGTTACTATTGTTTTTCAGATGAATAATCTGAGTTTAGAGAGATTTAGAGTGATTTGCTTAAATTCACATAATTGATAAGTAGATTAGAACTCAAGTGGCTCAAGTGGTCTGACCCCAGTCCCCTGCTCATTGCCTTGGAGATATCCATGTTTAAGGGGCAAGCAAAAGTGGGGTCTGGGTGGTTTTTATTTTTTAAATTTATTTTATTTAAAAAAATTTTTATTGGAGTATAGTTGATTTACAATGTTGTGTTAGTTTCAGGTGCATAGCAAAATGAATCTGTTATACATATACATATATCCACTCCTTTTAGATTCTTTTCCCATATAGGTCATTGCAGAGTATTGAGTAGAGTTCCCTGTGCTATACAGTAGGGCCTTATTAGTTATCTATTTTATATATAGTAGTGTGTACATGTCTATCCCAGTCTCCCAATTTATCCCTCCCCCCCTTTTCCCCCCTGGTGACCACAAGTTTGTTTTCTACATCTGTGACTCTAAGGAAATAGTTTTTAAAAAAATTTGACAGTGAACCATGAAAGTAGATGATGGACAGTGAAGGCTCAAAAGCATTCAAAGGGAGGCCAATGAAGATGCGCTCTAAATTGAAGCCCAAATCAGATAAGAAGGCCATGGATGTACTTCCTGAGGGCAGACTAGGTGAACAGCAGGGCCAGAGGCTGACTGTAAATGCTGAGGAGCAAATGAGGCAGCGGTTTGATGTAAAAGCCGTGCAGCAGGTCAGTTGCCACCGGAGGAAGGAGCTGGGGGGGGCTGGCCACCTAGACAAGTATACAGGTGACATCACCTTGACCAACTAATCTCCAGTCCTCAGTCTGGCAGGCTCAGAAGCAGAGTTTGCCAACACAGGGCTCCAAGTCCATGAGAGCTTATGTTTGAAAACCGAATGCTGATTGATTAATTGGTACTGAGTAAGAGACTACTGAGAAATCCAGATGTTCATAGTTTACAGATGAGAGCGCCATAGCTTGCTGGCAAAACCTAATTATAATCAAAATGTTACCAGGAAGCGTGAACTCAGAGTGAGGGGACTCATCTAGATAATATGACTGGTGTCCTCAATCTGTGATACCTGGTGCATCCATCTCCACCAGGGATGTACCAACAGGTGCTCGTGTTTACTGGTTGTGGTTCTGTCTCCTTTGAGCAGCAGCAGAATCATACGGACAGATTTTATTTCTCTGGATTTTTCTCTTAGAGAAACCATCCCATCCCTTTTGCTTCAGTGTTTCCCAAACGTGATCATTCTCATACTATTTTCATAATATTTACCACATCCACGTGCCTCCAGCGTGTACTATCTTTAGCTTAATTTCAAAAAATTAACTTACTTAAAAATTAAGAATAAAGATTGATTTTAAAAGAAAATGTTATGTTATGAGCATAAATGGAAAGCCAGTATCCCTTGCCACAAATAGAAGGCAACTGTAAAGCTAAAGACATAGCTTTGAAAAAAAAATTGATTATCTGTTATCCCCCCAAATCTTGAATACTAGCAATGATATGCTTTCTAACCTCTGGGAAGCACTTTTCTCAAAGAGCATAATGCAGTTGCTAGATGTGTGCGTTCTCAGCGACATTCTCAGTTACTGGAGTGGCTCCACACTGTCCCCTGGGCGGGGGCAGATCTGCTGTGAAACTTATAAGATTTGAGCTTCAAGACCCATTACTTTTACCTGTCCCTTCCAAGGCCTTGTATGTTTGTACCTAATTTTGTGTTCTTTTTGCAAGGACAACTCCACTACTAGCCTGTATAAGGTTTAGGCCCCAACCCTATATCCTCTCCTACTTTTGGATCATTCTAGAGGTGGCTGAGTTCACCTCATTCCATACTAAAGAGGTAAGCTTTTTTCAGGCTCGGTGATGTCCTGCAGTTTATCCCTGTACCAACTTTGTAGGGAAAGAGAGATTTGATGAGTCGCTTGAGGGTAGGCGAGTGTGAAGGGAAGGATGATGGGAAGAAAAATGTGAACGTGTTCATGAAGAAGAAGAGTGATTGGAGGAAGACTAAGTGTGTCTAACAGAGGAGGAAATTGATGGAGAGGGGATTTAGCACACAGGAGAGGGCTTGGCCTTTGAAAGAAGAAGGACCCCTTTCCCTCTAACTGAAAGAGGTGAGAAGAGATGCATTTTAGGTGGATCAACAAAGGCAAGAGGCTCTGACTCGTGTGGCCTCTATTTTCTCTTTGGATTCTGAGAACGCATCCCATGCCAAGGGTGAGGGATGTGGAGGTTGTGTGGGAGGTTTGAGGAGAAGTCTGTGTTTGGAGTTTTCAACATGGAGCCTGTGAGAGGGAGCTCACCAGAGGCAGGAGAAATCCCTGTGGAGCATCTTGGATGGACCAGCTTGTAGGGACACCGGGCAGTGCAGCGATAGGATTCTTTCCCACATGACTCTGAAACCCTCGTGGTCAGATTCTGCCAGGGCCTGGGTCACTAAGGAAGGATGGAAAGGCCGCCAAAGAGGCACAGGAAATGGAGTTGCTGAAGAACATGTCACGGAAGGGATTAACTAGAGAGTGGGTTGTTTACAGATCAGAATTTGGGGACTCAGGTCTTAGTGAAGTCAAAGAGCACGTTTAGAGGGAAGAAGTGGAGACCTTGGTCTGAGTAGGATTTCTTTCTTTTTTAAAAAAAAATTTATTTTATTTATTTATTTTTGGCTGTGTTGGGTCTTCGTTGCTGCGTGCAGGCTTTCTGTAGTTGCGGCGAGCAGGGGCTACTCTTCGTTGCGGTGCGCGGGCTTCTCATTGCGGTGGCTTCTCTTGTTGTGGAGCAGGGGCTCTAGGCGTGCCGGCTTCAGTAGTTGTAGCACGCGGGCTTTGGTAGTTGTGGCTCACGGGCTCTAGAGCGCAGGCTCAGTAGTTGTGGCGCACGGGCTTAGTTGCTCCACAGCAAGTGGGATCTTCCCAGACCAGGGATCGAACCCGTGTCCCCTGCATTGGCAGGCGGATGCTCAACCACTGAGCCACCAGGGAAGCCCCTAAGTAGGATTTCTGAAGCGCTTGAGGAGGTACAAATATGAGTGATGACAAGGCCCAGTGTTGCCAAAAAAAAGAAACCTAGAGGGATAAGGTGAAGGGCACAAAGAGATCAAGGAACCAAGAGATCAAGGCTAGACATCATTGAGGACGATGGGAGGGCTGAAGACAGAGATCTCTGCATTAGAGGAGCTGATATAAGGGGAATAGGGGAATGCCTGGGCTTTCTGGGGATGGGAATTATAGGGGTGGAGAGAAGGGGAATAACATGTCTATGTCTTCATCCTCAGAACGTATAAATCTGTTACCTTACATAGCAAAAGGGATTTTGCAGATGTGATTAAGTTAAGGATTTTGAGATGGGGAGAGCATCGTGAATTATCCAGATAGGATCAGTGTAATTGCAAGTGTCCTTAAAAGAGAAAAGGGAGGCCGGGGTCAGCAGAAGAGATGTGAAGACTGTGGAAGCAGAGGTTTGAGTGATGCGGTTGCCAGGTTTGAGGATGGAGGAAGGGGGTCACAAACAAAGAAATGCAAGCAGCCAATAGAAGGTGGAAAAGGCAAGGGAATAGATTCTCTCCTGGAGCCTCCAGAGGAAATGCAGACCTGCTGACACCTTGATTCAGCCCGGTGAAATCCATTTTGGAGCTCTGTTTATGCTAAGACAATAAATTTGTGATGTTTTATGCCCCTTAGTTTGTGGTAGTTTGTTACAGCAGTCATAGGAAACCAATAGAGCTGGGAAGCTGATTGATATGAATTTTTTTCAAAGCGAGGGCTTTTGAAAAAATGTGCAAGAGCAATGTGGCAGAAGCCTAAAGCCAGGAGAAGCTACCTCTGGCCATCAGATAGAGCATGTGTGCACAGGTGAGCTGTCTCCACTTGCGAGGGCTGCAAGACACAAGAGTCCTCCAGGGAAATCCAAGTTTTCAGTTGCAGCCAGGAAGGAGAGGAGGTAGTGAGTGAAAAGGTTAAGAGTGTAGAGGATTATTTTAAGTTTTGGCAATACATCAAGACTTTCAAAGTGTACGATGTAAATAGTTATAGGTCAGGTCCTGGGAGAAGACTGAACTGAATAGGAATAAAAATGCTTAACAGGATCTGTGGCCTCCATGGGTAGCACGCTGTGCACATACCACGGGCCGTTGCTGAGGATCACAGGGAAGAGGAAGGCAGGGCCTTGAGTGAGGGCTAGGAAGGCCAGAGAGGGAACTTTGTTCAGCAGTTTTAATCAAGAGCTTTTTGACTCCCCCTTCAACTTAGCTGGCCAGTTTTGATGCAGACTGCCTGCCTCTGGTGGTCTTAGTCAAATTCCAAAATTAAACGTTTGCTTTTTTAAAATTTATTTATTTATTTGTTTTGGCTGCATTGGGTCTTCGTTGCTGCACGCAGGCTTTCTCTAGTTGCGGGGAGCGGGGGCTACTCTTCATTGCGGTGCGAGGGCTTCTCATTACAGTGGCTTCCCTTGTTGCAGAGCACAGGCTCTAGGCACATGGGCTTCAGTAGCTGTGGCATGTGGGCTCAGTAGTTGTGGCTTGCGGGCCCTAAAGCACAGGCTCAGTAGTTGTGGCACACGGGTTTAGTTGCTCCGCGGCATGTGGGATCTTCCCAGACCAGGGATTGAACCCGTGTCCCCTGCATTGGCAGGCAGATTCTTAACCACTGCGCCATCAGGGAAGCCCTAAACATTTGCTTTTTAAAGGACTGGAACCAACTTTGTGAGGACCACATCACGTGCAATGCCAAGTCATCAATAACTGTCATAAACATGTCAAAATAAACTCGTTTCTTCACAAGCTATAATAAAAATTTGTTTCTGATTTTGAGAGAGTCTTGCCCATATTAGGCTTGTAAGTGCTCATTGGATTTAATTGAATTAAGATAAGTCATAAAGTGCTAGAAATCTTGGATTTGCTCCATGTGAGAGCTAAATCAGAGAATCATGAAGGAGCTATGTGGAAGGGACCTTCTATGCAAATGTCAGATTTATGACCTCAAACCCTTTAGCCCTGTTAGCTGGGCTCAACCACATGTGGGTCAAGGCTGTCCTTCTATACCTCTGGCAAAGCCCTAGAACAAAAGCAGGTTTAGTGTCTTTCCACTAGGCCTACCCCCTGCATCCTGGCTTTTAGATATTACCACATCCATCAGGAGGGGAGGCCGGAAGGGCACCCCCAAAGAAAAGAACAAAGGAAAGAGAGCATTTCTCTAGGGGAAGTGGAGCAGAGCTGACCTTGGCCACCCACCCTCTGGTCCTCACCAGGATGGGCATCCCTCCCAAGCAAATGGTCGCTCCCAAGTCTCTTTTACCACACCGGCAGCAAAGATAAGAAGCAGAATCCAAGAGAGACAACAATAAAAAGAGATAGAAATCCAAGAGACCAGCCATTGGCAAGGCAGAGTTTTTTGTTTTGTTTTCCATATCCTTTACCATTATGGTTTATTACAAGATATTGAATATAGTTCCCTGTGCTACACAGTAGAACCTTGTTGTTTATATATATATAGTAGTTTGTCTCTGCTGATCCCAAACTCCTAATTTATCTCTCCCCCACCCCCTTTTCCCTTTCGTAACCATAAGTTTGTTTTCTGTCTGTGAGTCTGTTTTGTAAATAAGTTCATTTATATCATATTTTAGATTTCACATATAAGTGATATCATATGATATTTGTCTTTGTCTGACTTACTTCACTTAGTTTGATAATCTTTAGGTCCGTCCACGTTGCTGCAAAATACTTATTTATTTATTTGGCTGCGTTGGGTCTTAGTTGTGGCGCGCAGGCTTCTCTCTAGTTGTGGCACGCGGGCTTAGTTGCCCCACAACGTGTGGGATCTTAGTTCCCTGACCAGGGATCGAACTCACGTTCCCTGCATTGGAAGGCGGATTCTCAATCACTGGACCACGAGGGAAGTTCCTATATTGCATCTTTATCCATTCATCTCTTGATGGACATTTGGGTTGCTTCCCAAATGTAAATAGTGCTGCTATGACCATTGCCGTGCATGTATCTTTTCTAATTAGAATTTTCTCTGGATGTATGCCCAGGGATTGCTGGATCATATGGTAGCTCTACTTTTAGTTTTTTAAGGAACCTCCATACTGTTTTCCACAGTGGCTGTACCAATTTACATTCCCACCAACAGTGTAGGAGGGTTCCCTTTTCTTCACACCCTCTGTAGCATTTATTATTTCTAGACTTAAAAATATATATATAGGGCTTCCCTGGTGGTGCAGTGGTTGAGAGTCTGCCTGCTAATGCAGGGGACACGGGTTCGAGCCCTGGTCTGGGCAGATCCCACATGCCGCGGAGCAGCTGGGCCCGTGAGCCACAACTACTGAGCCTGAGCGTCTGGAGCCTGTGCTCCGCAATAAGGGAGGTCGCGATAGTGAGAGGCCCGCGCACCGCGATGAAGAGTGGCCCCCACTTGCCACAACTAGAGAAAGCCCTTGCACAGAAACGAAGACCCAACACAGCCATAAATAAATAAATAAATAAATAAAAATTTTAAAAAAAATTTTATTTATTTATTTGGCTGTGCCGGGTCTCAGTTGCGGCATGCAGGATCTTCATTGCTGTGTGCGGGATCTTTGTTGCAGCATACGGGATTTTTAGTTGTGGCATGCAAGATCTTTAGTTGCAGCATGCGGGATCTAATTCCCTGACCAGGGATCGAGCCTGGGCCCCATGCATTGGGAGCGCAGAGTCTTAACCACTGGACCACCAGGGAAGTCCCATCCCTAGACTTTTTAATGATGGGGCAAGGCAGAGTTTTTAACCTTTGTTGATTATATCAAAAGTTCCACCCCTTCGCACCATGGCCCAATTATGTCCTTGACTTTCACCCACAGCAAACTCTCTATCCCTCTTGGGGTGGGTAAGAAGGTGGGGAACATTGAGTTTCTCCCTACAAACCAGCAAATACCATTCCCTTTCAAACTCCAAGCTCCTAAGTTAAAAGTTACTGATATCTATGTGTGTTGTGTATACTTTCATCCGTTTGTTCCTTCTTGTGTACAAAGCTAATTGCTTCTTTAATTAAGCACTCTTCACTCTTATTAGAGGTGTTAGCATATTCAAGAACATTTTCTGCTCTTGGTTTCCCAGTAGACCAAGTCATGCATTTTCAGGAACCAGCTGGTATTGTTTATTTGTACAGTGTGTATCAGGTGCGAGAAGGATAATTTACTGCCTCTCAAATACTTATTTCTCCCCCTCCAAATGGGCGCACCTGCACCGGAACCCGGGGTGTCTGCACTCAATTATCACTAAAGACCGATCTCAGCTAGCTAACAGTCTCCAAAGCCAGACACAGAATCAGCTGTCTTGGAAATGCCTGTCTGTGCATCCTGAGGAGCTGTGCAGGCAGATGTGGGTGAGGACCCACCACATCTATAGATGTGCTATAGAAATGTGCTATAGAAATAGGATTGAGACACACAGAATCTCTGCAGTCTGCCTGCCGGATCACCATGATGCCCAGTCTCATGGTAATAGTTATTCTCAGTGCAGGAAAAGCAAAAGGGTTATTCTGAATTATCTGACCACTTCTCCTTTCATAAATATTGAGCTGGGTATTCTCAGGGCTGGTCCTTATCTTTCTGAGACCAGAAACTGCAACAGGGCCAATCGGATGAACATGCAATCTGTATAGTTACACAGGATCCTTCACTTAGAAAGGCCCCATACTTGGTTGCTGCTATCTTGAAATTCTTAACAACTTTTAAATAAGGAACTCAGCATTTTTATTTTGCACTGAGCTCTGCAAATGATGTAGCCTATCCTGGTCTCCAATACGGTTTCTTTGGTTGAAAATTTCTAGTTTCAGAGTTACTTCTCTAATAGTCTGAAACCCTATTCTGTGTGCTTTTATTTATTGTGTCTCTATCCAGATTTCAGACTGCAGGTTTCCCAAGGGCATGGACTTTCTTATATCTTTTTCTCCAGGGCTTAGAAGAGGGCCTGACATATCATAAGTAGTCAGACAGTGTTTGTTGAATGACTGAATGCTTGAAAGAGGCCTCAGGGATATTCCCATAGCCAAGGTAACAAGCAGACTATTGGGATAGTGTCACATTTGGTAGCAAGCTCACCATAAAATGGTCATTAATTCTGGACACTCCTTCCCTACCTCCTCCTGAGCCACTTTTCTCTGTCTGAGTTGTAAGCTGCTTTAATGCTTGATTGCCCACACTGATTCTTTGTTCACTTGATTTCTGATTCCATAAGCTGAGCAGGGAACATTGTAATGACCCAGACAACCATGTTAATGGGCAAGCTGAGTTGCTGTCGTCTGGGTTCAGGGGGACAGAGTTTTGACCTGGGGTGTGGGCACACCTTCACCCTGGCCAACTGAGCTGTGGGGTCTTAGAGAAGTAAATGTGAGAGCAAACATCATGGCTTCTAAGATGGTTATATAAAGAGGTGCCATCCTGCCCACTCATGGCAGTTGGACCATGGATGTGAGCACCGGCAGCCCCATAAGAGCTACATCTGTGCTGTGGGTCATTGTGGAGGTACTTCCCTTGGAATATTTAAGGTGTCCGGTCCAACAATTTTTATTTCATTTTAAACAAATTAGATGAGAACAATTTTAAAAAATTTTTTAAATTAATTAATTAATTTTATTTTTAGCTGTGTTGGGTCTTTGTTGCTGTGCGTGGGCTTTCTTTAGTTGTGGCGAGTGAGGGCTACTCCTCGTTGCGGTGTGTGTGCTTCTCATTGCGGTGCCTTCCCTTGTTGCGGAGCAGGGGCTCTAGGCTCACAGGCTTCAATAGTTGTGGCACATGGGCTCAGTAGCTGTGGCTCACAGGCTCTAGAGCACAGGCTCAGTAGTTGTGGTGCACAGGCCTAGTTGCTCCGCAGCATGTGGGATCTTCCCGGACCAGGGCTCAAACCCGTGTCCCCTGCATTGGCAGGCGGATTCTTAACCACTGTGCCGCCAGGGAAGCCCTAGAGGAGAACAATTTAAAGCAAACACCTATGTCTGGGGACCACAAATAGGATTCATTTCCAAAGACAGCCTGGAACACTGTGTTGAATAGAGTTTTAAGACAGAAAAAAGTGTGGGGATGAACTAGGAATGCCTGCATGGGCACTTAACACTTGCATTTATTGAGAGTCTAGCACAGTATTGGATACACGGTAAATGCTCCATGTGCATTTATTGACTGAATAAATAAATCGATGAAGATTTGCCATTGAAGGGGTGCTTCAGAACATGTCACCCAAAATATGCCCATTGGCGTATTGATTACTATTCTGAGCCGAAGGCATCTGAGAAACGGCAGATGCAGGAAGGCCTCTGTGACCTCCCCCTTTCTACCTAAAAGCCAGTCATAAAATTTCCCATGAGAAAGATGCCCTCCATGCACTAGGAAGAGAAGAACATTCTTATCTCCAGAGACTGGGAGTCAGTGCCTAAAAGGACCTGTACAAACAAACCTACTAAAATAACCCTGATCTTCCATTAGTTTCCCCCATATGTTTCCTAGTCACTGTCTCACAATTTACTGCCTCCCAGCTCAAGTCCCTTTGTCTTGTCAGATTCGCAAAATTAATAGTTCTTCACATAAAATGGTATATAAGCTTTTTGGCCTAATGAGTTTTTGGCCTTCTTCGTGTCTTTATTTTTGTTCTGAAGACGACTGCATACACGTAAAAATGTTCAACAAAATCTGTATGCTTTTCTCCCGTTAATCTGTCTTATGTTGGTTTAATTCTTAGTCCCTGCTACAAAACCTAAGAGGGTAGAAGGACGTTTTTCCTTCCTTTATATCGTCAATGCTCTGAGTCTGTCCTTGGAAATAACTAGGTAATTTTAACGAGTTCTTCAGCCTGAGCTTCAGTTTCCTTAGCTGTGAAAAAGACTTGAAATATCTTCTAGTCCTCTTATTCTGTAGTATCCTGTAATCATATCAATCTCTTTGTAAAATGAAGACAGCTTGTGTTCGACAATATCCCCCTCCAACTCCATTTTGTCTGTGTATGCTTAAGGCTCCATTTCATTAAAGCCCTGCTGTGGGAGCCTGTCTTAATTTCTTTTTTCTTTCTTTCTTTTCTTTTTTTAGTTTTTTTTAAAAAAAACATTTATTATAGAAAATTTCATATATATATACATATTTGTATATATGTACATACATATATATGTGTATATAAATAAATAAATATATATATATATACACACACACATACACAAGTAAAAAGAATAGAACAATTAACCTCCATGTACCCATCTTTCAGCTTCAACAATTATCTGCTCATGGACAAGCTTGTTTCATTTTTACTTCCATTGCCACCCTCTCCCACAAACTGCATTGCTTAAAAGCAAACTCTAGATAGCAGATCATTTAATACATTAAAATTTCAGTATAATGCTTCAAAAGATAAGGATTCCTTTTTAAAAATATAATCACAATTTTTTTCTGCCTTAATTTCCAGTGCAGCAAAATATATAGTATATTTGTCATAGAATTGTCAGAATACATTTCTTTTGAATCTGGACTGAGGCGAGTCTCGACTGTGGCTAATGCTGAGAGATGGGGATTTTAAGAATTACATCTTGAAGTGACCACTGTGACTTATGACCCAAACTCACAACCTTGTTTCTTTAATGTTTTGTAAATCTAAGAGATGTACGTCCTCTCCAGAGATTTGGGACTCTTCACAGTAAAAACTGGAAACAGAGACATTTGCTTTTGACTATGGCTTCTATAGAGGGGGCCAAACCAAGAATATAATTAATTGCTTACTACATTTTTCTCTTTCGTCTTCCCAGCACCTCCCCTCAACTCATATCCAAACAATATTCTCCCTCCTAACTTCAAAAGAGGCTGCCCAGGGAACTTCTTTAGAAGATGACCCACAAAGTCAGATAACCAGAGAGGGTATCTGGGGGGAACTGGGATATGATGGATTTGCCATTATTTTGTTTGTTTATTTTGAATCATTAAGGAATCAGGAAGTCGCAAGGATTCTATTATGGAGCTGGTCCTCCTGCATCAGAGGAATTGTCTAACTTAATTTATGGAAAGCATCAGACATCAGGAAAGCTTATTGACCACACAGTTGTTCACGTGCAGAACTGACAACTGCCCTTATGGGGAAGCTTCCAGAACCCTGGGAATCCCTCCTGATCCACATGGTTTCTCCTTTAACCTACTTTGATCTCTGAACAGCTTCATTAGAGATTCGTTCTTTGGAGTTACGGTCTTGTCCCCTAATAAAAATAAAATGCTCAGGGGAGAGAGAACACATTGAATGACAGTCAGCCATCATTTTTTTAAGTTTATTTTTATTGCAAAAGCAATATGCTTTTGTTGTTAAAAAAAAACAAAACAAAAAAACAGTACAGAGAAGGCTAAGCATCCCTTGACCGGGACCACAGTGTTGCACAAATTCACACTGACTTTTTTTTTTTTAATTTTTATTGGGGTATAGTTGATTTACAATGTTGTGTTAGTTGCAGGTGTACAGAAAAGTGAATCTGTTATACATATAC
This sequence comes from Eschrichtius robustus, assembly GCF_028021215.1. NCBI lineage: Eukaryota > Metazoa > Chordata > Mammalia > Artiodactyla > Eschrichtiidae > Eschrichtius > Eschrichtius robustus. The sequence continues at coordinate 58,031,958 of NC_090836.1, read as the reverse complement.
ATATAGCCACTCTTTTTTAGATTCTTTTCCCATATAGGCCATTACAGAGTATTGAGTAGCATTCCCTGTGCTATACAGTGATATACACGCTGACTTTTCACACATGGGTTATGCAGCGTTTTTTATTTATTTATTTTATTTTTGGCTGTGTTGGGTCTTCCTTGCTGTGCGGGGGCTTTCTCTAGTTGTGGCGAGCAGGGGCTACTCTTTGTTGCGGTGCGCGGGCTTCTCCTTGCGGTGGCCTCTCTTGTTGTGGAGCATGGGCTCTAGGCACGTGGGCTTCAGTAGTTGCGGCAACAGGCTCAGTAGTTGTGGTGTGCGGGCTTGGTTGCTCTGTGGCATGTGGGATCTTCCCGGACCAGGGCTCGAACCCATGTACCCTGCATTGGCAGGCAGATTCTTAACCACTGTGCCACTAGGGGAGCCCCAGTTATGCAGGGCAGCCCCTGAGATCCTGCCCCTCTGGGACCACCCGCTCCCTTATCCCAACTCTATCCTCCTGCTAGAGGGAAACATTTCTATTAGTTCAGTAGAAATCCTCTAGACCTTTTTCTGTGCATTTGCATACAAGGATATGTACCCACAGAACACAAGGAACTATTTTGTGTTGTGTTCCTTGTTATTAAAATGATAACGTAATGAATATATCATTCAGGGACGTACTTTTTAAAACTTTACTTGGAGATCTTCCCGTATCAGTGTAGATATTTTTATTATGAAAACATTCAACCAATTTCACACGTGGTTGAAAAGATCAAATAACACAGAAAACATAAAAGCAGCTTTTGTCCTTCTTAATACTCTTTTCTCTTGGTCCCATGTCTTGAAAACCACGTGGAAAACTTGCGCTTTAAATTCTCCTAACAGTTACTTTTTTTTTTTTTATCTTCTCTCACACTGTCTTTTACTCCCTGCTGTTTTATATTGCCCTCCTAATTCTCAGTCCTGGTCTTTCTTTATGTTCTTCATCAACCTGGATAGGTTATACTATTTTCTCCCTTATTCAAGACCAATAGAATAGAATACAACACCCAGAAATAAACCCTGATATATGGCCAAATGATTTTTGACAAGTTGCCAAGATTTTTCGAGGTAGAAAGGATAGTATTTTCAACACATGGTGCTGAGAAGTCTTGTGGTCAACACGCAAAAGAAGGAAGATGGACCCTTACCTAACATCATATGCAAAAATTAATGAAAACGTATCAAGAAACTAAATGTAAGACCTAATAAAATAAAAAGTCTTAGAAGATGATACAGGACAAGAGCTTCATGATATTGGATTTGGCAGTGTTTTCCTCAATATGAAACGAAGGAACAACAAAGGTTCAGCTAACAAAAAAATAAACAATTTGCAGTACATAAGTTAAAAAGAAATGTGAATTTTGTCAAAAGCTTTTTCTGCATCTATTGAGATGATCATATGGTTTTTCTTCTTCAGTTTGTTAATGTGGTGTATCACATTGATTGATTTGCGTATATTGAAGAATCCTTGCATCCCTGGGATAAATCCCACTTGATCGTGGTGTATGATCCTTTTAACGTGTTGTTGGATTCTGTTTGCCAGTATTTTGTTGAGGATTTTTGCATCTATATTCATCAGTGATATCGGTCTGTAATTTTCTTTCTTTGTAGTGTCTTTGTCCGGTTTTGGTATCAGGGTGATTGTGGCCTTATAGAATGAGTTTGGGAGTGTTCCTTCCTCTGCAATTTTTTGGAAGAGTTTGAGAAGGATGGGTGTTAGCTCTTCTCTAAATGTTTGATAGAATTCACCTGTGAAGCCATCTGGTCCTGGACTTTTGTTTGTTGGAAGATTTTTAATCACAGTTTCAATTTCATTGCTTGTGATTGGTCTGTTCATATTTTCTGTTTCTTCCTGGGTCAGTCTTGGAAGGTTATACCTTTCTAAGAATTTGTCCATTTCTTCCAAGTTGTCCATTTTATTGGCATAAAGTTGCTTGTAGTAGTCTCTTAGGATGCTTCGTATTTCTGCGGTGTCTGTTGTAACTTCTCCTTTTTCATTTCTGATTATATTGATTTGAGTCCTCTCCCTATTTTTCTTGATGAGTCTGGCTAATGGCTTATCAATTTTGTTTATCTTCTCAAAGAACCAGCTTTTAGTTTTATTGATCTTTGCTATTGTTTTCTTTGTTTCTATTTCATTTATTTTTGCTCTGATCTTTATGATTTATTATCTTCTGCTAACTTTGGGTTTTGTTTGTTCTTCTTTCTCTAGTTTCTTTAGGTGTAAGGTTAGATTGTTTACTTGAGATTTTTCTTGTTTCTTTAGGTAGGCTTGTATAGCTATAAACTTCCCTCTTAGAACTGCTTTCGCTACATCCCATAGGCTTTGGGTCGTCATGTATTTATTGTCATTTGTCTCTAGGTATTTTTTTATTTCCTCTTTGATTTCTTCAGTGATCTCTTGGTTATTTAGTAACGTATTGTTTAGCCTCCATGTGTTTGTCTTTTTTACGTTTTTTTCCCTGTAATTCATTTCTAATCTCATCGCGTTGTGGTCAGAAAAGATGCTTGATATGATTTCAATTTTGTTAAATTTACTGAGGCTTGATTTGTGACCCAAGATGTGATCTATCCTGGAGAATGTTCCGTGCGCACTTGAGAAGAACGTGTAATCTGCTGTTTTTGGATGGAATGTCCTATATATATCAATTAAATCTATCTGGCCTATTGTGTCATTTAAAACTTCTGTTTCCTTATTTATTTTCATTTTGGATGATTTGTCCATTGGTGTAAGTGAGGTGTTAAAGTCCCCCACTATGATTGTGTTACTGTCAATTTCCTCTTTTATAGCTGTTAGCAGTTGCCTTATGTATTGAGGTGCTCCTGTGTTGGGTGCATATATATTTATAATTGTTATATCTTCTTCTTGGATTGATCCCTGGATCATTATGTAGTGTCCTTCCTTGTCTCTTGTAACATTCTTTATTTTAAAGTCTATTTTATCTGATATGAGTATAGCTACTCCAGCTTTCTTTTGATTTCCATTTGCATGGAATATCTTTTTCCATCCCCTCACTTTCAGTCTGTATGTGTCCCTAGGTCTAAAGTGGGTCTCTTGTAGACAGCATATATATGTGTCTTGTTTTTGTATCCATTCAGCCAGTCTATGTCTTTTGGATGGGGCATTTAATCCATTCACGTTTAAGGTAATTATCGATATGTATGTTCCTATGACCATTTTCTTAATTGTTTTGGGTTTGTTTTTGTAGGTCTTTTTCTTCTCTTGTGTTTCCCATTTAGAGAAGTTCCTTTAGCATTTGTTGTAGAGCTGGTTTGGTGGTGCTGAATTCTCTTAGCCTTTGCTTGTCTGTAAAGCTTTTGATTTCTCCATCAAATCTAAATGAGATCCTTGCCGGGTAGAGTAATCTTGGTTGTAGGTTCTTCCCTTTCATCACTTGAAGTATATCATGCCCCTCCCTTCTGGGTTGTAGAGTTTCTGCTGAGAAATCAGCTGTTAACCTTATGGGAGTTCCCTTGTATGTTATTTGTCGTTTTTCCCATGCTGCTTTCAATAATTTTTCTTTGTCTTTAATTTTTGCCACTTTGATTACTATGTGTCTCGGCGTGTTTCTCCTTGGGTTTATCCTGTATGGGACTCTCTGCGCTTCCTGGACTTGGGTGGCTATTTCCTTTCCCATGTTAGGGAAGTTTTCGACTATAATCTCTTCAAATATTTTCTCTGGTCCTTTCTCTCTCTCTTCTCCTTCTGGGACCCCTATAATGCGAATGTTGTTGCGTTTAATGTTGTCCCAGAAGTCTCTTAGGCTGTCTTCATTTCTTTTCATTCTTTTTTCTTTATTGTGTTCCGCAGCAGTGAATTCCACCATTCTGTCTTCCAGGTCACTTATCCGTTCTTCTGCCTCAGTTATTCTGCTATTGATTCCTTCTAGTGTAGTTTTCATTTCAGTTATTGTATTGGTCATCTCTGTTTGTTTGTTCTTTAATTCTTCTAGGTCTTTGTTAATCATTTCTTGCATCTTCTCAATCTTTGCCTCCATTCTTATTCCGAGGTCCTGGATCATCTTCACTATCATTATTCTGAATTCTTTCTCTGGAAGGTTGCCTATCTCCATTTCATTTAGTTGTTTTTCTGGGTTTTTTTCTTGTTCCTTCATCTGGTACATAGTCCTCTGCCTTTTCATCTTGTCTATCTTTCTCTAACTGTGGTTTTTTGTCCACAGGCTGCAGGATAGTAGTTTTTCTTGCTTCTGCTGTCTGCCCTCTGGTGATTGAGGCTATCTAAGAGGCTTGATGGGAGGCTCTGGTGGTGGGTAGAGCTGACTCCTAACAGTTACTTTTATTTCCGTAAAAAATATTTCTTGATTTAACAACTTGTAACATTGTGCGTTAACTTCCTGTTATGATGGGTGAGGATTTAACTTCCTCTCACTACCCTGCGTACCTGCTTCCCCTCCAGACACAGCTATAGTACCACTACCTCCACCGCTCACACCTGTACCTTCAAACCACCAACTCAACCTACACTCTTTTTTCCGTCAACATAGACTGTGCCTCTCAAATTTCTGTTTTGAAAGACAGTGATAAGGTAATTGAGTGTGTCCCCTCTTCCACAGCAGACCTCCATCAAATTTTTTCTTGCCGAGACTGGTATCGTTACATTTTATTGTGTCACCATATTCAATTTTCCATGATTGATCTATGGGTTGGTTTTAAGCTGAAAAACAACCAACAGCATGTGCATTATAAAACCCAGGGAAGCAGTGCTCCTGGCCCAACTCAGCAGTGCTGCCCATTGTATTTCTGTTCTTGAGATCTGTGGTCAGAGCTCCTGTACATTCAGGAGACACTCAGGAGCTTCAGTTAGAAATGAATTCTCTTGGGGCTTCCCTGGTGGCGTAGTGGTTAAGAATCTGCCTGCCAATGCAGGGGACACGGGTTCAAACCCTGGTCCCACATGCCACGGAACAACTAAGCCCTTGCGCCACAACTACTGAGCCCGCGTGCCACAACTACTGAAGCCTGAGCACCTAGAGCCCGTGCTCTGCGACAAGAGAAGCCACTGCAAGGAGAAGCCCCCACTCACCGCAACTAGAGAAAGCCTGCGTGCAGCAACAAACACCCAATGCAGCCAAAAATGAAAAATTAAATAAATAAAAAGAAATAGAAATGAATTCTCCTCCTCCTCCCTCACCTTCTCCTCCTTTAGACTCACCTTTCATACTCATATTTTCCTCTTCCACTGTCTGTCTTTTATTCACACTTCCTGTTTTAGGCCCCTGTCTTCTCTCCCACTCTTCCTTTCCTTTGCTTCACCCAGCTGGGAGCCTCTTCTGGATTCAGACAGGCTGTATTAGTTTTGGCTTCCTTTGCTCTGTATCAACAGTCCTCTCTCCACCCTCTGTTTTCTAGAAATAGTTTTGAAGACTCTCTTATTCTCTCTGTTGTGGGTTTATATGCTTTTGTTTATTCCTTTGCTGCCATTTTAATGGTATCTTAGGTGAGAAAGAAGATAAATACTTGTGCTTAATCTACCATCTTGAACCCAGATGTTCATATCTTATAGTAAACTGTTTGATCTCCTTTTCCAAAAGGAGAACAACCTGAGGATTTTTGAATGTAGGAGACAAAATATAATAACTAAATGCAAATGATATTTTCCAAATTCTCTTCATTTTTCTATGCATATGACACTATTGACCACTTCCTTTTTTGAAACCCTCTCCTCCTTTAACATTTGAGATCCTGTCCTTTTTGCTTTCTTCTCAACCTAAAACACCCTTTCACCAGCCCCTTTTTCTTTACTTGTCTCTTTCTTTACAGATTCATCTTCTTTCTTCTCTCTCACTTTCTTGTTATAATACCCACAAGCCAAAGACTCTCCAAATCTTGATCTCCAGTGCCAACCTCTTCCCTGATCTCCAGACCTTCATTTCAGGCTGCCAACAGAACATCTTCGCCTGAATGTTCCACAGGCATTGAAGACTCTACATGCTAAAACCTGGGTTTAGTATCTTTCCATCACATCTTCTCTTCTGTGTGCTTATCTTGGTTGACAGAACTACCATCCAATGAGTCCCTGAAGCTAGAAATTTTGACTCTGTGGCAGACACTGGCCACAAACTTATTTCTCATTTTTCCATAGCACTGCTAAACTACGTTCCCCAGGTTCAGTGCTATGAGGTATGGCCAATGGAATGTGGGAGGAAGTGATGGGTAAACTCCAGACCTAGCCCAAACGAAGTCTTCCTTGAGATCTACTGTCTCCTTCTATGCCTCTTTGCTGGCTAGAGGTTGTCACGGCTGGTTTTTTCCTCTGTGCATTCTGGAAAGGGCAATATCTCATTCTCCTTGACTCAGGAAGGGAAGTCACAGCTTCTGGAAGAATCGTTACTGAGAATGCAGTGTGTTGGATAATTACATGTGTTGATTTTGCTAGGCCACGATACCTAGTCGTTTAGTCAAATATTAGTCTATGTGTTTCTGTGAAGGTATTTTTGTAGGTGTGATTAACATTTAACAATCAGTAGACTTTAAGTAAAGCAGATTACCCTCCATAATGTGGATGGGCCTCATGTGATCCACTGAACACCTTAAGAGCAAAGGCTGAGGTTTACAGAAGAAGAAGTTGTGCCTCAGGCAGCATAGACACCTTGCCTGAGTTCCCAGCCTGCTTGTCTGCCTGACACACTTTGGACTTGTCAGTCTCACAACCGCATGAAGGGATTCTTTTAAATAAATCTCTCTCAATCTCCCTATTTTCCTGTGTATCTATCTAGCTATTGATCCCATTGGTTTCATTTCTCTGGTGAACACTAACTAGTACACCAAAGAGCAAGCCACTTCCTTCCCATAGGATTCTTTTAACATTCCTATCACCATGTCAGTCTGGGACTGGATGTAAGCTGTGTCTGTACACACACCAGCTACTGCCCAAGGAGAGAGATAAGCCACAAAGCTTTTTAAAGAAATGAACCATAATGGCCCCTTCCCTACCCCATATTCTGAGGACAGGACTCTGGAAAAATGTGCATCCGGAAGTTTGGAATATCTTCTCAAAAAGATCCCATTTCTCAAGCCCTCTCTCATCTCATATGTGTGCAAGAACCCAGAATGAAGATTGAGCTGGAGAACAGCAGGGATCCTAATGTAACTTGTAGAAGTCACTTTTGTCTTGACTAGGGCCCACAATACGATATATGGCTCTTCCTGAGAAGGAGTCGAAGGAAGGAAAGGAAGGAAAGAAAAACACTGAAAATGTTGCCTGAGGCAGGAGTCCCCAACCCCTGGGCCACAGACTGTTACCGGGCCCGGACCGTACTACGAAGGAAGCAAAATTAAAAGTAGTTTTCAGGACTTCCCTGGTGGCACAGTGGTTAAGAATCTGCCTGCCAATGCAGGGGACATGGGTTCGAGCCCTGATCCAGGAAGATCCCACATGCCGTGGACCAACTAAGCCCATGTCATACAACTACTGAGCCTGTGCTCTAGAGCCCGTGAGCCACAACTACTGAGCCCACGCACCACAACTACTGAAGCCCGTGCACCTAGAGCCCATGCTCCTCAACAAGAGAAGCCACCGCAATGAGAAGCCTGCTCACCACAATGGCAGAGAACTGGGAATGGGAGGAGTACTGGAGGGAGGTTGGCAACTGGAGAATTGGCAGGCAGATTCTTAACCACTGTGCCACCAGGGAAATCCTGAAAACTACTTTTAATTTTGCTTTCTCCGTAGTACGGTCCGGGCCTGGTAACAGTCTGTGGCCCAGGGGTTGGGGACCCCTGCCTCAGGCAACATTTTCAGTGTTTTTCTTTCCTTCCTTTCCTTCCTTCGACTCCTTCTCAGGAAGAGCCATATATCATATCGTGGCCCCAGTCGATGCAACTAGAGAAAGCCTGCATGCAGCAATGGAGACCCAATGCAGCCAAAAATAAATAAATTTATTAAAAATAAATAAAAAATTTTAAATACACTTTATTATTTTTTTTAATCTATTTATTTGGCTGCTCCAGAGATCCTGGTCTCTGCTTAGTTGCGGCATGTGGGATCTTTGTTGCAGCATGAGGAATCTTTAGTTGTGGCATGCAGTATCTTTAGTGGCAGCATGCAGGATCTAGTTCCCTGACCAGGGACCAAACCTGGGCCCCCTGCATTGGGAGCATGGAGTCTTAGCCACTGGACCATCAGGGAAGTCCCAGCTCCACTTCTCACTCTAATTCTAGTGCCCTTGTTCCTGCTCCCTGAAGGGCATCCACCCTTGGTCCATTCCAAACTGGCTCCTTTCTGTGGTCCTAGCTTGTCTCACTCCAAATGGATGCAAAATGCTAGCTGTTGGACCTGCTTTCAAAGACTGCATAAATCACCTTCTGTTTCCTGCCTCCAAACCACTGCTGTCTACCTTCACTGACCCCTATTTTGCTCCACTCTTCCATATCCTCCTCTGCTCCTGCCTCTTCTTACTTTTTAACCACAACTCAAATTTTAGATATACATCCCATGGGTTAAATTATGGTTCCTGCCCTCCTGGCCCCATCACCACAGCCTCCATAAAAGACATTCTCATCTTTCTCCCTGGACCACCTCTCTAGTTGGGGTTATTTCTTACCCAGTCTCCCCACAAAGGTAAGAAGTTCAGATATACTCACAGGTCTCACACTCTCATTTCCCAATGTCAAAGTCAAAGTCATCTGCTCCCTCCGGTACTCCTCCCATTCCCAGTTCTCTGCTTCTAACTGCCATGGTTTGAAGCTTTAAAGACATTTTAAAATCAGCCTTTTCTTTCATGCTCTAATTTCATTTAGCATCAAACCCCGATGCCTCTGTATTTCTACTTCATCTCTCTAAACCAGGGCCTCATCACCACTCACACAGTGGTTTCTACACGGTCTCCCAACCTCAGTTCTTCCTCCATCCATCCTGCATATCACAGCCATATTAATCTTCCTTAAATACCTCTTCCATCCTGTTATCCACTTACTCTAAAGACTTCAGGGCTCATTGTTTCCTAGAGCCTCATGTCTCTACTTGATGCCCTGTTGCAGAGGAGGGATGATGCTGAGTTGGGATATAGTTAGAATTCTACCATATATTAATATTAGCCCTAGAAGTTGGGCAAGTTAGCTAGCTTCCTTGAACCCTAGTTTTCTTATCTGTATCATGGTGATAATGTAAGAGCACTTTTTAAAAAAAACCATAAGCTCCTATATAAATATGAGATATAATTGGGGTGTTAACATACTCTTTTTTCTAGGCTATAAGATTCCCCATAAACTGGTCCCCAGGCAGCTGGAAGATTTCCCTTAAATCCTGGTCTTGAAATTCCCAAGGCAGACGCTCCAGGACATAGCTGGAGTCCATTGGATTGCCTCCAGATATTGAGTTTACTAAATTGTGACATTCCCTATTGGTCTTATTCTGGGTTAATAAAGTGGCTATAATCTGAGAAGAGGTGTCTTTGGGATCAGAAATAGGATTTTTGTGATGCTCACATTCAAAGGTGGTAATTAAAGCCTCTGTAAAGTGCCCAGAAAGAGTGAGGCGATGAGAAGAGGACAGAGGGCAGAGCCTAGGCCAACACCAGCGCAGTCGAATCATTTATGAGATTTCCTAGAGCCTAGCTCAGTGCCTACAGTGTAGTAAGTACTTGATAAACATTTTTAAAAATTCCTCTTATTTACTTCACGTCATTTTTTTTTTTAATTAATTAATTAATTTATTTATTTATTTTTGGCTGTGTTGGGTCCTCGTTTCTGTGCGAGGGCTTTCTCCAGTTGTGGCAAGCGGGGGCCACTCTTCATCGCGGTGCACAGGCCACTCACTGTCGCGGCCTCTCTTGTTGCGGAGCGCAGGCTCAGTAGTGTGGCTCACGGGCCCAGCCGCTCCGCGGCATGTGGGATCCTCCCAGACCAGGGCTCGAACCCGTATCCCCTGCATTGGCAGGCAGATTCTCAACCACTGCGCCACCAGGGAAGCCCTCACGTCATTTTTTAAAAATTAATTTATTTTATTTTTATTTTTGGCTGCATTGGGTCTTTGTTACTGCGCACGGGCTTTCTCTAGTTGCAGCGAGCGGGGGCTACTCTTAGTTGTGGTGCACTGGCTTCTTATTGCAGTGACTTCTCTTGTTGCAGAGCACTGGCTCTAGGTGTGCAGGCTTCAGTAGTTGTGGCTCGTGGGCTTTAGAGCGCAGGCTCAGTAGTTATGGCGCATGGGCTTAGTTACTCCGTGGCATGTGGGATCTTCCTGGACCAGGGCTCGAACCCGTGTCCCCTGCATTGGCAGGCGGATTCTTAACCACTGCACCACCAGGGAAGTCCCTACTTCACATCATTTTTTAACAACCATAATGCTGTTATTATCCATAAGAAGTGAACAATAATTTCCTAATATTATCACATATTCATTTAATGTTGAAATTCAGAAAAGTAGTTTTGATAATTCATGGGAATCAAAAGTTTTGCTTTAGGTATATTTTTAGATGCTTATTGGAAAACTAAAAAGATATGTTGTCTACTAAGGAGGTGATGATACGAATTTAGAGTTGGGGGAGAAATTGGAGCGAGAGATGTGAACTTTGGAGTCAACACCTATATGCAGAAGATGGTATTCAAAATTATGATTTATGGATGAGATTGCAAAGGCAGAGTGTTCAGGGATTGGGCCTGGAGCCATGCCAACAGAAAAAAAATTTTAATTGCAGGCCATTGAATAGTATGTATATATTTCATTCATTCATTGATCCAGTCACTCAATAGGTATTTATTAAATACCCAGAAAGGATTGGGTTATGTGCTGGTTATTGAGAATACTTTGATAATCAAAATAAACACTGTTCTGGGGGCTTAAAGCTGGTGGGGGGAGGTTGGAAACTGACCTTAATCAAATAATCATAACAGTACAATCACCAACATGATAATGCATAAACTAATCTGGAGTGTCAGGGAATGTGTTTCTAAGAAAGTGATGTTTAAGTTTAGATCTAAAGACTGGCCAAGTCGTGGGATGTTCAGTAAATTCTTATCAGCAGTGACTGATGTCCTCTGCTAGCTGGCCCAGTGAAGAGACTCTGACATGGAACTTCTGGGAAAGAGGAAGCAAGGGCTGTGCCAGATGCAGGATGCTAGGCAACCGCGTCCTTTTCTGCAAGTGAAGCCTGGTAGGGTATTTCAAATCACTCTGTGGAGGTTGTTCCCCCCTGGGTAAATAAAGTTGCCTTACTTAAGAAGGGTAATAATATTAAAAACCTGAGTTTGAAAATTATTTGGAAAAATATTGCAAAGGCACACACAAAGTTTAAGGCCCGTTTACACAATTACAGAGTTGTCCTCCTCAGTCACATACTTGGGCATGTCTTTGGGATAATCTCAGTGGAGACCTCTGCGTTTAGAACCTGGCTAACACAGCATCCAGCGCCGTCCTACCTGGGGAGAATAGCTCACACTTTTGGCATCAGGCAAGAGACTTGGGCCTGGAGCTAATACCTCCCCTTTATATAAAACCCAGCCCTGGGTTTTTACACCCTACAATGTTATTAATTCTCTTTGCCATTTGAAGGACACAAAGCTAAGTAGGTTAAAGATTAAAAGGAGTACGTTAGAAAAGCAATTTTTCTTGTTTCACTTTTGTAATTTTAAAAGAAAATAAAGCTTAGAAAGACAGGATGGAATTTCCCAATAGAAACCACAGGATCAGGTTGCAATGTAATTGTCATGGTAAACAATGTGCCTTAGTAGGAGCTCACTGAGTTCAACCATTAAAAGGTTGCTTCTAGTGGTTGCTAGAACTTTCCAAGACTTTCCTCAGGCTAACCGTGAGGCTATGCCCTCTAGCTATCTTTTTCTTCTCCTCCTTTTTACACCTTGCATAAAAGAATGTTCTAATCATAAAGCAATATGTACATGCAGGGATTAAAAATGAATTATGGAAGCAAATATGATACATGTGAGAAAAACAGACCATGCTGCTTCTGTTTATCAGCTATATTTTCATCTTGCTTTTTTTTTTTCTTTAATTCGTGTTTTCTTCTCATCTGTCTTTGAGCACATCACAAACCTTTTGGGAAGCTGTCTCTTCATTAATCTTTCATGCTGTTTCTCAGAGCAATTTTGTATTTGATATTCTTACATTTTATAAATGTTGAGGGGGACCATTGCAGAAAATATTAATGACTTCATATAATACAGTACTATGATATCTTCTAAATAAATACCTGCATCACAGCTAGATTGCAAAACTAGTTATATAGTTTGAAAGGACACTTTTCTTAACATTTGAAGTTATTATTCTATTTTTTTTTTTTTTTTTGCTTTCATTTCCTGCTCTTTTAATCAATAGATTCTTCCTTTTACTTAGCAAAGAGATTTGATCCTCCAGTCTTTTTGAGTTTGCAAGTCTATGGAATCTCTATCAAGTTGGAATGCACACAGCTCTGAAAACTGGTCTGGACCCACACAGGGCCTGCTTTGTCCTTGATCACCACAATTTATAAACCTCATCCCAGGCACTGTTTTTCTTTAGTCAGTAGTTTGTGTGTGTGTGTGTGTGTGTGTGTGTGTGTGTGTGTGTGTGTGTCCCTAAATCTCATACGAAAGTACAGCACCTCAGGGTTTAGAGAACATCATCCCCAAACCAAAATGCTTTTACATTATGACTGTCCTTGTTCTGAAAACAGCATGTTTTCAAAAGGCATGAGGTTGATGCAAGGGAATAAAAGAAGGCACAAAGTAAAGTAGAAAGAAGATAACATTGGCCATGATCAGAGAAGAAAGCAGGAAAAGGAAAAAGGCAACTGAGACTAAAATTAAACAGGAGATCCCATGGTCTCTTATTTTTAGAACTTGCCCAATTTGATTCTCTTCTCAATATTTGCTGGATTTGGTATAAAAATTTTTAGCATTTGCAGAAACAGCCTGGATGGAGAGTGCTTGGATGGAGCAGGTACAGGCCACATGGGGTTAGCCTCCTTTCAGGAGCTGGACATGAATTCCTTTATTCCATGACTTCTGTGGACACGTAACAAAAATATATTCAAACTAGCTTCACCAAAAATGGGAAATTAACTTGAATAGCGATTAAGGTATCTCCCAGCACCCAAGGCAGGAAGTCTGCTGAGGGTTCACAGGGATGGAACCAGAAATCAAGGACCACAGCAGCTACTCTATATTGGGATCCATGTGGGTTTTTTCTAGTTTCTGTACATCTCAGTTTTATTCCTCTCACTCTCTCTGTAGACTAGCTTTCTCTGCTTCTCTGTGCACTGGGCCCCTCTCTTTCTTTGTCTGTTCTCTCAGTTCCAAGGTCCCTGGTAAACTGATTAGCAACACAATACCCAAACTAAAAATGCTGGGGATAGAAAAGCTTTTAGGCTCATGCCAACCAATGAATGGCCTCCCTCTGGTTCAGGTGTCCCCTCTTATCCAATCAACTGAAGCCAGTGGAAGGGGCAGGGTTACATTATACAAACTTGACTTTACCATTGGGAATCCTTCTCAGAGAAGAGGGATTTGATGAAGCAGAATTTCCAAAAGCTGTCCATTACACTCTCATGCCTTAATTTTCACTGACTGTTTCAGCTCTGAGAACTCTAGAGGGGAGAGAGGAAGTGAGGAAGTCCTGGCTTGTCCACTGAAATTCTGACACAAAGTATCCAGACACTGCCAAATATTTATTGAACAAAATAGAAAGGTGACAATGTAATGTAGGAGAGGAAAAGCAGAAGGGTGGTAAGCATGGATGATAGTATTTAATTTCATAGTCACTTTCTTGCAATGGTCTTTTAAAATTATTCTCATTTGGAAATGACTCTAAAGTGACTGCTGTACCCATACACAAATGTATACATACTCAACATTATTAGACTTTGGGGAAATGCATATTAAAGCCACCTTGAATATAATTTCACACCCAGTAGAATGGCTAAAATGAAAAGGATTGACAATTCTAAGTGAGGGTGAGAGTGTGGAGAAAATGGGAACTCTCATACGTTGTTGGTGGGAGTGTAGAATGGTACAACTTTGAGAAACTCTTTGGTTACATATAAACCTACCCTATGATCCAGCAATTTCATTCCTAGGTATATACCCAAGAAAAATGAGTGCCTATATCTGCTGAAAGACATGTGTAAGAATGTTTATAGAAGCTTTCTTCTCCTCCTACCCCTTCTCCTCCTCTTCTCCCTACCCCCTCCTCTCCCTCCCCCCATCCCCCTCCTCTCCGTCCTCCTCCTCCTCTTGGGGACTGCCCAGTCTGTGGGCTAAAATGTTGATGGCCAGCACCCTCATGACATCATATCAATAGATGACATCAACAGTGGTGTGGTGGAATGCCCAGCTAGTTAAGAACTACCAAAAAAATTTTTTTAATAAAGGGTTATTTGACAACCAATGGAAAAAAAATTTCATTTCCCTTCCCCACCCCTCCCCACCCACTCCCTCTCCTTCTCCTTCTATCTTTCTGTTCTTTATATGAAAAATGACATTACAAAATCATTGTTATATGAGGAGTATAGTACATTTTCTATTGCTACAGTAATAATACCATAAACTTGGTGGCTTAAACAATACAAAATTTATTATCTTACAGCTTTGGATGTCCAGAGTCCAAAATCAGTATCACTGCATTAAAATCAAAGTGTTGCCAGGCTAGTTCCTCCAGTAGGCTCTAGGGGAAATTCAGCTTCCTTACTTTTTCCAGCTGCTAGCTGCCACTTGCATTCTTTTGCTCATGGGACCAACTTCTTCCAGCCTCAAAGCCAACAATGTAACATCTGACTTTTTTCCATCATCACATCTGTTTCTCTGACCAAACCCAGGAAAGTTTCTCTGATTTTTAAGGAGTCCTGTGGTTAGATTGAGCTCACCTGGGTAATTCTGGGTAATCTCCCCATCTCAAGGTCTGTACCCTTAATCATATCTGCAAAGACCCTTTTGCCATTTAAGGAAACATATTCACATATTCCAGGGATTAGGATGTGAATATCTTCGGAGGCCATTATTCTGTCTCCCACAAGGAGACAATCAAAAATATTATAGACGTGTGTCAGGCAATTAATTAATTAAAATGTTAACACCATTATTCTGGATTTTGTGATGTTTGTTACTTGTCTTTATAATATTTGTAATTTATTATAATTTCCCTTCTCATTCTTTCTCACAAATATATATTCTCTTTTATACCTAATTATATATTTGAAATTTTATATTCTTTTTACTAAAGAAGACTCTCCCAATTGTATAAGCCTCAGACCCCACATAAGCTGACTGATGGCACCTCTACTCACCCACTGACTCAAAT